>NC_134660.1:330000-652500 GCF_030463565.1 Pelecanus crispus | reverse complement strand
GGCCAAATTCATCCCAGGAGCAGCTCCAGTGCAGCAATTGGCGTTGTATCAGAAGAAAAATTAGCTGTTGTGTCGACTCTTGCTCTGTACGCTCCCTCCTACACAGGAGGAAGAAGGTGAATGTTTGCAGTGGATTTCCTCTTCTGTCCTCCTCCCTCTCGTCCTACTTCACGGGGATAAGTGAGGCCCATGCCGGGCTGGATAGGACGGTGATTCCAGCCAAGCCACTCCTATGTCAGCTGCTCTGAGCCCAGCGTAATTATTATTTATTATTTGTGTTGTGGCAGCACCAGGAAGCCTCAGTCACGGACTGGGGTCACGTTGCTCTCCGCGCCGTACAAATCCGAGGCAGATATCCCGAAGAGCACCCAATCAAAGCCGAAGACAACAGGCAGCGGGTGACGACAGGCAGCCAGGGGAGCGTGGGGTAACGTGGCAGCATCCGTGCTGCCTGCAGGAGCCCGCGCAGCACCGGCCGCGGCCGGGCTACGCTCCAGCTCCGGCCCCTTCGGTGCGGCACAGATGTGCACGTCCTCAAGGCATGACGTTCGTCACCAGCTACTGGGTGACATCAAAGCCCTGCGCCCTCCCTTTGCAGGCGGTGCGGTCCCTGCCTCCCGGACACACCGGGGGCTTGCCGGTGGCAGGCGGCAGCAGGATCCAAGGGGCTGATTCACATTTTTTTGGGAACGCAAAAACAGAAGCGGAGTGGTCATATGACCAAAACTGCCTGGCAGAAAATGCTGAAGTTACCAGGAGAACGAGGTGCGCAGGAAAGGCTCAGCTGTGAGGAAAACTGGTTGTACCAGAGCTGGTGTGACTTCTTCAGCTGCCCAGGTACTGCCTGGCTTGCCCCAGCCAGGAGAGCCACCCCTCCATGCCGCCGTGGCACCGGGAGGTTTTCCTTACGCAGGGGCTGATGTACCTGCAGTGCCCTGGACACAGGTGTGAACTGGGCTCTCTCCTTCGTTTCCCCTTTCCTGAGCTTCTTACAAAGCCAGGGAGACGAGGTGGCCAGCAGTAACTCGTGGCTGGCGGTGGTTTCTGACCCTCCAAGCACTGAGGTCTAGAGCAGCGTGCAAGCCAGTATAGGAGGGGGCGAGACCCCACGGCAGCACTCAGGAAAAGGATTACGCAGCAGGGTCCCTGCTGTATCTGCGCGCTGCACGTGGTGGCCCAGCAGGTCCCTTCTCGTGTGCCTCTGGGCAGCTGCTTTCCCCTCCTTACCCTGGAGTTTTGCTCGTATTCTCATGGGACCCCTACCTCCACCTCTATCTTAACATTTTCCCCTTGGATCTAATTTACAGATCATTTTAGCCAGGAAAGGTTCATGATGGCACTGATGTGCATGTTTCCCCCTCCTTATTAAAATCTTGGGGAACCCACCAGGGAGCCAGAAGCCTCTGCACCAGGTGCAGGGTTGTGTAACTCTCTTGTAAAACACGTTCCCTGACTCCTCCCTTCACCCACCCCACCACTGATCCCGTTCCTCGTCCACACTGCTGGCACTGCTGCTGCAGCTGCGGTGCTTGAGTGAGTCCTGTGACAGCTCCAGCTTCAAGCTTCGTTGCTTTACCAGGGTCCGCATGTAAGCAGGAAAAAAGGTCTGACCGGGAATTTCACTGTGCAGTGTGGAAATGGCCCGTGGGAATCTCCGTGGAGGATTGGTCTGGGGCACCAGCGCGGCTTGGTGAGCTGAAGGACCATGCTGATCTGGTCAGCCTGTCTGCTCCTGGAAGAACGTCAGGACTGCCTTGACCACTGATGCTCTGAGCTTTTCCCTTTGATATGGCCCTACCTATAGCTGGCTGCAATAATTTTTGACATGAAAAGCTCCACACAAGCAGCAGTAGCTGCCGTGGGGTTTCTCTGACCTCCTTCAAGACCTGTGAAACTCCAGCACCATGCACTTCTGGTAGAGGATCTGGCATGATGGGGACTGGGAAGGTACCTGGCAGGAGCAGTGCCAGCTTGGTGACACCAGCCCGCGAGCAGAAGCTCTGCAAATCCTTTCCCATTTGAGCAGAGCCAGGACAGTTCACAGCTCTTGAGACCCAGCCCGCCTGCTCTGTGCCCTGGTCACATTTCAGCCCAATCTTCCCGTGGCCCTTTTCGACGCCTGAGTGAGCAAGAGCAGTGACTAACGGTGACCGGTGCTCGCACCTCTCGGTGAAAGCGGCCGCTGGCTGGCATGCCTCCCGTCCAGCAACAATTCTTCCAGCCCTGCTGAATCTGCCCAGGACTTTCTCCAGGTGCAGAAATGCCCGAGTCTCACGCTGACCGCTCTACCTGAAGGGCTGAGCTGAACTAACTCAGGACCTTGCAGGATCAGGCCCTGGGCCAACGTGCGTGTCACGTAGCAGGTGCACGGTGCAGCATATCCCCGTCCATGGGCTGCCAAGCCGGGGGCCCAGCCGGGGAGGGTGGCAAGCCAGGACTTGGAGCCAAGGAACCTTCCTGGGTTGTGAGACATCTGGAGTGATGCAGCGCTAGGCCTGAGCTTTGCAGACCTAATGGAAAATCCAGGGCAGTCCATGGGAGTCTTTCCATGAGCATTGACGTATTTTGGGCCAAGCCTTTGATTCTGGAGCTAGCCTCAAATTTTTCCAGCTTTTTCAGGTGTTTGCAGATGCTATTTTGTTTCAGCTCCACTTCCAGCCTGATTCACTTGGATAGCAATTCGCTGGAGACAGACACCTACATTTGCACTGTGCTGAGCTCAGACTTTCATCCGCTCCAGGAAACGTGTGGGGCGGCGTGGCCCATCACATTCAGCATCTGAACAGAAACAGCGTCCACTGCTTCCCCTATTGCCCGATCCATTTTGCAGTGTCCGGCACTGAACATTTTTCAGTGAAAGAGGGAATCACAGGCGTGTTGGGACACACACTTACGCACAGACTCGTCTCTTTAGGTTGTTGAGGATGCGCATTAGTCGAGCGGTGCTGTTGAACAACAATGATTAAGGGCTCAGAGGAAAAGCTGAGTCACCCCAAGGGCATGCTGTTACTCCTTACCAGCGAGGGAGCTGCGTGGGGAATTTGCCTGGCACTGGTTCACAACACGTGAACTTACATCCTCATGTGACACGATACGGCAAGTGTTGTGCTGCCGACTGTGCTTTCTTCCTAGATCCATGGCCTAGACCAAAGGAAAAGGCAAAAGACCCTGAGAATCCCTCTCAGGTGTTAGGCTGGGCTCCGTGCATCCTCAGACAAGTCTATGAGATCGCGCTCTGTAGCCCTGATGCAATCAGAAAATCCCAGTTTCTGTATTTACCCATCTCAGGGCCTTGGTTTAAGGTTCTCCCAGGCGTTTATGTCACAACGCTTTTGGAGAC
Organism: Pelecanus crispus; assembly: GCF_030463565.1. Classification (NCBI taxonomy): domain Eukaryota; kingdom Metazoa; phylum Chordata; class Aves; order Pelecaniformes; family Pelecanidae; genus Pelecanus; species Pelecanus crispus. Next base: position 649,160 of record NC_134660.1, on the reverse strand, counting down.
CTACTGCACAGCTTCTCAGGCTGCGATGGACACCAGGGCTCGGGCCTTGAGTGCTGTGTGTTACCCAACCATCAGCATCACTCCTCGTGGTGGAGCTGAGGTTCCATCCTGGAAATCTGAATTGCAACTGCAGTTCCCCTAACGTGCATGCTCCTGCTCCATCTCAGCATTGCTGAGCAGCAAACGAAGGTGGAAGAGAGGGGGCAGGGAGGCAGAATTTATGTAATTACCTGCAGGAACCTTTCTGCCTCTGCGTTGAATGGAGAAACCAGAATGCAGCCAAGGTTTCTGCAAGCTGGGCAAACATCCCGACCAGAGAAGGCTTTCTTGAAACTCCACTCTTCCAGGCGGTGCCTTTCTTGGCTGTTGCTTTGGCAGCACCCGGCCAGAATGTCTGGAGGCTGTTACAGGGCAGGACTGCTGCCTCCTCTGTTTTCTTATGAAATACACCCACAAAGCAACCTGCAGAGGCTCCAGTCTGCCAAATCAAAGGGATCGCAGTTGTCCCAGGGCTACACACTCAGCAGCATTCCAAGCAAAGCTGCATTTCTAAAACCTGGGCTGCAGAAATTAAAGGCACAGGCGGCCTTTCCTTCCCCCATCCCCACTGACTGCATCCCATCCTTCCTTTGCTCCCCCATTCCCAAAAATTGATACGAACAAAACAAATCAACAGCTTTTCCAGCCCGCACCAAAATCCTGGCCCCTGCAGCCATGGTTGGTATCGATTGCCCGGTGCCGAGTCCCTTGTGATTATGTTCTCCCACACAATCAGATTAAGTCTGTCTCTTCTCCCTTTCCAGGCTTATTAATGTAGAGATTTTGTTCTTAAGTACCTCTCTCTTCTCCTCCAAATTTTCCAGTATTCTTTGCATGGGCAAAGGGGCATGAGCGAGTGTCCCCTCTTGTCAGCAAAGAGATTTCCAGCATGACCTTCCCTTGGGGTAAGGGTGCAGGGACTGGCGCGGAGCATCTGCAGCGCACCTGGGCTCGGTGCTGGGACGCCGTAGCATTGCTGTCTCTGCAAAGGTTCTCAGCTGCGCCCGGCTCGCCAGCGGTGGTGGCCAGAGGGCTCACATCCCTTTTGTGAAACAGGTGGGAACTTCCCCTGAGCCAAGGAATCGGGAAGGAGGAGGGGAAATACCTTTTCAGGGATCTGGATTTCTGTACCACAGGCTGGACTCATTGCCACTTGATTTTCTTCACGGAGGTGACCGAGTTAGGAGAACAGCTTCTGTAGACTCTTTCTAGCACCCCCGGATGGAAAAGGACGCCTTCAAAGGGTGGTTCATCCCGCCTCATATCCTCTCCTCTGGACGCTAGAGGAAGCCTGGGGACCACTTCTCTCTAGGCATCTCAGGTGGGGCAGATCTTGGCTTCCATCTCTAGTCCTCTTGGGGACTGTAGGCTAACCCAGGGCTGCTTTCTGTCCCACCACTTCCGCACCTTCTTGGCAAGGCTGGGCCGTGTCAGTCCACTCCATTTTGCACAGTGGACACGACTCTTCACTTTCTTGCACCTCTGCAACAATAGCAGTTTTCAGCCTCTTTGCCCAAGGCTAAATGGCAGTTTCTGGCATGAGGACACATGAAATCTTTCCTCGTATATTGTGTTTTCTTAATCCTCTTTATTGTTTGTGTTGTCTTTTCGGATTCACTTATGTAGTCTCTTAAAGTGCAGTGCCCAGAAGCGGATACAATGAGATTTAAGTAAGTGTTTCCCATTTTTGGAATTCAAACATTCTCTTGAAATCAGTGTTTGCTGAAGAAAAATACCAGTATTGAGGGAAATGCATCATCTGGAGAAGCTTTTCCAGGTAAAAAAATGTTGACTAACTCTCCAGTTTTCTGTTACTTTAATGTCTGAGCATTTTTTCTGCAAGATTAGTGGGTCATAACCAAGTCCCTCCAGGACATTTTGTTTTCTTTTTTCTTTTCTCTCTTGGCTCTTTCTTTTTCTCTCTTATTCAAGGTAGAAGAAGTTTATCTGAGAGAAGAGGAGACAATATAGGGAAGCATCACAGAGAACGTGCCAAGCCTTGGCACCTACGTAAAAGCTGTGGATTTCAAAAGAGCAGGAGGATGAGGGTGGAAGGAAAGGAAGAGAAACAGGCGAAGAAGAAGGTACCAGCTAGGAAAGACCTTGTCCCAGAGAGTGCATGGTGCAAGCCTGAATCCAGACAGCACAGCAGAGCTGGCCTCGCAGCGATTTCTCTCCCAGCCATGAACCTCAGCTTCAAACTCCTCGTGGATGGGGAAGTTCTTTAAACTCCAGTCCCTGGAGCCCTCGGGAAGGATGATGCAGCAAAGCCAGACTGTCCTTGCCTTCAAATTGCGAGGCCCTCCAGGCTGGACGGGGCTGAAATCTCTTCATCTTTCTGCATGCAATGAGGCAGGAGGTATCAGTATTGAGGGCACCTCTGCTGTGGGTCTCATCAGCATGTGACCAAGGAGAAACCATATCTCTTCCTTAGCTTGTAGAAGCTAAAGCACTTTGGCCGCTTTCTTAACCTGTTTCAGGTTTCTGGGCTGAGGAAGGTTGGGCAGGAGTAGGCAGAGACCCTCACTGCAGAGTGCTCAGAGACCGAGTCACTGCTGGGCACCCAGCATGAGGCTTTTCAGTCTGCAGAGTCCTTAAATGAGTGCCTGTTTTTTCAAAGCTTTCAGCTCCCATTGCACTGGATTCTTACGAAAATTTGCTTCCCAGTTTGGGTGCTCTTGAGCCCTTTTTCCTTCATAAGCTCTGGCCGGAGATGGTGAGAGATGTCTCCAACACAGTCTGCAAGACCTCACTTGCAGTTGCCTGTGATGGCTTTTGCAGAATGACTCTGGAGCACATGAATGGCGATCTCCCGGGAGATCTTTGAGTGCAGTAGATCCTACCATCAAGTTGAAAAGACCTGAGCTGGCCGTGGCTGGAGTTTAAAAGCCAAGGGTTATAAATCAATAGAAGACTCAGCGTCTTGCTCAGAAAGAGCCAGAAGGACACAAGGTGTTAGCCTGGACTGCACTGATACCTCTGCCCAGTACTTGACTCAGAAGGGTGGCAGCTTGTTTTCCAGGAGGCCCAGTGGCCATCTATGCTGTTACACCGCTCTTGTTTCTGGTGGGACTTGCAGAGTCTTCAACGGTTTGATAGGTAACCAGAAAGTTTAAAAAAAAAAAAAAAAAATAGTCCAAGAGAGAAACCTTTCAGTGCCTCAGAGCAGCCACAAGTGGTGAATATCCCAGGAGAGCTGGACTGTAATTCCTGCTAGCTTAGCATCAAAGGATGCTCCGAAACTTTACCTTCCTGGTGACATCTCTTCTTCCCAATGAAAGATGACCCAGGTGACCTTTGATTGAATGTCTTGATAGTCCAGAAGGCAGGGAGCAAGATAATTAGAGCCATAACATCTGATCACAGGAGAGAGGTGAAGGCAAGGTAGGGGCAGAACAATGCTTCTTTTCAATAGCGGGTGTGACTGCTGAGATGGACACAGAGGGGCTGGGGAGGGGGTAGAAGTGCAGGGTTTAAAAGGGGGGTTAAGTAGCTTATTTTTGAATAAAGGGTGCAGGAAGCTGGTTGTTATCTTCCTAGTGCCATTCAGACTGCAGGTGTGACTTAATCTCCCGGCTGGGGCAGATGGGTGCTCTGGGTATCAGCCGTCTTCCCGAGGTCTGCAGGAGACCCCGGCAGCCCGGCTGCTGACTCTCGCGCACATGAACCACCGTGCCTTTCCATCAGCCGAGCTGAGGGAGTTTTATTGCCGTGTTTTATAGACGGGGAAGCTAACACAGAAGGGGCCTCCCTGCTTGGCCCAGGCTCACTCCATTGCCCTGACACAGATGGGAACTTCAACCCAAATTTCTCAAATTTCATTATTAGGCATTCAAAAACCTATAAATTGTTCCTCTCTCCTCAAAATTACTAGATCTTTTTAAAATCCACATCTTTTGGGTGTGTTCTCAGTGTGCATAAGCCTCATCTCCAAGCGTTGGAGATGCCAGAGAGAGAAATTCTCCTCTCAACAAGTGTCTCCAGGAGCCGGGGCTTTCAGAGACGGCGTGAGACTTACGATACAATTTTTGAGATGTAGCAGCAATCCTCCCTGTGCATCACTGTCCCAGCATCAACTCCTCACGGACATCCTTGCGCCCGTGGAAGTTCTTCCTTAAGGCTCATTTTCCCCAATATTCCTTTTTTACAACTCCCCCTTCACCTCAGCCTCCCCAGCTCTGTTTGACACGGAGCTCTCATGGGTAGGGTCTCATTCTGTGAGCAGTAAAGCGCAGTGTATTTCCAGTGCTAGATCAAGGTTACTATTAGCCATCACCTGGAACCTCACTGTCTCATTCATTCACATCCAATCTCTTTAGATCCTTGTCTTTTTTTCCTCCTCAAGACAAGGAGCATTAAGTGAAAAATGATGAAAAGCCCCAGTCGTACAGCTGAAAGCTCCCGCTTCCTCTTTGCTGCTTCTTTTTTTCCCCATTTTTGCTGGAGCCCCAGGAAGCATCCACACAAGTGCAAAATTATTTCCATGCAGGGCTCTGCTCATGTTAAAACTCTACGGCTGCTGGTCCACAAGTCCCTGCACAGCTCTTGAACAAATTGGACCAATTTGGAGTGATTAGTGAAGAATTCACATATGGTGCCCAGCCAGCAGGGCCGACCAATTGCCTCCTGCAGCCCATTAAGAGCCATTTACTGTGATGGGCCCATTTGTCTTTGTTGTTAGTTCTGGCAGGGCCAGTGACAGATCTTTGGCTGGCCACTGGGCCAACCTCTCCCTGACATCATCTCAGGGGTAAGAGGGCAAGGCTGAGACACACATCAAGTCTGACACCAGCTGATGGATGTCCCAAGGAGCCATGCCAGGCAGGGTGGTGGGGCCTTACCAAGGAACGGGAAGAGGAATTGCCATTTGGGGTTGCACCTTGGGTACCGGTGGCAGCATGTGACCATGGGGTGGATGCAAGACCTTCTCTGCTGTTGGGTACTGTGGCCGTGCTGATAGCGGTATGGCTGGGGAGATGGGGACAGACTGCTCCCTTTGTGCTGTATGTGCCCTGATGCATACGGAGGCTTGGATAGAAAGCCAAAGTTGGAACCCATGGTGCTTGAGGGCCAACGGATGGTCTGCAAGGCAAGCAGGCTTGTCACAGCAGGCATGGTCCAGCTCCAGCAAAAATGTGGAAAGAAAGCAGCAGCAAAGAGCAGGACCCTGGGAACGTATTTCACTGTCACCAGAGGTGAAGAGTGGGACCTGTTGACTGTGGGCACATTTCTAGCGGCAAGAGATGTTTTCTGCTGCCGTAATGATTCTGGTAAGGAAGGTGAATAGGCCGTGTTGGTTGAGGTATGTTTACACCGGTGTAATGATAACCAGACTAGTGATTATATGTACATGACTACAGAGGTAAAAAATTCATACCCTTTAACTGACACAGGTGTCACAGCTCAAAACTGTCAACAGGGTTGAGAAACAAATCCAGTTCCAGGTTAAATTCGAGTGCATTTTACAGGTTTGGTTTTAAAGACCTGGAATATGTGATGCAAAGGAGGATGAGCCAGCCTGGAGAAACTGCCCATAATTAGAGCTTTGCAAATGTCTGCTATTTTCCCTCTTTGGCAGTTCAAGGATTTTTTTTTACCTTTGTTTTGGGTTAACCCAAAGTGAATTTTCTGTGGGACTAAAAGCAAAAAAAAATTGGTGCCAACTGAAACTTCTCCTTCAAAATCAAAGATTTTGTGGAGTATCTCATTTCTATACAAAATCAAAATTAATCTTTTAATGGCACATGATCTGGGATGGGAAAAAACCTAGAAGACCTTAATATCATAAACAAAATATTTTCTTTCTTTAAATTATTTTTCTGGTGAAAGTAGTAATTTAGAACTGCCATGAAACCCTATGACTGATGAAAATTTACAATTATTCATAAACAAGACAAATTTTTTGCCTCCTACCAGTGCCCAGATCTTCTTTGAAATGGCACTTAGGAAGTTTGACCTGTTTTTAACCTTTTTATGAAGGAAAAAACCAGACCGATACTATCCCCCTCCCCAGCAGTCAACTTTCTCTGGCAAAGCCAAGTGGTATTTTAACACTTCGGTCCCTTTGACAATGCCAGCCTATGAGTTGTTGTGTGCTGACAGCCTCTATTGTGTCCGTCCAGGGTAATTAAGAATTTGATCCAGAGCTTTTAAACTTCTTGGACTGACAGATACTCTCTGAAGTAAGACACTGTCAGTGCTCTTTGGAGGGAAGACAGGGGTGCTAAAAGGTTTCTGTCCCAGGCCATAGGGCACCAGGACACCTGGGTCCATTCTGAGCGGATTCAGAGACTGCTATTTAGCCATCTCCTCGGCAATTGGGGCTATTTGAGGAATTGGGGTCAATTATAACCAGCCTTCACCTGTCTTGCTTCCACAGAGAACTGGAGCCAGATGGCAACCTGTAGGACTGGTCTCTCCCATTCCCATTCCAACTGGACAGAGGAACTTGGAGCTTGCAGTGTTACAAACCACCGTTCAACGTTGGTTTACATACAATGACAGAGGTGGAACAGGTGAAAAGGAGACATCCTCCCCTCTGGTGCAAGTCTATCTGCTTAATATCTTATACAGCAATAATCTCAGTAGATGCTAGGAGGCTGACCCCAAGCATCCCGAAATCCCGTCTCGGTTGTTTCTGCCCAAATTACAAGGCTGGTAAGTAAGTTTCAGTGATTCAGGCTGGAATTTCATGACCACTTTGAGATTAAATCTGCCGTAAATCTGGACATGTCCAGCCTGCAGCTACTCAAAAGGGTTTTTCAATTGTACAAGTGGATTTAGGGGGGTGTGTATGGGAATTAGGGTCTGAAATTCCATTTCTGCTTTCAGTAATCTCCCTAGCAGACTTCATCAACACCGTCATGTCTTGCCCACCAAATTCCCATGATGTGATGTCAATCTTTTCTTTATTATTGTTCTGATTAATAATACTGTTTCATACTGCATTGGAGAGCATGGTAGACTGAGCTGAGCCCGTTAGCCTCCCCAGGACCTCCTGTCCGCTCCTCAAAGTGTCTCGATGGCATTGGATCAGGGAATCCTTTCGTTTTAGGAGAGCCTTACAAAAAAAATAGGTGGTGAATTATAGCAGGACCAACAAGTCTGTTATGGCAGGACAAACAAATCTTACGCAGAAAGTGAAGCATCTGAATTTCCAAAGTAAAACTTTGGGTAATGCTGCTGGAGAATTACAAGAGCAAGGACCAGAGGGACCTGCAGTTTTGGTGAGGCCAAAACATGTGGAGGGGAGTTATAACGCATGCCCGCCTTTTGATTCAAAGCCATGAAATCTCTGGAGGAGGCAAAACTACTGGTGACCCTCCAGCTGGTGAAAAAGCAGGGTTGGTCTGGATGTTTGCCTTTCTCTGCAGTACTGTCTATGCATACGTCACACAAATAATTCCTTCCCACTGCCAGTGTCTTACTCTTTGGTGTCTCCTGTTCTTTCTCATGGGGTATTTGGGTGCAACTTGTCAGGTGTCAGTACACCAGAGGCTTCAGATTTTTGCTAGTAATTTTAGAAGAGCCAAAATTTCATCTGTGTGTCTGATTTTCTCCTGCCCTCTTGTGTTGTCATTGCACCCTTTGCAAATGTATTTAACCAGAGCAACGCTGTCTGGCACCTTGTGTCCTCTTTTTCCCTGCTGCCAAAAGTGACATAAGATGCAGTGGCCTTACCCTTAGCACAGACTCATCAGCTCTTGGATTTGCAAGCCTCTGGTATGATTCAGCAGCAGATCACACACTCACTCTGCCCTTTCAGGGTGATGTGCACAACAAACGAGCAAAGTAAGTGAAACTGGCCCAGTGCTCCCAGCTGAGGATCTGACCCACAATTTGATCATGGGTGTGCAGTCCAGCCTTCCCCATGCCACTCGAGCCTGGCATCTCCCAAACAGCCGCTCTCAGTTGCACAAGAAGAAACAAAAGAAGAGTGGAAGAAGTGAAATTAGCACCTTCTTTCTCAGGCAATGTCCCACTTGCAGTGGCACTTGCAGTGACATTGCCTGGACCCAGAGAGGCTGTCACTGGAATTAGTCTTTGGTCAAAGAATGTGAGATGTTTTTCAACAGTTTGAAAAATGTGTCAGTTCTGAGGAAATTGTCTTTCCAGCCTCTCCATGTAAGGCAGCCTCGCCATGCCCTCGATCGTGTTGGTTGCCCTTCTCTGGACTTTCTGTAAACTCCACGTCTTGAGACATGGTGGCCAGAACCGCACATGGTACTCCAAACACGGGCACATCGAGGTTTTATACAGCAGCAAAGCAGCACCCTCTGGGTTATCCTCAATACCACCTGCCTGGTGATACCAAATTCTCTTGGCTTTTTTGACTGCCACCGTATATTAAGATAATGATTTCAGAGAATTGCCAGTGATGACTCCAAGGTGACGGTCTGTCCTTAGCCACTCTACCAGAACTCTACCGGTTCTGACTTCAGCACTGTGTATGCATGGTTTAGATTACCTTTTCCTCGCTGTGTTAATGTTACGTACACTTAGAGCATTTGCCTGATTTTGGCCCACTTATTTAGTTTTGTGAGCCCCTTCTGGAGTTCCTCACTATTGGTGCAGTGTTTGAAAAAGAGCCAAGTGTCATCCTCAGACTCTCTCAGAAAGAAGCATTTTGTTGGGCAAGAATCAATTTACCTTTTTATTCCATTCCATTATAAATTCTGAAGGTTTCTTGCCTTCATTCCCTTTAGGAAGACTATTTATTTATTCATTTTTAGTTTCACTGTTTTCCATTAAATCAGAAAAAAATGGTTTTACTGTACTCTTCTTGTAACATCAAGTCTTGACATGATTCAACAGAAACAGATTTAGGGGTGAAATTTTGTTTCAGAATGTTTCCATTTTTCTTGTCATGTCCACATTGATCTGGAATGGGGAACGGGGCATAAAAGGGAAGAGCCCGTGCTCTTTGGGTTGCTTCCCAGCAAATGATTTAATTTATGAACACAAAGCCAGCCTTGCTCTCCTTGACAGTGTCCAGACCTCACCACGAATCACAGGTGTAGTTAAAAAGTAATTGGATAAAACTACTCTATAGTCCCCGTGAGTCCTTTCAGCAAAGTGTTTTCTATGAACGTGAATGAACTGAGGTCTGAAGAGTGAAGGAAAGCCAGGAGGAATAAGCACTTCTATGTTAGCTGGCAAAAGCTGGAACCAGCAATTTCAGCTCTGATTCTCTCCATCTGCCAGGGGTGCAGCACTGAGATGAAATTAAGGTAGCAATTTGGTCCTCTGCTGGAGGGAGGGTCGCAGCGTTTGGACAGGGTGGTGAAAGCCATTTGTGTTGCTTTATGCAAGACCAAGTAAATCAGAAGGTTTCCCCATCTGTGATGAAGTTAGAGCAGAGGACATTGCACGAGCAGAAAGTTGCCACCAGCCAAACCCGGCTCCTTCCAGAAACTTCTGTAGCACTTCTTGAGCAGAAAACGTACAAGGGAGGTCATGTGTCACTGATCAAGGGAGAGAGTCTTCTCTGAGGCCGCTCTTCAGCCCTGACCTCAAACCTTTGGGGTAGTCCAAGAGCCATTCCTGTCTGGGGTCCCAGTAGTCCATGTTTCACCATCTTCATCTCTTAGAAACCCTCATGAAGCCACACTGGGTTACAGCCGGCCTTTAGCACTTTGGAGGGCTATTGCTTCCTTAATTCCTTGGTGGCTGTCAGCAGAGCAGACAGGCCTGACGTGATCAGGAGAGCATAGCTTCCTGAAAGGTCCCATACCAGACACATCCTTGCATGGCTGATAGGGTCTTTGTGCCCCTGCAGGGCCAAGGTTCAGCATCACCCTGGCCAGAACCAGATTGCTTGAAGCAGGGCTGGACCAGATGGGTTGCAGCAGTGGCAAGCTCAGGCGGCTTGGATTATGAAAATCTGTCAACTTGCCATAGGAACATGGAGGGTTTCTGTTGTGTATGTCAGGACTGTGCCTTATAAACGGCAGGAATTGCTTATATAAACATTGCAAATTCCCCTTTTGAGTTTCGTGAGTTTGTTGTGTGAAAGACAATGGGAATTTGGTCCAAGGGAATACAGAGGGTTGGGAAGTTGCTGTTGTCGTTAAAACCTCTTTATTCCTCCTGTGACCACCAAGCACGAAGAAACCCACCTACAAAAACATTCACCTCATCTAGAAAGCCTGCTGCCAGGGCCCCAAGTGCACTAATAGACCTTAATGACCCTGGGCAGCCTCACCTGGGGGTCTCCACCCCCTCCCTCTGCCTATAGGCTGAGGAGCTCCATTTAAGCTCAGTCCCTGGGCTTGTAGTTTTCTTTGAGCTTTGTTGTGGGTGGGTGTGCTTCTGGCTTTGTCTACTGCATGGCTCTGGGACCTGTGCTGGAGGTAGCCTGTCTCCTAGGTGGACTTCTCAGACCTACCTTGTGGGTTTGTCTCTATCTCCTGCTCCTGACTGGATGCTCTGGGTGGACCTGGGACCCGACTGCTTGCTTTGCCTCTTTCAGGACTGCTGATGGACTCTGCTGGGATCGCCCTCAGCCACTGGTTTGACCTTGCTCTTGGAGCAGCCCTGCTCTTGTTCCTCCCTAGCATCCCCTTCAAGATGAATGATGTTCAGTAACAAGGAGGACTAATGCCACTGGAGCTGGTGGAGTTACATTGCAACACAGTTAGAGTTTGGCACTGTGGTCACGCAGCTCTGATGGGAGTAGTTGCAAAGATCTGAGTAGAGTACTGCTCCATGGATGAGATCTGTGTTTCTCTAGAGATGCTTCAGCTGCTGTTGGGTGAGACAAAGAAGAGACAACTTACAGGACTGAAGGAGTTATGAAAAAGTTAGTTTGGAGGACCAAATCAGATTAGGAGTGCCTTTTCTGTTCTGACTCTGAATATCTTACAAGTTTAAATAGAAAAGACAAAAGGCAAGAAGAAGAAATATGCTCTGGACTTATGCCCCTCATCTGTATAAATCAAAGTACTGTGCAAAAACTGGCAGCAGTTTCACTACATTACTTATGGAGGAAAGTGAATCAAAAGATCTTTAGGACAATGTGTGGAGGATTACAAGTAATCAGATTACTGCAGTTGTTCCTATTTTACATTTTAATGAACTGAACTACCATGGTTCAGCTGATGTTCAGTAATTCACTAAGCCACACTAATGAGATCATGTGCCGGCATCCACCCATACCCTTAAGTGCAGTGATTTTTTTACTTGGGACCCCTAATGTCATCAACAAGCTTCATGGGAGCTGGGGCAGATTAATAAACTGCCCTGAGCATGGTCTGCATTTGCAGCTGGGATGGAGTGAGTGGTGGTGCTTAAAAGGAGGGCTCCGCAAGAGCTGGGTGCTGCAGAGACCTCCTTACTTGGAGCCTTGCTGGAGGGCAGTGAGCACGCATGAACCTTGACTCTTTGGACTTAGCTGGTCAAGATGATGGTGCTCAGCCAGGCTTTTGGCAGGGAATGACCCACCTGCATGAGGGACAGGTGAGGTAAAGCTTCTCTTGTGCTTGTTTGGGTGATGGGGTGGGTCTTGCTGGGTAAGGGTAAGTCCAGCAGCCCCAGAACTGGGGAAATGCGCTGGGCAGGCTGGGGCTGTGAAATGTCGGCATCCTTGCCCTGCTCTATGGGGTAAGCAGCAGGTAGCTGTATAATGGTACAGGTTGTCTGAAAGGCTGGCTGTGTGTGCTCAGCTGGTCTGTAGGCTGCAAACCCAGCAGCTGAGCCCTCTTTCCTCCTCAGACCTTCCCCTAAAGTCAATGTTTGGCCCCATCTGACTGAGCTGGACACCCGCTTCCCCAAGGAAACCACCTCTTCTTCCAGTGGACACAGGTAAAATGTTCCTGACCCAAAACCCAGCATGGGTGTGATGATAATTCCCGCTCTGATTAGCACAAGGGAGCATTGGAACCGAGAGCAAGTGCATTGTGGATCTTGAACTTACCCAGCCAAGTACTGCATGTGTCCGTGCCCTCAGCTGCCTATGGGTGCTGTGGGGCCCTTGTCTTGGCCTGCGGTGCACTGGCACTTGTGGCACTCTCCCTGGCTGGCATCAGCAAGTGCTGCTGCTGGGGCTGGAAGACCTCCAGGCTTTGGCAGGGAGAAGGTTCAGAGCCAGCCTCGTGGTTTTGATGAAAGGTGAGGGCAGAGACCTGGAGGAATGCCAGCGGTGGGAAGTCCAGCCCTGTACACCTCTGGTCATTCCCAGGGCGGATGGAAACCATCTGGTACCCTTGAGACTGCCTGTGGTTGCCCCAGAGCTGCCACCCACCAGTGTGGTGCCTCCACGTGGTAGCGGCAGCTCGTCCGATGCCCTGGCCAGCCAAGCCACCTTCACACCAAGGGGGTCATGGGCCTGCACCTGAGAGTCTTTCTCTTGGCTCTAGCAATACCAGCTGCTGTTCTTCCCTCTGCTGGACCCTGTCTTTGAACTTGGGCAAGTGTCACTGGAGCAGTGCCTCTCGCACAGTTCTTCTTCCAGCTTCTCTTTGCAAACAGTGCCAGAAACGCTTTTACTAAGCGAAAGCGAAGACTGATGTCATCCCAAGTCTCTGTGAGCCAGGGAACTGAGCAAAGGCCTAGAGTGCCTATATCTTAATCCAACTGTGGTTGTTCCTGCTTTCAAGCCCTTATTACCTGCCTAATTCTGTGCTAGGATATTGCTCAGACATCTAAGGAGATGCAAGCTGGCAATTTCAATGCACTCCTAAACATCTCCAGCAAAACACCCGCCGGTGCCAAGCCCTTGGCTCCTGGCTCCTTAACCTGTTTCTACTAAGTAAGGAGATTTCCAGGGCGAGTCTGACTTGGCCCTGCAGGAGGCATCTTTTCTCCTGCCAAGGCTTCGGCTGGAGCAAGCTTCTCCTGAGCTGTCACTCAGGGAGCAGGAATGCAGGCGAGGCTGCCCTGTGGTTAGAAGGACTCCACCCCAGAGACAGAGGTAGGCGCCCAGGTACCAACACTGGAGACTTGGGGCGCATCCAGGGTTGTTGATGACAGGCACTGATCTGTTTCGTAACCCTTTGCCTGCCTGCCTGCCTTTGGCTTCCTTCTTTCTGGCTGTAACGATACCCAGGCGGTGCTGGCATCTCGGATTTGCCCTGTGCTGGGGTGGTGGTTGGTATGGGAGCAGTTGTTGGATGGGGCATCTTTAATGGAAAGCCAGTGATAAGTAGGGATCCAGTCCTCCTTCCTCTGTTCCCTGTGTCTAGAGGATGTTTCCCAGCTGGAAATTTATGTTTAGGGGAAGAGGTCCCTGTGCTATTTTTGTCCTGGAAGGCTGGAAAACTGTAGTGTGCTACAGCATGAATCTGGTTTGTTGTTTTGTTTGGGGTTTTTTTTTTTTCTTTAACACTTGGGGTTTGGGTTTCATGTTGTTTGTTCTGCTGAGGTCTCTTTGGAAGGCTCAGAGTCAAGCCAAAGATGGTTAACCTAGGAGTACTGTACTTTAATAGCATTAATTGTCCATAAAGCGAGCAAACCCAGTGTGTATCTTCTTCCTTGATGAGAGTCCTAGCCCAGGAGTTTTGGAAAGTCTGACCAAGTAAATGTTTCCCTAGCTCAGTCGCCCAAGTTTCAGTTGCACCTTTCTTGTGATGGCAACATCCCACTGGCCCCCAGGGACCCACGCAGCCCCAGAGGAAACCTGTTGATGGGCAAGGCTGGGGCTGGAGTGAACAGCCCAGCTGACTGGGGATGAATCCCAATTTAATGCCAGGGCCTAAAGTGTGTTGTGACCTTGTGTGCTCCTTTTGTCTCTAAGCCTCAGCTCTCCATCTCTAAAACAGGGATGGCTTTTGTCTGTCCTCCTTAGATGCGAAGTCCTACTCGATGTCACACCAGTACGAGTCCTCAGCTGGGGCCTGGAGACTCTACTGTTATCAATGTCCCATTGGTTGTTTTTTTGAAGTTGGACTCGATGATCTTAAAGGTCTTTTCCAACCTAAATGATTCTATGATTCTATGTAGCCTCTATGTGCTTAAGTATGGGGAAAGATAAACCTCTCTTCATGAAGCAGGGCAGGTGTCCTGCTTGGTTCTTCCCCTTGCAGATCCTGAGTATTAGGAGAACTGAGTTCTAGATTTTGGCCTGTCTTCCTAGCTGTTCTCCTTGCGTATTTGCTTAAGGTATCCATCACTGCAACATCTAAGTCCTTGCAGAACAGCTAAAGACTTGTGATTGGTCTTTGAATCTGTCTTGTGTGCTCTGAGGTGATGAATCCCATCTAGACCATGGCTATGTCAGCCCTTCCAAGGCACGTTAAATACACATCGCTGATTGTTTAAGGGAAGGGTACAGATCTTGCTTATTCCTTGTTTCTCTCCTGTTCCAGGTTTACAAGTCATGTCCCTAAACAGGCTTGTCCTCCACCGCCTCTCTCCCATGCTGAGAAGGTAACACATCAGTTTGTCTCCATGTGGGCTGTGAAGCTGTTTCTGCTTGTGTTTATGGAGCATTTTGCAGCTTGTAGCAGCAAAGTGACACAGAAAGGGGAAATGATGTTATTCAGGAATTTGTAGCTGTAGGTTTTGGGGCTTGTTTCTATTGGAGAGATGCTGCAGTGTGTCTTAGCCTGGTACTGTATCCTAAAATGCCCTTTGCAGGGTTTTCTCTGCTCCTTGAGGCAAAGCACTCGTCAAAATAAGGGATGCCTGTATCTTGCTGACAGACGCCAGCGTAATGCACTGACAGCCCCCACGTTGTGCCTACAAGCAGAGTGGCCTATAGAGAGTCACTGACGTTGAAGAGATTGTAAATAGCTGGGGAATGGGCTCCTTGCTCCAGTTTGCAATCAAATGCTCAAAGCCCCGTGCCCACCTTGCTGACCCTTCCTGACCCCTGTTGCCTAATGATCAATGTCTACAAGTCAAGAAAGTCCTCTGGAGACAAAGAGGAATTTAGCTCTGCAAAATGTATAGTGGCATGAGAGCTATTGGACTCATTCAGGTGTGCGCTGCCAGAGGACTGGGGCCCCAGTGCAAGCAAGAATTATTTCCTTGGGGCTGGCATGGGCGGAGTCTCAGTTCAGATGCCGTAGCAGTTCTCCTGTATCTCTGTCCTTTTGGCCAATCATTGCCTTTTGAGTGGTGTCCCAAGGATGTTTCCCATGTGCTGAACTGCTTTGTTCAGAACCCAGTGGAAAGTCTTTAAGATCCCCCTTTTTTCAAATGCAGCTTTAATGAGCTTGTGGATGAGGCTTCCTCCATCCCTAGTGTGGTCATCAAACATGTTATCGGACTTTTTATCTGCGAGGATGTATATTGCAATGAAAAATTAAAAATCAAACCCACCACCAGCACAAAAGACTAAATCCAGGCCATTAAGAAAGCTCTTGGGAGAAGTCCCAGTCCACAGGAAGGTTGTTGGAGGGAATTTACCTTCTTTCATCTTGGCTTTCCAGTGCTACCTCTGACGCGAGCACCGCCATGGCCTGAGAGCCCCTGTTGATTTTAAGAAGGAGCAAAAGCTACTGAGCTGAGTGTGGGTGGAAAGGGTTAACTGGGAGTGAACCAGTGAAGTCCATTTTCAGTCCGTAGACATTTAACTGCCCAAGGAAATAGCCAGTCTTCACGGTGGATGGTGCTGGCTCTGTTTGGATGGGGTTTTTGAGCAGAGCTGTCCTGCTGCTGCCGCCCTCATTTCCATGGGCATGTCGGGGTGACCCTGGCTCGGGGCCACGCCAGCCAGTTTTGGTGGGTATGTTGTAAGCCCTGTAACTTACAGCACGACCTGCTCCGTGGGCTTGGCCACAAACCCTCGTCCCGGGGTGATGTCATGGAGGACATCGCAATGTCATCTCATGCCGCAACATGCTTCTGCTGACACAGCTTGACGTCACGTGGGCACCGTGATCTGTTGGGCACAGCCGAGGATGAATGCTCTGCCCTTTGCTGGAAGCGTTATGTCAGCCAGAGGCCCTGCCAATGCTACCAGGGCAGCAAAGCCTGCATTCGCACCAGCAGCACCTTTTAGCTTGCCTGGTGCTGACACACCACTTTGAGAGCTGCCTGATGATTTGTGCTGCTGCAGCTTGGGTTTCTGTTTTATCCTCGCGACCTGGAAGCTCCATCGAGTGCTTAGTCCTGGGTTGGCTAGAGGATGGAGCAAGGGCAGCTGAGTTTGCTCAGTGGGAGCCCTTTGCATGGCTTGTGGTTCTGCAGGTGGGAGTTTTGCTCAGGTGAGTGATTGCTTGAGTGGCAAGGCTAGCCTGCTGCCTCCTGGCATCACTTGCCTGGTGGTGGTCTGATCATGGACACCACTTTGGCTGATCTTTCTGGGAGCATCAGCTGCATGTCACCCGACAGCGCAGAGCTGCTATCTGCTGTTGCATGCAACACCAGAGCCCGTTACTCCATCATTGCTCCTGGCTTACAAGTCCACGGCTTGTCTTGGGGGGTCCTTGTTCTTTATTAAAGATCATGCTGAATCAAGCAGAACTGGAAGCGAGCGGATCTCCGGGGGTCATTGACTCACATCAAAGGATTCCTCAGAGACCCCTGAAAGTCTGTGTCAATAGGACTCAGCGATTCTTCACGGCAAAGAGCCTCTTCTGAGTTCCCAGCCAGGCTTTCTGTTCAGTCCCTCTGCTTGGTCCTGTGTCCTTGTCAACAGCAGCTGGATGGGTGACTCCTCTCTCCCTGCTAGGACCCTCTGCTGGGAGCGTCCCAGTACCTACAGCTCCCACTGCACTTTTTAGGGTGTCTTTGTTCTGCTCAGATAATCACAAGGAGCTCTTTCTTCTCTCCGCGTTCTTTCATTTTGTTCCATTTCTTTATCTTGAGAACAAGCAGGCTATTCATCCCAGGGGAGGTCAGCTCCAGACCACCTACAAACCCAGCATCTGCAGGAGTGGCCATGTCTCATCAGCCTTTTCCTGTCAGCAAGGGCACTGTAATGTCACCTTGGGCATCCTCTTTTCTGACTCTCGTGCGGTGCAGAGCTGAACACCAGCCACCGGCTCAGAAGGCCCCTGGCTTGCCAGGAGGAGTAATTAGGACATCAGTGTTCTACTCTTCCATTAGGCTTTTGTGGCTCTTGGGGGGTTTTTTTTGGTACACTGAAGAGGGTTCAGCTGGTTCTTTATTCACCTGCCTTGCCTCGCGCTGGCAGGCCCACCCCATGCACCAGTACTTTCTGCTGATATCTCAAGTCCCGCCAGGTCTGGGAGCTGCTGTCAGCCTTGGTGTAGTCCTGTGCCCCAATGTAGCTTCAAACATCGTGCCCGGGCGCTCAGCCACCACGTTGTCCTCTGGTGCTTTCAGGATCCCAATGACTGTATTCGCTCATGGCCCCTCATTTTTGCATATTTTTTGGGAGAGGGGTGTTTAACCTTGAGTATGAGGAACTTGTGCCTCCATGTGTGGGCTGTGTGGATGTACCAGCCTGCTTGGAGCTAGCTTGGGGCTCACTGTGTGGTGTAGACTTGTCTTGCATCTAATTAGAGCCTCATTTCTCCCCTTCTTGTCTGTCACTCATTCCTCTCTTCCCCTTCTGCCTTCAGCACAGGCAGTCTAGTGAGAACAGGCTCCAATGCTGGCTTCCTCAGTCATTTTAAGTCCTGTGGTGCTAAGCCTTGCCTATAAGCTAAATGTGACCGGGGTTTGCAGCGGGCCAAGTGAAGCTTGCCAGCTAACACCTCTCAGGAGGTGGGCTTGGCATTAGAGACCTCACACTAAAGAGACAAGTGAGGCACATGAGTGGATATACCCCTTTCTTCTAGGAGTTTGAGAAACTCAAATGCAGATGGACTTACATCAGGCAGCTTGTAGCAGAGCCTTCTGTTGAACCTCTGTCCCCATGTTCCCTGAGAGCTGAGCGTATGGTCACTCCTTGCTGCCATCACTGGATGATGCCTCGTAGCTGAAGAGGGAATGCAAGCGGGCTGCACCGTGGGTCCTCAGTGGGGTGTAATATTGCCATGTTGTCAGAATATTTTGCAGAGAAACCTGTGTTCTGCAGGTAATTAAGATTTGGCTGTGACTGCTTTAGACATAAGAACATGTGCTTTGTAAACTAGGAAAGGATTTTTTTTCCTTGGGTGGTGTCATGACCTGGCATTATTTAAAAATGATTTTGTATCTGTGATTATTATTACTTGTATAATGTTACAGGCAATTATCTACCAATAATTATGTTGAATAATACCAGAAAGAGTTTATTTAACATAAACATTTAGAAAGCTAAACACTATGGATAAGATAGAGCCCAAGGGCTCAGGACTGCTGGATTTTATTTCCAGCTTTGCCGCTGGTCTTCTATACAGCCATGGCACTCAACAGATGTGGCTTCTGCAAATAGCTTGACTTCAGGGGGAAGGATTTTTGCTCTCTACCATCAAATGAGCCAAAATTATACTGCCAAGATTGAAAGGAGCTTGGATGATGCTCCACTGCCCCAATAATGCATGTGAAACATCCTAAGGGATCAGTTCTGAGGTGTTAGTTTCTTCTTTATAATAATCTAACACTGTAAAACACAACTCAAAGTCACTTATTTCAAAGTCAGCTCTGTTGTATTGCTTCCTTTTCCAACTCCCAGCCTACCAGAGCACTTTAAGAATCTGCAAAAGTTGATGCAGAAAGCCTGTGGAACAATTTGCACAGGGACCTATTTGTGTGTTTGAAGCTGGGCAGAGAGCTTGTCTGACAGAAAAAAAAAAAAAATCAAGGATGAAACAGTCACCAGAAAATTGACAGACATGCCTGGAAATGCCTTTAACCCTTATTTACTGTAGGGCTTGCGGTTTGAAAAGCCTGGAGTCTCATTTCGATGGTTTGGTCCCCACTAAAATTACAGAGGTGGGAAGAAACCACCCGACGAACCGATGGGCTCTGACAAACAAGCCCAGAGGAAAGGGGTTCGTTCCTGGGCCTGCTGTGCAAATTAAAAGCAGGTTTAGAGCTAGAGTTTATGCTTGCTCCTGCGATGATTGCAGTGGGCAAAGAGAAGGAATGCACCACTGGTGTCTCCAGAGCCCACGTTAACGTGCCAGCCTCTGCTTACATGGCACTGCCTTGCTGTAACTCCTGTGGGTGTGGAGTCCTAGTTATTTTATCAGAGGGACAGATTACAATTTCACTGGCACTGGAGTAAGCAGGAATAACTCACTGGAGATGATGGCATTGCAGCCTATGAAGAGTGGAGCCAGACTTGCTGTTAAAAACTCTTGTGAGTCCTGGCCTCTTGAGGTGCCACCATGGTGCAGAGCAGGGGAAGGAGCCCCGCACGTCCGTGTTCGTGCAGAAAAGGAAACTGAGGAATAAGAAGCGTCTTGCACAAGATTGCACAATGTGAAGGAGCTGGCAATAACATGCAGGTCTCTGGCTTCCCAGCCTTCCTCGAGGCAGGTTGCTTATGTGTTGTGGAGGGAGCCTGGTCTTGTTTGACACCAAAATCCACAGGAGCAGAGGAAAAAGTAGATCTGTCAGCGAGAAGCACCACTGCAGGGATGACCCTTGTCTTGGAAGCCGTATGGATTTGAAGGAAGACCTTGTGGCTGAATATATCCCCATCTCCAAGTGCATGAGATCGTGAAGATAGCGGGCAGTGGGGAACAAATACATCAGCCTGGTTTTTGGGGTTGTTTTTAACCATGAGCAAAATGCTCTGGGCTTTGCCGCCGTGGTGCTTTTGAGCAGCAAAGCAGAGCAAAACCACTAACTCCGAATCCTGAGGACTTACCAGGGTGGGGTCCGTGTGTGTCGCCTCTTTCTTACTAGTGAAAGGCAGGAGAGATCCAGCACGAGTGACAGCACCACAACTTCAGTCTCCATGTGACACTGCTTTGGGGTCCTTATAGCGCCCAGCCTGTATGCAGCCCAGGCTCTTCCTCCCTAAGCATCTTGGAGCCCTTCTGATGTCGCAGGCATCTAGAGACAGCTGCAAAGTAGCTGTTTCCTCTCCTTTTTGGGACTGGGGAGAGGAAGGAGGCTTGGAGCAACGCAGCTCCCTCATGGTGGCCTCCTGGGGTGGGGCAGGTTTTAACAGCGTGCCAGAGTATGTGGCTGTCCTTGGACATGTTTAATTTCCCATCTTCTCAGCACAGGGAAGGCTTGAATCGCCCTTTAGCGGTTGGGCACAGAAGGGGAAAGATCATTAACATACAAAGAGCTCTTCTTTCAACACCAGCGTTGCAAACTTCCATGATTTTAGCTCTGTCTCATTGCATTTGTTCTGTGTTGTACTTGGATTTGGCTTTTTAAAAGTCCTTGTTCTTGAAATTGGTTAAATGCATCAAAATCTCAGCTTTTGTTCAGGGCTCCTACTCCTGTGGCTGCAGAAGAAAATCACAGCTTCTAAAGATGCTACAAGTGGTGATCCGGCACAAACGCAGCATCCCTTTAGCTTATTTCTGATTCTTGCCGTATTCAAACAAATCTCTTTGTGAGGGGAAGAGGAGTGTGGGAAAGTTGTCACTTCTGATTGCTTACGACTGGCAGACTCGAATGGTGCCTGAGCTGCTTTGCTTGTTGCCACGGAGGATTACCACTTCAGCAGCATGGGTGGAAGTGGAAAATGCTACTCTCTTCACTTTTTAGCTTGTCTACTTTCCCTCTTTTTGTGTCACTCTCCCATCTCAAGGAATTAGGTTAGAGATTTGTGTCCACTCCTGGGAACATAGATAAGGGTTGGATTGGTATGGAGAATTGCTGCCTTCCCCTCTTGATTCATGCAGGACAGACGCTTTGCTGGGTATAAGATAACTTCTTTGGCTGTCTTGGTTTCTCAGGTGGGATTTGTTTATTGCGATGGCAAATGTTGGGAGTTTGAATCCCATTTTGTGTTGGCATAGGGACAACTGGGTTGAAGGTCCTGATATGGACCCATTCCATGTTTCTGCTGAAGATGCGACCCATTTAAGATCAGGTGTTTTGTGGGTATTGCCAAAGCTATTCAGGTTAAGCATCTTCATGTGTTCTTACGGCGATTCTGACAATGGGCCTAAGGGGAAATAGGTCAGGTACTTTGAGATCTGTGTCACTGTGTTGGCTGGAAGCATTCCTAAATGAAATCTGTGAGGAGATGCCAGAGTGCTGACCCATCACCTGCCACTACTGCAGGCTTCTCCTTCAGACATGTTGTGTTCTTCATTGGCAAAACAGCATAGGAGCTCGTTGGCGCGGAGGTACAAAAGGAGAAAAAACGATGCCTTCCCCCATAACATTTGTCTGCAGTCCTGTGAGCCTGACTCACCTTTTCAGGAATCTGGTTTAATCATTTATGCAGCTTCTGAAGGGACAGGCAGGAGACAGCATGAAAGCATAACGCCTTTGAAAAGTATTGCCTTTAAAGCATTTGCCTTCCAGGGGATCCTGTAGTAGTTGCTCCAGGGCTGTAATGATAAATGACACCAAAGTTTGTTCTAATTCTCTGTGGTTTTGCCTCTCGCTGGGCTGTTGAGATCCTGGCAGTGTTTGGTGTCTTTGCTGAAAGTCCTCTTGTTCTTGGCATCGTGGGAATCATAATGTTATGTGAGAATCTCGTACTTTTTTTTTCCCCCCCAAAGTAAATGTTAGTGTTTGGAATGGAGAGGAGAAAGAATTGGTTTAATACTCTTTTCTTTGATGCCTGTCTTTGATATGTTCCTTGCACCCAAAAGGCTTTGGTTGCTTATTGAAAATGACTGTTTTCCACAAAAAGTGTAATTTATTTGTTTAAAATATATATACAAAATGTAATGTATCCATTTTTTTGAATTGAGGCTGAATATTTTGTTACTGGTAGTTGATGTATCTTTGCTGTTCCTGCTCTCCTGTTTCCCATCTTTGCCACCATTTTAATGATAAACTTGAAATAGGAAAAAAAAAGTCAAAGTTGAGCAATTAGAAAGGTGTTTTTTAAGCAGAAATTTCAACCAAAATAATCTTAATGACCTTTTTCAGCTTTCTTTAACCAGAAGTTTTGAACCAAAGATGCCAGCCAGCGCAGCTCAGCTGTGCTAAACACGCAGGGCGTCCTTCGCCAGGCTGTTGAGTGCAGGTGAGTCCTGTGGTTCTCCTCTCCTCCCACGGGGACCTGCAGAGCTTGTGCTGCCCCGTGTCTCCACACAGGGTCTCCCTAGCCTTGGACAAGGCAGCCACTGCAGAGACGTTAATTAATCTCCATTTAGATCCGATGCTTTGGCCGTGGTTCTACCACTGTAGTCAGCAGACGTTTTGCTGTCAGCTCTAGTGGGAAGGGGATTAAGTGTTTAATAAACTGCAGGAACCCGGTGGTTTTCCAGTGCATGGGCTTGCACAGCTGTTTTTTTCTATAGCAAGGGATTTAAAAGCATCACACAAACCAGTTTTCACTGTGGCAGTGTAAGAGATGCATGGGGACACAAGTGTCAGTGCTAGTAGTTAGGACTCACAACCAAGGAGAAGCCTTCCAGGGCTCAGCTCCCCCGTAGGAGCCTGCAAACCCAGCTCTTGAGGGGGAACACCAGCTTCTTCCAAAGCGCTTGGGATTCACATGAAAACTGAGCTCTCTAGAAGATCCGGTCACCTTGAGGTCGTCAAGTGGAGCTGAGCTACCTTTAAGCTCCAATCCTGGGACAGGAAGGGGAAGCAGGAATGGAAAGGGAGATTGAGGATGGCAAAGGGAGCCTGTAAAGGAGAGTCAAACTCGAAGGAATTTGCCATTCCTTCGTTGGGAGGAACAGAGGGACTAAATGAACTCTTCGAAAGGATCAGCACCATGTGTACCTCTTTGGGAGCGGGAAGCATGTGCTTCTAATTTTTCTTGCTTGCTGTGTGCCAAGGGGATCTGTTTCCCATTGACTCTTGACCCTTCAAAAGAAAAGGGAAAAAACAGAAGAGAAATACCTGGCCAAACTAGTGCTGTTGAGGTCCATGGCAAAAATCCCACCAGCTTCAACAGGACCGTGGTTCAACCCAGAGAAGAAAAAATCCTTTCTGAGCTAGAGCATTAGAAAAATCTCTTGTCTTGGTTTGGGACACTGGCTGGACTGGAAGTTGTCATATTCCCAGCTTATCACAGTATGAGATCAGGCCCACCTAGAACTGCTCTTAATAAAAATGGATAAAATCCTTTCCTTTTCTGAAGGTGGAAAATTCTCTTGGAATGTGTGTGTAGTATCTAGAACAACAGACATAGTCTTGGAGAGGACCTCACTGGGAAATGGATTTGCTGTCCAAATAATATTCCTAGGTAAAAAAAAAAAAGCAAAGATCTAAAATCTTTTTTGCAAAACAAGTGCAGAAAAGAGAATTGTTTGGGTCAGTGAAAGTGGCCTTTATTCAATAAATTTGAAATGTTTAATTTAGAATGATTTTTTTTTAAAGTGTTACATGAAGTAGAATGAATAGGAAAAATGAGAAAGTGTGTTGAGAGGAAAGAACTCTTTCTATCCTACATTTGGGCCATTCTTTCCTGAACAGTCCTTTGCATCCTTTTCAGTCTCCTGTGAAAGTCTCTCAGGTAATGGAGACTTTCTCCATTTCTTTTCAGAAACTTCCACAACAGAGAAGCTCTGACTTGCACCCTTCCTTGGCTTAACCTTCTACCTCTTCTCATTATGTTAAATAATCCCCTCTTTGAGCATCATCACTCTTTGAAACTTTGACCTGCCTTGTAACATATCCTCTTTCAGCTTTCATTTTGTTCGTGTCAGAAAACCTCACTGTTCTTCCCTTGTCTGTGGTCCTTCTCTGTACCCGTCCTGGTCTGAGCTACCACCTCTGATGGTAACAGTGAGCTCTCCCCAGGGCACACCATGGTGCCATCAGCAAATTGCATTTTTATCTCTGTCAGTACCTTTACTGACGATATCGGAGAGGATTTCTCTCAAGGTCTTTTCCTGAAGAGCTCACTGGCAAATCCTCCTTGACCCGAGATTCCTCTTTCCCCACCACTCATCATCTCACTTTTGGCACTTCCATGCCCATGTCAGATTTCATGTGCTAATCCCCTTCTCGGAGCCATATGGCAATTGTTGCTATGCTCACTGCAGTCTGGATGAGCTTGTCTGTGTTTCCTTTGCTTGGAGTTGGTGACTCTGATAAAAGCTTTTTGGTAAGTCTGGCATCATCTTCCCCTGTTGCATTTTATTCCAATTTCTATTTCCTATGCTGTTTTGGATTACTCTTCCAATATAGGCTAGTGTTTGCCGCCATCAATGGATTTTCTTCCTCCTGAAATAAGAGTTGCAAACCATATATTGCTTCCACTTCCGTGTGATTAATAGGACCTTCTCTTCCTTCCCAAAATGCCCATTTGGACTGCCATAGCCAGGAGCTGTAATAGGAAGAGTTTGAGCAAAAACAACCCTAAAGCAGTGAAGGTAGCAGTAAGATTAGGTTCTCTGCTGAATCTTGCACAAACGTTAAAGCCACAGTGGTTTCCAGTGTGTTACTTGTTACACAGAAATATGAGTAAAGGGTGCCATGAACTGGCAACATGAAGGTGCTTCTTGGAGGTTTGCAGTCAATCCCAGGTATGTTCTGCCCCTTTGTAATACCTATATTGAATTATTTCAAGCAAGAAACCCCTCTAATTGCTTTGGTAAAGATTGCATGCTCCTTCCGCTCTTTTTTTTTTTTCCCCCCTCCATGAGTCTCTGTTGTTTCCTCAGTTGTCCCCCAGCAGGGACTCTTCCACCAGCGGAGCTGGATGGCTGCATGACTTTGGTGTCAGGTGGACCATGAGGTGCTTTTTTGCCAGGTTCCTGCCTGATGACAGGTGACTCAATGCCTCAGGGCTTGCAAGGAAGCCAACGAGCCAGCATCTGATGAAAGAGCCCAGCGTAGAGAGGTGCGAGGGGAGAGAGAAGAGGAGAAACCTCGCGGGATGCGATGGAAGTGAGTCATCTGACAGGTACTGCCACCGGGCCAGTCTGTAATTAAAGCTCACCTCGCCTGGTGTCTCCACTGGAGCATATGCCAATCATTCCCTGTGGCATTTTCACACTCCTTATCTGTCAGCCTAGAAATTACTTTTTTAGATCAACTTTGAAGGCTTAATTCTGGCAGGGAGACACAGGGGGCCAGACAGTCTGCTTTGCCACAGAGCGCCTTGCAAGGGGAGAAGCGATTGTTGCTTTGTGTGGACCAGATTTTCAAGAGATGGGAGCTGGTTTTTCAAGGTGGGACCAGGTTTTCCAAAGTGCTTGGGTCCTGGCAACTCCCATCATGTTTTTAAAAATGCACCTGATGAATTGCAGCTACTTCTTTAAAACCTCAGTGGGAGCCAAACTCCCTAAAAATTTTGGGACCCCAAAATGCATGGTCATGCAGAATGAAATGGTGGTAAGCGCATGGACATAAAATTCCTGTGATGGCTTCACAAGCTGGCGGTGAGTCCTCTGACCCACCAGAGTCAGTTATTTTGCGTGTTGCTCGGTCTCTCAACAACATACCTTCTGCAGGCGGCTTTGTGATCCCTTTGCAGATGGACCAAGTGCACTGTTACGAACAAGACTGATTAGCGAGATTAAGTTATACTTAATTAAGAAAACAGTTGATGGATTGGATTCAGCTCTTTGGCAGTGGTATCCAGGGGTGCAGCTTTGATAACATCTGTGGGAATTATGCCTGAGCTGGGGTGAATTAGGGATCGAATTCAGATTCTTATGCACACGGTGATGCTCTGAAATCAGGACCAAGTGAATGCCTCCTACTCTTTCAAAATCCTTTTGGCTCCTGTTAAATTAATGAAATGGGAGTTTTCTGATTTCCTATACTTGACTAAGAAAGGGCTTTGACGAAGCATGCTAGCAAGTCTGTGTCCCTGTCCCACTCCCCAGATGAGGTGCACATGTTGGGCAGCACAAACAACTCGCCTGGGATCACCCAAGGATTCTGGGGCAGAGCTGGACCAGAGGCCCTTTCCCCAAGCCAGCCAAAGCCTTCCTCACTGATCCTTTTCTCCTAGGAGGGCGGATGCTATGAATCCAACTGCAGGCGTGTGCGATGCACATGCACACAACCCCCCTCCCTCACGGGCAGTCGCTGCCTCCTGCAAACACACGAGGCTACGCTCCCCAGCACACACGCACACCCACGCCGAGTGCCCTCTTCCAATGGCCTTGCACGAGCACCCCGTGACTCTGTGCCCAGGAATGCTGCCACGGACTGATTGCCTGCTGGGGATTGCATCAGGCCCATAAACTTGTTCTGCACAGGATGAAGTGGCTTGGTGACACCTGCTTGTGTGCAATGTGGCACTTCTCCGGGGATGGCTGGTCACCATGGGCTTGGGAGAAGGGAGGTGAGGGTTCATTCATCATCCTGGCACAAGCAGCATGGGGTGATGTCCTACCAGCCTCCACAAGGTTTTGGGACCTTTTCCACTCCTCCCAGAAGGGGTTTCCCCAGTCTCCAAGATGTCTGCAATTTTTCCAGTTCTCCAGCTAGGAAGATGAGACAAGTCTGCTGAGCTAATCCAGCCCACATGCCTTAGGCTTTCTTGTCCTTACAACTCCAAGCCCTTCCTTTTTCTCCTTAAAAAGCTAATAGAGCCCCTGCTGTTTCTGCTCAAGGTCACTGGGCTGTGTTCTGACCTGGTCCAGCCTGCTGGCCTTTTATCTCTAAGTGATGCTTGTCCCAGGCCAGGGTGTCTCCCAGGGACATCTCAGCAATGTGCAGTCAGACACAGCCAAGTTTGTGCTGCTTCCCACTTATGCCTTGTGCGTACGTAGCATTGCCCGGAGACCTGTGTGATATCAGGCCTGGTTTCACCTCCCTCCTT
Organism: Pelecanus crispus; assembly: GCF_030463565.1. Taxonomy (NCBI): domain Eukaryota; kingdom Metazoa; phylum Chordata; class Aves; order Pelecaniformes; family Pelecanidae; genus Pelecanus; species Pelecanus crispus. The sequence goes on along the minus strand of NC_134660.1, from coordinate 622,462 downwards.
TCGCACATCTCTCCCTGTCTCTGCCAGGCATCCTGCCTGCCTTTGTAGTCAACTGCGAGAGATCAGCATTTCTAGGGTTTCAGCTCTCACTAAGCGAGGTGCCTGCATTAGGCTGGGTGAATTACCAGAGCCCATTTCTCTCTATGGACTGTAGACAGAGCCTCAGGTGCTCTGCTCTCGGGTGCTCCATGCTCAGATGCAGACATTCTTACTCTGAACATCTAAAGCTGGGTGAAACAAACACCACCCTTTACATTTCCCACATACATTAAAGGCTAAGTGGCTGATAAGGAACCTGCTAGATTCTAGCCTAAATTTTTTAATGTCCAATTTATACAAACCTGTCCTTGTAGCCACATTGTCCTTCAACTTTACGTTGCTTTTCCACCCCCTGGCTACTTGGGCTGTGCCTTTCTTTAGTAGAACAAGACCATTCCCTTTTATCTCTCTGTGAAAGCCGAGGACTTCTAGCATCTTCCTTGTAAGAAGGGCTCTTCATTCCCTTCATTGCCCTAGTTCTCCACCCCTGATTTCTCGATCAAGGGTAACTAAAAGAAGATACTGTATTTCAGATGAGACCCCCGCAAAGCTGTGTGGAGGGAATACTCCTCTATTTCTACTGGAAAAGTTGAGCCTGGTCATCCTAGGATTATATTACCCCATGCACACTGCTGCACCATGCTTGGCAATTCACGGTCATCCTAGGGCTGCAACACGCACAGTGATTTTTCTCTCTTTGTGCTGGAGATGATTACTATCCGGCCCAATCTGAAATGCTCAGTCTCTTTCTGACCTAAGCCTTATGCCTGGACAACTTACCTCCAGGTGGAAAACCTTATCAGGAGTTACCCAACAACCTGTGGAAAGGCAACAGGATTCAGCCAACTCCAGGTCTGTCTTTAAGAACCTCTTGATGCAAGAAAAAAAAAAAAAAAAAAAGTGCTGAGAAGCCAAAAAGAAAATATTTTTCAAAACCGTGTGACCTTTGGGAAGAAATCATTCCAGAAAAGAAAATGTTACAGTGTAGAATGAAACAGGCATCACATTTGGCCAGACTCGCTGAAACAAAATACTCTGACAGCCCTTGAGTAGCTGGGTTTCTGCATGGGGCTGGGAGAGAGATTTGTTCTTTGCTGTTTATTCAGCTTTGGATTTTGGGAAACGTCAACATCATTTTTTTGTTTCCTTTCTGAAAGAGTTAGAAATTTCAAAATCCTGAAACTCTTCCCAAAATGAAACAGCTGGTTATTGCTCAACTCTTTCTGTTCCTACCTCCGCCCTCCCGATGAGTTATACAGAGGGTGTGACATTCTGGGATCACGTTGATCCCCAGGTTGCTGGAAAGGGCCACTTCCAGCAGCTTCTCCCGAAGTAGGGCTCAATCCCGCAGTCAGCTGGTAAACCTGTCGCTGCTGAAAAGAACATCTCTTCCCTTGGCCCAGCAGCTCAAAGGTGCAGCTCCCAGCAGCATTGCAGAGCCAGCTACTGAAGTTGCTCCCAACCCCACGTTATTTATCTGCACGGACTTCAGGGCATTGGTTCTCATTTCTGCCAGTGTAAATAAGAGCCAAATCAAGCTATTAGTGTCTCACACCTCAAGCATTAGGGCTTTCTCTGCGTTCGTAGAAAAGGTTGAGGTTATTACCAAAGAGGTGAAAATTAGATAATAGCTGATGTCTCAAGGGTGCCAGCCATCCTGGTCTTAAGTGATTCCTTATTTCAAGCACATCATAATTCGCTGGTGACTGCTAACTGGAGCCTGGTGTCTTACTTGCATTTATGGGCTGCTAGCAGATGATTATAGAAAATACAGTAATTAAATAAGTACTTCGGCTGGGTAGGTTTGGCCTGGGAAAGAGTAAAATTAGACGAGGCAGTATGAGCTGTTCCAAATTGTGAAGTCTGATTAATTTCACTTTCTTTTCTTGTAACATGTCCAGTAATATTCAGCGGGAGGAGGGGTCACCCAGGAAAGCCTCTGACTGGTGAAATAGAGCCAATAGGCTAAAACGCCCCGCATGTTCTGGTGATACTTTGCAGTCCCGTTCTGCAAGGTGCAATACAAGCAGGAGACCTGCAAGCTTTGGGGGCCAGAAGCAGTCCTAATGGCGAGGGAGATGATTTGACCAGAGCTGTGCAGCAGATCAGTGGGAAGCCATGGGCGGACCTCAGATCTGGCTCCATCAGCTGGGCAACGCTGCCTTCTCAGTCCTGTTGCCTACTCCCTTGGCCAGGCAACTGCTGGGACTCAAGAGTAAAAGTGGTTTGGGGGCCACCTATTTATGATATTTTATGACAGTGTCTCTTCAGGGGAAGCTCAGGGAAGCTCGCTGCTCTTCCCCTCTGCGTTTTGCATGCAGTGCTCCTCTTCAGCATAACAATTTCCAGCAGAGCCAAGGCCAGGGGTTGAACTGGCTCCAACCAGTAGGAACCTGCAATTACCCAAGCATCTACGGGATGCCATCAATGCAGGATTCCCTTTGATGAAGCGTCGTATCCAGGTAACCTGTTCCTAATCAAACAAGACACCTTGGTGTGCAGGAAAGGGCACTGCCGGCCATTCCGGGTGCTCCGGGAGTGTGCTGTGGGCAGAGCAAACAGGAAGCCGAGGGATGGACCACTGAGAGCCACTCCACCTTTGCCCAGGGGTGTTGGGCAGGTCACGAGTCACTTAGAGCAGGTCCTTCTCTCGCTCTGGCAGTGACGCATTGTTTTGAACGAGAAATTCCAAGAGCGTTGATAGTCCTTTTGCTTTAGGGACAGCGTCATTACTTGAGGTTTTTGGGGTTAAATCCACAAAGGTGCTGACCTTCCTCAGTCTCAGGAGCCCTACAGGATTTGGGGCCAGGGCTCACCCTATGAGCATTGGGTGTTGGAGGTGCCAAAGGAAGGAGGATGGTCACCAGAGCCTTCCTCTTGAGTAGATGGAGAGAGCAGCCATTCCAAAACATGTGTCATTGCACTTAGGCTCTGAACCACCCCCTTTGGTGGAGGCCACCTCTCTTTCTTTCTGCAGCCCATAGAGGGAGCTGATGGTGCTTTGAATCATCTGGCATGAAATCTGGCCTTGGTGCTTACATAAGAGTGGGATGCCGAAATACCTGTATGGCTTGGGCTTTTTGGAGCCACCCATGAGGCCTTTGGTCTCTCCTTGCCATGCGGCTCTTGCAGCATCTCATGATGCTGGTGCAGAGGGTTAGATAAGGTAACTGAAGGCGTTAAAGAGATGCTATTCAACATCTGTTCAGACTGCCCACTCTGGGGTTCCCTTCTCTGTTTGGGTTTCCTTCCTCTTCCTCATCCAATCAAGAGATGGACTCTTGACTGAATCTCTTGGAGGACTGGGTCTAAGGAGAGGAGATGTTCTAGATCCCAGAGGTGGAAAGATGAGTGGTATTTGAATATCATCCCTGCCGGAGCGTGATGAGATTCCCTCAGACGCGCATAGCTGCTGAAAACACTCAGGTTGAGACATGATGCAGCAATCCTAGGAGCACTTCCAGCAGACTGCCTCTTGGGCCAGCGTGCAGGGAACTGAGTCGGGGCCGTCGGAGCTAGCAGCAGAAGCTGAGCCAAAACAGCCACAGCTGTTTCTGGGGACCGACGAGCTCTGCAACACGGACAGGGACAAGGGTCTTCCACAGTCTCCTTGGGGATTGCTGCTCTAGACTCTTTCACTTGCCGATGCTTTGCTGTTCTCAGCGCCTTGCGAGTAGGGAAGGGCAGACATCAAAAGCTTGATGGGAGCATCCAAAAGTTCATCTGAAGCATGCAGACCTTTAGCGTTTGTAACGGGAAGTTGGAGAGATTTCAAGCACTCTCATCCCACCTCCTGGCGCTTCTGTTTCTGGTTAAGGCCAGACATAACCACAAGAACAAGCTTTCTCACGGTGTTTCAGCACATTTCCTGTTGGTCCTGGAAGAAAACTGGAAGAACGTTTGAAATTAAGAGGACATCTAGCCTTTGTAGAACCACAAAGGCTCTGTTTTGGAAATAGGCACAGGCTCTGAGTGTTGGTTAGGGGTGAATGAGTTACTTTCTTGAACCAGTTTGCACCATTCCGGCTAATAAGTGTCCCCCTGCCAAACAAGAAGAGTCAATTTTGTCTTATGGAGGAACGAGTCATGGTCCTGCAGTGCTCTAGTGAGATGGGAGCAATCCCGGGGTGCTTTGGGAGATTCAGATGGAGCAGCCTTGTGCAATGGGTGATTCTGGAGCCTGCAGAGGGTCAGAGGTGGGTGTGAGGATGGAATAACATTGCTGCGGAGGCAACGTCCTCCATCGTGCTCTCATGCAGGCCGGTGTTTCCAGGGAGGTTTTGTCAATCTTTTTTACTAGAGGGTATTGGACTGCATGAAGCAAAGGGCCATGAGCAGAGCTGGTTGGAAAATTGTGTATGTGTGTGGTTGTGGGGAGGGGACTGCATGGAAACATTTCACTTTGGGGAAGAGGAAGACATTTGAAAACGTTTTCATCAAACTGTTTATGTCAGAGAACATATGGGCTTTCTTCCAATGCAAGCTGAAGTTTGCCTGCATCTTCCTGAGATTGCTTTTGTTGTGACAGACATTTGTAATCAAATTAAATCAAACCACAGAAAAAACAGCCAACAGGAAAACCCTTCAGCTCAGATCACCCCTTGGTCTCAAAAGCCCTTGGAGGATCCTTGTGTCGTCGTCCCTGCTGGGGACTGGAGCATGAGAAAGAGGCTTTGGGCTGGGAAAAGGCAAACTGAGATCGCGCCGTGCCTTGCTGCCACCATGAGAGGTGAGCTGTGTCCATGTAGACATTCAGCCACATCCTTTTTGTTCCATCAAGTGCATGCTGCCCCTCTGGATGTAGTTTGGGGCTCATGAAGGAGCCATACCCATTTTTTTTGTGTATTTTGTTTGGGATTTGAATCCTCACAATCTAACCCTTTTTTTTTTTTTTTTTTTCCCCTGAAGATTAAACAGCACCACACCAGAGAAGTGTAGACAGCCAGCTAAAGAGTGTTGGGACACATCAAGAGAAGGATCAAAACCACGGAGCTGGGCTGGCATTTAACATCATCTCCCTATGAAGGGCAGGTATAGTTTACTTTCCCTGTTTTATCTTTGCTAAGTCTTAATCATGGAGTTGCTGCAATTCCTTCCATGAGGTTAAGTCAAAGGAAATCCCCAGGTCAGGTCATCCATCCTCTGCACTACGTTCTGATCCTATGCCTGTTAAATCCAGAGAGATGTGAACTGGGCTCAGCAGTGGGATTTCAGCTGGAGGCTTGAGTGCGAGCACTGCGGGATTGACCTCTGCCTTGTCCCTTGAGCATGGCAAGCCAGCAAGGGTGGAAAGATGTCCAGGTCTGTGTTGCTTCAGAAGGGGTTTCCACATCTCACCTTTCTCCCTTGAGGAGCTGTGTTTAGAAAAGTCAGAGCCCTGCATTTGATGGCAGCTGGGAACTCGGGTCCATTTTGTGGAGAGAATGTGAAATCTCCATTGCTGGCAGTCTGAGAGGGTCTGGAAAAACACCCGTCAGGCAGAGTTGTCCCTGCTTTGGGGTATGTGATGAGCAAGGCAACCTCTCGCATTCCTCCTGTCCAGCTCCATCCCTTCGCTACCTTTCCTCTGCTCAGCGGAGCTGCGCTCCTGACAGTGCTGCTCTACGTGGCGAGGCAATGCAAGATACTCACCTTGCCTGCTATAAACCTCGGGTCCCTGAGGACAGAAAGCCCACCTGATGCAGCACGCTCTGCCTTTGCAGAGGGCAGCTCTCCAGCTGGACTCACTGCGGACTGATGTCCAGCCAGAGATACCTCGCTAAGGCAGTGGGACAGGGTAAGGGAACTTGACCAAGACCACACAGGGGCTAGCAGCCTTGCTTGGAGTAGATCCCAAATCCCTAGGCTAGTTTGCTACCCGCAGGGCCACGCTACTTCCCTTGGGCAAGGGGAAGTTTCCCTGGGACAATCCTTTCTTCTTGTTGGCCTTTTTTTTTTTTTAATTAAATTAAATTAAATTTCTGTAGCATCTTTTTTTATTATTCTTATGTACCTTAGGCATTGCTCTGAGTCCATCAGGGAGAGTTGTATAACTCACTGAATAGACAGGTTGACTATCTGCCCACTACTCCTCCCTTCCTTCCCCCTCCTCTCCTCCGGCCACCCTAGAGCTACGCTGCGCTAAATGTGCTTCAGTTTCATCAATCCCCAAGCTGCACATCAAAGGCTGCGTTTGCTTAGCTGCGCGCTTCCCTGGCAGGCTTCAGGGATTAATCACACCCGAGCCTGCGTGAAAAGCGTGACCCTGTCACACTTGTTTGTCTCGGACAGGACAGGTGCTCTTCTGGTTATCTTGCAGCAAAACTAACTCGGCTGTTGGCCTTTATGGATGTGCCATTTCCAGTTTTATTTCTTTGGGTTACCAGCCACAACCGAGGCTGGCTGGAGGTGCCATACAAGCATAGTGGAAGATGCCGTTACATGTAGTTAATGAACATCCTTGATTTATTCGAGCTGCTGTAGCAGCCAGGAGTCCCTGGTACAAACCAGTGTCCTGCCAGGCTAGGTACAGTGCAAGCAACAAGAAGCGATTTCTGCCCCTAGAGCTCTGTAGCCTGGCAGAAAATGAGAAAAACAAGTGGGTACCTCCTAGGGAGCCTAAAGAAATCATGAGACAATAACGCTGGCTGCATGATCAGTGTCTGTCTCCATCCACCCCCAGAACAGGAGCTGTCAGCTTCAGAGGCTTGCTGGCCACCATGCGAAGGTTTAAAGCACCATTTGGAGAAGAGCGAAGCCTCTGCAGAGCAGGCTGGCACCTGGAGACGACACTTGGGAGTTGCCTGTGTGCTGGTGACAGCCCTGCACCGCCAGAGATTTGCATGGGCTGTGTTTGTACCCTCAGAGAATGAGAATCGGGAGCCAAAACTGCAGCTGGATGGAAGCAAGGATCCTTTCATTAACTTCAGCTGCTGCCTGGGTATGGGCTGGCGTGGAGCTGACCTCTGGGAGGGACCCAGGGAGTCTGCTCCGGTTTGTTTGGGTTGCACCGCCTTCCCTCGTGTACTGAGTGGCCTTTCCCGTAGCCTCCTGTGATAGCAGCAGTGCTGCAGGGTGAAGAAAGCTAAACTTCACCCAGAGTGTGCAATTTGTTCAGGATTTTCCTGGGGGTTGACCCTGCGAGTGCAGAAGTGCTCACGGAGATTAGCAATGGGATCCTGGTTTGAGTGGGATTGTAGCCTGTTTTTTTTTTTTTGATCTCGACGTCATCTCTGGCAAAAGCATTAGCTCACAGTTGCAGAAAGAAAACCCCAAGAGAGAGCAGGGCTCTGTATTGAGAAACAGGCACTGCCCCAAGGAGCTTGCAAAAAAGCTGGGAGGGGAAATAAACACAGCAGTGCTGGGCTGGGATTGCAGCACACTCCCCGTGGCCCCGTCCGGCTGCCTACACACGGGGCCCCGGTGCCCTCCTGGCTGCTTAACGCCCAGCACTGGCCTGCGCCGCGTCTGCGCTGGGCGACAGAGAACACCAGGGCCCCAGATTTGCGAGGGAGGTATCCTGCAGTAGGGAAAGGAGACGCCACGGACGTGAGGCTGAGCAGATGTGATGATCTCCGCTGGCTCGAGGCGGTCTGAGGACGGAGAAGGCCTCGGTAGCTGGAGGACCTGTCGCGGTTAGCAAGGACAGGGCAGAGCCGGTCATTTCCAATGTGCCTGCCATGGCAAAGAGCTGGAGCAGCCGGCTTGCAAAGTTGGAGGGACGTGTGGGACACTCTGCCCCAGGACTTGGGGGCCACGCGGCCGTGCCGGGGGAGAGGAGACACAGGGATCTCTTACGGGGATGTGGCTTTGGAGCAGCACAGCCTGAGCTGCCTGCGGTATCCCCGGGAGGATGCCTGGGTGCTGCTAGGCAAGGCCAGGAGAGGTCCTGCAGGATGCAGGCAGGGGAGGATTATGGCAGATGAAGTCATACCTATGGCCACGGGAAGGCTGTGCGGGATGATCTTGTTCCCTAGCTAATTTCCAGCTCGCAGTTTAAATCCTCTGCGCTTCCTCTTTCCCTTGACAAGATAAAGATCCTGGGCATGCAAGGGTGAACACCCTGCCATTGCGTCCTCTTCCACAATCAAACCAGGCATCGAGTGATGCCTCTCCCCGTGCGCGCCATGGGGAACAGGGAGATGACAGGGGGAAAGAGGAGGTGGCTGCCTTCCTGTGGGTGTGTTTTCCAGAGCAGGAGAGAAACCAAGACGGATCAGACACCAGCCAAACAAGGTGACTACGTTGTGAGGAATGTAGGCACAGGCTCTGTTCGTGTGTGAGATGCAGAGAGAAGATAGAGGGGCAGCTGCAAAATGCTTTTGCCAGCGCAGCCACGACACTGGCTTCTGAAAGGCAAGAGGAAGGGTCAGTGTCAGCATCTCCATCCAGAATGAAATAACGTGAAAGCGGTGCGAAACTCATTGCCGCAAGATGCTATTGCTACCAATGGCTTGGTAGGGCTAATAAAACTTTTAGACAGGTATTGAGATAGCAAGAACAGTGAGAGTTTTGAAATAGTAAGTCATAAAAAGATGAAGGGGTTGGGTACAGATAAAATCCTCATGCTTGAGCACGTAAATGGCAGCGCAGAAGATGAAGAGAAAGGCAGGAGCTTATTCCAGGGCAGGTAATCCCCAAACCACTTCCTTCAGGGTTCCCAGAGGAGGAACTGGAGGAATCCCAAGTCTCATCCTGGAGTAGTTCTCCTCCTTTGTGAGATTTTTCTGTGGTAATATTGGATTTATTCTCCTGGGTCCATCTGTCCGCTTCTCTACAATGAAACGGGTCTTGGTACCAACGTGGCAAAGCACGGTTCCCTCTGGGGTTGGGGAAAAAAAGACATTTGTGCAGGACTTGTAGGGAGTTTGTTGTTGGGATAGAACAGAATCATAGAATCGTTTAGGTTGGAAAAGACCTTTAAGATCATCCAGTCCAACCATTAACCTGCACTACCAAGTCTACTCTAAGCCAATCAAGGGTAGGCCAGACTAAACCATGTCCCCAAGTGCCACCTCTGCCCGTTGGATGCCTGTCTGTGTCAGCGGGGGCTGAGGCTCTTAACAAGCCTGCGAGGGAACAGGCCAGCAAACGCAGAGGGAAGGCCTGAGGTTCCTTTTCTCTGGAAACCAGGCCAAAAAAACGGTGTGCCCCCCGCCTGCAGAGCCAGCAGCGTGCGGCTGGCTGGAGATGACCCTGTTTGTCCCAGACAGGGGCTTTGGAGCTGGGACGTTCCTCTCTGGGCATCAAAAAAGCCCTGCTTGTCCCCTCGGACGGTTTTGGGGGGCAGGTGGCACGGAGAGATGAGCAGAGCAGCGGGTGCTGCCCGCACGGGCGGGCGATGGGCAGCGGGTGGGGGCAGCACTCCCCGAGGCATGGTGGGTGCTGCCTCAGGCAGGACCCCCGCCTCCGCTCCTGCCGGTGAAACGGCGAGAAGGGGCCTTTACTCTGCCTCTGGCCTCCCCACAGAGCTGAGGAGACGGGGAGAACTTTCCTGTCTTTCTCAAAAGCGAGCAGTTTGTCATGTCCTGTGTTGTGTGAGTGTTCACGCCTCTGCGCGTGTCCCCGTGCCCGATTCCCAGCTGGGGACCTGCTGGGGCCATTCTGAATTCGGTTCAGACGCAGCCCGGTGCGGAGACGAGCCGCGCAGGTACTCGGCCCCATCCGCCTTTGATCTTAAGCTCTGTCAAGAGCGATGCTTTGGCAGGAATCTCGCCCATCAAGTACCATCCATAGGCGGCTGCAGTGTCACAGCCGTGACCAAGCCCTGACAGCTCCAGGAGCTGAGGTGTTGCCAGGTTTAAGCCAAGCCTCCACCTTCTGCCCTTGGGCCGGAGGCAGGCTCCTTTCTGTGCTGTGCAAGAGCTCAGGGCTCCCTGCTCCTCTGCCTGGGGAATTCGGGGGTCCTAGCGGCTTTCAAGCGTTGTCACAGGCTGGAGGAGCTGCCGCTGATCCCCCCCATGCCCTGGGTCTGGCCGTGCAGGCACCGACCTGCTGCCGAGTCCCGGCTGGGGGCACGAGCCGCTGCACGGTCCGAGGTGCTGAGGAAGAGGGTGGGATGCTGCTGCCCGCGCGGAGAGGCCGAAGCTTGCCCATCGCATCCTCAGATGAGCCAAGCCCTTGCTGCTCCCTGTGCCGCCCGGGTGTGGGTGCCACCGGCGTGCCCCTGGGTGCCACTCGGGTACCAGCACCCCCGTGCTGCTTCACACCCCCCCATCCTCTTCCCAGATAATCCCGAAAGCGGCCTCCTTCCCTCGGCTCGGGGTGGGGAAGCCGCTAGATGGCAACGTTACCTGCAGCCCTACCGCCTCTCCGGCGCGGAGCAGGCTGGTGGGTCACCTCGGTGGCGAGGGTAAAGAGAACGAATTCCCTTCAAATCGCTTCAATTCCAGGTCATTGGCTTTGCCTGTAACAGCAAACGGGCTGCAGCGTCGTGAGGCGTCACCTCACCGGGCAGAGGGTGACGGCGCCGGGGCACGCGTCCTCGTACGCACATGTGTGTTCACTTATACGCATGCCGTCACCCCTGAAGACTCTGTTTTCCCTGCAGAATTTCTCAGGCAATCCCCAAAGCGTCTCTTGCAAACGTGGCTGGGTTTGACGCTGAGGAACGGTTTGGTCCGTGCAGCGCGTCCAGCCCTCGGTGGCCGGCAGAGACCCTTCAGCGCCCGCTGGTTTCTGCGAGTTGGTGTCATTGCTGTGGCTGGGAGCGCTGATTTTGCTGGTGGTGAGGGCTTTTAGGCATGACCGAATCAAGCTGGCTTTGAACCAGCCAGCGCAGGAATGCACAGCACCGTGTAACCTGCTGGGAAACACCCCGTGCCTTTCCCTGCTGCCTTCGGTTATCGTCGCGGCGTGTGTTATATCAGTGCCATAGTCAAGCCCTGTTACGCTGAAGGGCTTTAGACCCGACAGGTGGGTAGGGCAGGTGCGAAAAGCCACCCAGTGTTAACCCGGGCTTGTTCCCTTGGAAAGGCTGGGAAAAGGCTGCCGAGAGCCCGGCGGTACTGCAGGCACAGAGCCCGTCTCTGCTGGGCCACGTCCGACTGGCCGGCAAGTACCTGCAAGCAGAGAAGTTACCGACCTCAAGCCTGCACCTTTGTGTGCCTCAGTTTCCCCACATGATGATCCTTCTCTGCTTCCCTTTAAACAGGAAGAGGAAGAGGATGGAAGAGCGTGGTGGCACGCTTCTCCAAGGCAGCCAGCTGGCCTGAATGGAAATGCTAATTAACTATCCATCACATCGGGGCCACAGTGCACGAGGAAATGAAACCACAGCATGGCATGGAAGAACAGCCCTGAACAGCAAAGGGATGTGCTGTTCACCCAGGGAAAGATTTATGGGAGTCCTGAGTCGGAGCTCATAGTCCTACAGCTGGTAATATAATAAACACTGGAGGATAGAACCGTGTCTTCCTCCGCAAGGCTGCAGCGCCTGGAGGAGATGGACCATGGCGGACCGGGATGGGGAGGGAGGCAGGAGCACTACCCTGCCCACTGCTCTGCTCTCGCCCCTGAAGTCCTCCAGTTCCAGTGCGATGCCTCCAGGTGGTCAATATTATTTTTCTTCCTTTTTTTAAGGCTCCTCAGTCTCGACCCGCTGCCGTTCAAGCTCTGCAAACTGCAAGTGTGGAAAACAGCCTTTGTCATAAAATCGCCCACGTTCTTCCAGCTGCAAACCTTCCCGCTGTGTGCCCCGTAGTCGGAGCCTCCGGGAGGAGCCCCGAGGGTGAGACACCGCGTGCTGCCGGTCCCAGGAGAGATGCCACCACCACAGCACAGGAGAGGTGAGGTTTGGGCCACGGGGAAGGAGCGGCGGCCAGGAGGTCTCAAGACCCAGGTGCCTCCTCACGGCTCCTTTGCAGCGGAGAGCATGACGCTGCTCATCCACCAAGTCCTGCCCACTCTGACCTCTCCACCGCCCTGGCAGGGTTGCAGGTCTTTCCAGCCTCTGCGCCTCCCTGTGTGACTAACAGAGCTGGCCGGCTCCCAGGGGTGTCAGTCCAGGACCCCAAACAACCCCAGGGAGCCAAGAGGAACAGGAAAGCCCAGAGTCTCCTTCTTCATCACCCTCCTCCTCCTCACCGCCTGCCAGCTGCCTTCCTGGGCCAAGGGGTGGCCCTGGGTGGCCCCGTCTCCCGTTGGCGCAGACAGGAACGGCCGCTCCCTATTACTCACGGGGATGATGTGGGGGGATGCAGGGGCGGAAAGTCAGAGCAAATGGAAAGTGGGCGCTTGCCGCTGACCTTGTCGTCCCGTGGCCGCAGCTGGGGCTGAGCTCAGCCAGACGCCACGGGTGGCAGGCGGCTGGCGAGGGGACGCGGTGCTCGGCTGCGAGCTCAGCTGTGCATCTCCATGCCAGCCAGGGCGGGCTGCTGGGGGACATGGAGGGGAGAGCAGCCGCCGGGCCCCCGTGTGCGCAGGCGTGCACGCGTGGCAGAGAAATGCACCAGCCCGTACACGCACGCACGTGCGTGCAGAAGTGCCTTCAGCATCGGCCCATGCAGAGCTGTGCTCGGACACCCGCGTTCAGCACCCCTGGGTGTCTGGCACCCGTTGGGGGGATGCTCTGCCCCCCAGGAGAGGCGCGCATGGCTCCAGCAGCTCAGCCACCTCCCTGGGGGGAAGACGGCTGCAAAGGGGTGGGAGATGGGGCACAGGAGCTCAAAAACAGAAGTCTGAATTCAAGCTACAACCTGAGATAAGCCTCATTTTCCTGTTTGCACTGGAAACTGGCTAAGGCTGTGTCTTAGATCTTCAGAGGCGTTGGTAAGACATTTCTTCACCCCATGCCCTGGGATTCCCCCTCAGTACCCCCACCCATCCCTAGTTCTTTCCAGACTCATGACAAAAATAAACCCAAAAGTAAGGTGAAGGAAAACGCACCCTAGACGTGCTGGAGGTTCTCTGCAAATCTTCCTCCCCACCTGAGCCCTTCTCCAGCTCTGGTGGTACAAAGCTGCCTTGAAACCAAACCCACGCGCAGCCCGTAATGATGATCGCCCACCCCAAGCTCTCCAAAATTGGGACCATTATCCGTGTTTCCCAACAGTAAGGTTTTCTGGCATGATGGGTGGACCCTACAAGTGAATTTGTGGGTCATGTTGCCACAGTTTCAAAGTTTCACAATCTAGCTTCTGTGGGCTGGAGAAAGGGTCACTTCCCACCTCAAAGGCTTTCCAGAGCACCCAAATTTACTAAAATTAGTATTCAAAACTTCTCCTTTGCCGAAAGCAAGATTTTCCTACCTAAGCTGAGTTTCCATGATGGGGCAGGAAGGACCAGAGACTGGAGAGCTCGGGAAGGCTGGCATCTTCTTTGCAGAAGGCAGCAATGGTTTTTTTTACAGAAAATACATCTTTCAAGAAAAAGCTTTTGGGGTGAAGGACTTGGGCTGACTGTGACTCTGAGAGGGTGCGAGACGTGGACGCTCGCTGCTTTCCAGGTCCCAAAGTGGGGGCAAATCCAGCTGGTGGGAGGGGAACTGGGGAGCCACGGGGGTCCCCTCTCCTGCGTGAATGCCCAAGCTGCTAGTTATTATGGAAGGGACGCACACACCTCTGCAATATTTTGATGAGAAATTCTGCCTGGGTCAAAGTGAGCAGATATGTTCCTGGCAAAAATCATTATTTCCAATGAATCAACATTTTCCTGTTTAAAAAAACCGCAAAACAAAAAACTCCCAAACCCTCCCTCAGTCACTTTTACTGCTCAGTGCTGAGATCAGGGCGAGGTGGCAGCTGGACTCAAACCCACAGGCACGTTTTGGGCTACGAACTGGATGAAATGGGACCCCTGGAAAGCCTGACCGCGACCAGGTGGAATTTTCCAACCCTCCAGCGAGACAAAAGCTCAGCCGACCTCTGCACCGGCAAATCTCTATTGGGGTTCAAAGGGAGCGGTGCCCGCGGTGCCGCCCACCCTCCCGGGACCAGGAGGAGGTGAGATTCAGCTGCTGGTTAACGCCGGCGATGCCTTCCCGGCTTTGTGCCGAGCAGGATTGGGTTACGGGGCTGGGGCTGGGAAAGCTCCTCCACAGGTCGTAGGTGGATTAAGGAATTCCAGTCCCCATTCAGTGCCCGGTGAACCACAACTAATATGGGAGCTGTAAAGAGCAGGGGCAGGCGAGATGGGAGGTGTTGAATGGGAAAGGCACCTGCAAGGGAGGGTGATGCGAGCCGGACTGCTGGAATCCGGCGGGCGGTGAGGAAATGGTGTGATTTACCATCAAACCCGGCCTCAGCCTGCTTTTTTTCACTTTTGAATAGGGGCAGCCAGGGAGATCCCTGGGTGAAGGTGGCAGGGGAGGTTCACATGTCACCTCTGTAATGGGGATGCTTCCAGGGAAAGAAAAAATAATCCCCCAGCGCAGGTGGATTGTGGAGCTAGGTCGGAGCCAGGCTATGTCCCGGGCATGGCCGGAGGTGGGCATGGAGCCTGTGAGGGGCTGAACGAAGGGAACCTGGTGCCGGGGAGCGCGGTGGGATGCGGGCAGGTCTCCAGGGAAGACACGGAGCTCCCGCTGAGGGTGAGGATCTGGTACACCGAAAGCGCTGAGAGATGGGGAGGGAGTAGGCAGGGTATAGGAGATGGTGAAACTCCGAGTCCATGATGGTGCTAACGTAGGTCGGGCGAGCGCAACTCCCTCTTTCTGCATATTAAAATGCCCGTCTCCTCCAACAGCTCTGCTGAGCCACGTGGCTCCAGCCGGGTATCGCCCCGCCGAGCATCACCCTGCCGAGCCCAGGGCGCAGGCTGGACTCTCTGCTCCTCCGAGGTCAGTGGCCGCTTGCTCCAGCCCGGTCCGAGGGGGTTTGGGCTCAGGGAGCACCCTGTGCCTGAGCTGGGCACCCAGCCCACCCGCCTGAGCCGTCTGGGGACACGGTGACAGGACGGACGCCTGCTCTCAGCATCTCTGAAGTCAGAACAAGGCTGCAGGTGATGGGATGGGATGGTCCTCCCACACCGGAGCCGGGCTGTGGGAGGGATGCCCCAGCGCCGCGGGGACCCCGACAGTGCCACGTCCCCCGGGGCAGGTCCCCCCGGGCCCTCCTGGCCGTGCCTGGGGAGACGTTTGCACCCAAAAGCCGTCAGAGAGGCAGCGATCTTGTACACCCTGCTCCCCAGGAGACTCCTAGGCGCCTCTTAATAGGACTTTAATTATACATTTACCGCCACCATTTTTTTCTCCCTCTCGAGTTCAGCTTCCCCAGAGATGTAAATACCTGGCGCGTGCTGCGGGGATTGTCAGCTCCACTAATGACCACCTGCGAGTGTGCTGGGGAGGGAGGGTGGTGGCGTGGGGACGTTAGGTGACACCACCCAGCTGCCTTGGCAGTGGCTCCCCGGCTCGGCTCGGCAGTGGTGTCCCCGGGGCGGGCGGCTCTGCCTCCGGCTCTGCAGGAAAGGACGGGGGGTCGGCGAGGTGGCTGTCGCAGGAGAGGAGGACTCCGGTCCGGCAAGGGGACCAGGATGCAGGGTTGTCCCTGTGCTCCCTCCAGGCAGCAGGACGGTGCTGCAAAGTGGCTGCTAGCCCTCGGCCCTAGCCAGCCGTCAGATGGAGGTGGCCACCAGACACCTCTGCCCCCGGAGGGATCCGAGCTCCAGATGTGGCGAGCTCCAGATGTGGCACTGCCGGCTCTGCCAGCACCCGCCCTCGCAGCATCCCTGCCAGAGCCATCCCGCCTGCCTCGGATGGTGTCTGATGCCCTCGGCGCCGTCAGGTTGCTTTTCGAAGCTGCCTGGCTTCCCCTCGCAGCCCCCGGCAGAGACGTGCGTGATTCGGCAGGGACCGAAGCCTCCTTTGCAGAGGGGAGGGCCTCGGCCCAGTCGAGCATCGCCTGACACCGCTCCGCTCTGTGAGCGGGTACCACGGGCTCAGCCTGCTTTAAAGCGAATCGGAGGGTTGGCTTCTGCCCTTTTCTGCTTCTGAGCAAGGCCCCGACTCCTTCATTCAGGCAAAAACACACTGAGAATTTCACATAAGTTGAGCCTGGGAATTTGGCCCCAGAGGCTTAAATAATTCTTTCTACATGGTACATGCAAAGAACAAAAAAAAAAAAGCCAAAAAACCAAGCAAACCAGAAACAGCAATATAAGAGGAACAATTTCCTTTACCACTAATTTTCTCTCTGTTAATTAGCAAGAATGTGGGGTCACTGATTATAATGCTCTTAATGTCTCTCCAAGCCCACAGGTCCCAGCTGGGGACAGCAAGTGGCCGTGCAGCGCCGAGCCTCCCCGGGCCCCCTGGCAGCCTTGGCATCACGTGGGGCAGGAGGAAACCTTGCCTGCAAAGGCTACGTGGGTACCCGGGGCCGGACTCTGCAGCTGCCCTGCTGTTACCTCTTCTGTGGGTAAATCGAGGACTCTGAGGTGACATTTTTTTCCTGAGGCTTGACCTGAGTCTGCTCCCTCTGAAACTCATCGTTGGCTGCAAAGGAGGAGCAGGGAGCCAAGCCTGGGGCTGTTAACACGGCGTTTTTCATCAGTGCTGAAATATAGAGCTGGCATATGGAGAACGCAGCGGGTCCAACCCAGGGAGCTTCTCCCCACTCCCCTAATGCTGTGCCTGGCATCTCCATTCCCCTGAGCACACGCAGCCACCGTCCTTGGCACCTTCCAGCAGCAAACCCACAGGAGCGAGTCACTGGGATGGGTCGGAAAACACCCATTTCTCCAGAGATGTTGAAGCTTTTCTGATGTATTGCTCCTTTCCCTCTTAAAAACTCCTGAAATAATTTTTTTTCAGAGTCTTCACCACCAAAAAAAAAGGCTGTTTTGGGACTCTGCTTCTCATTAAAGCATTGAGGGACTTGGTGCGTGCATTTGGGGTTTTGGTGGAAGGCTTGGGATTTCGCCAGATATGGGAAATGTCAACAGTATCTATATTTTTCTCTCCAAGTATTTGTTGAAAGGTTTCTGTTCCATCAGTAAAATATCACAGTGATAGCCCCCCCCCGCCCTTCTGTTCACCTGCTCGTGGACTTTTGCCATGGCACTCCGGTGTGGTTCCTTGCAAGCCACGCTTGGCTCACCCCCGAGCATCCCCCATAGCCACAAACTGCATCTCGAGCTCGGTCTGACACTAAAAACACTTTCTGCTGAATATAAATCCGGGGAGGGGGGATGAGTACATCACTCATCTATTTTCAGCAGAGAGAGTAGGTGCGGGGAGGGCTGGGCTCCCCCCGCCGCCGAGGAGCCCTCTTTGCCAATTCAGGCGAGCGCCGCAGATTTCCCGTCACTCAATCCCCACAACCTGGGCAACAAAGCAATTTTCTGTCACCAGCGAGGCAAAGTGCTCACAAACGAGGACAGAACGTGCAGTCAGCTGCAAGCTCAAGCCCTTCCTGTCAGCTCTTTATACGTTCGGCAAATTCTTCCCCCAACCTGCAAGCCCCAACACGTCCCGCGGCACGAGACGGGCACCACGCGTCAGGTGTGGAGGATATGGGGTCGTCCATGCTTTCCCCTTCCCGCGCATGTGTCCGCCTGCAAATGCAGCTTCCAGCGCTTGGGAGAGGCTGGGGTGGGCTGGGGGGGCCCAGGTGCTCCGAAATGGGGGATCCCGGTGTTGCCCTGCGGCATCTGGATGTGGACACGCCGCTCCGGGCCAGCGGTGCCGATGCTCCCACAGCTGGAGCATCCCCACCGCGTGCCCCCAAAGTGAAGAGCCCCCAAGTCTCCCGGCTTGCTCTGACTCGAGATCATTCCGTGCCATTTCTCCACACCAAAAAACAAGGACAGGGATTCCTCTGTGAGTCTTCGTTCCACCGGTCCGGTCAGTGGAGTCCCTGACCCTGAGACACTGGCCTTTCCCCAGGTTTTTATGGTGCTCCTGAGTGGCCGGGGCAGGGTCGGATTCCAGAGGACGCTGCTGTGTCTTCCTGATCCCTTACAAAACCAGAATGAAAACATCCTACAAATGGTGAGACACCCCCCAACCCTTCTGACCCATCAAAATGTTTTGCTTTGAGAAAACAGAAGGATTTTGTTCCGCTTACTGAAATTTAAACAGGGTTTCGCTTGTTAAAAAAAGTAGCTTGGTTTCAAAGTGAAAAATGGCATCTTTTCACTGCAGTGAGAGAAGGGGCTCTTCTTCCCAGGGGCTCAGCGCTTCCTCCCAGCCTCTCGGGTTTTGCCTCCCATACACCCCCGAGCACCCCGGACTTTCCAGCTAGGACATTAAAAAACAAAACAAAAAAGAAGATTAATAACAAAATAAAAAAAAACCCCAAAGAAAATCTGTGGGTTTAAAATTCCATCCTTGGCCAAGCCTCTTTCCAGAGAAACGCATCAACAGGCGCTGCGGCCAGCGGCCTGGAGCGGGATGCTCGGTGGGAAACGGGGATTTTCATTCCTCCCACCCGATGGACAGAGAGGAGCGGAGCTGGCCCCGGCGGGACTCCGGCCCCCGCGGCAGAGCATCGCCCCGGGGATGCCGGTGTGCGCAGGGACCCTCCTGCGCGTGGGTGCTCCGCAGGCGCCTGGGATGGAGGAGGGGGAGGGGAGGGAAGCCCCGCCATGGGCACCGGGCACGGCGGGAAGCGAGGGGAGGCTGTGCCAGCAGCGGGGTACCAGCCGGGCACCTCACCCCTCCAAAAACACCGCTGCAAACCCCCCTCCTGCTTTTCCAGTGTGGCAGCTACGCAGGTGGTAAAACTGCTGCCCACTTCAGTCCTAATCCCAACGTTGACAAAGTTTCTCCTTTAGAGACGTGGGCCTGCAAGAGATTGTTTTAAAACAAATTAGTCAGGCTTATTGGCTCAAATTCTCCGCTGAGAGCCCAGCGCTCGATCGCTCTGTTTAAATGCTGCATCTAGCCATTGCGAACTGCCTTGGTACGTTGTTGAAGTTGCAAACCCCTCGTGAGTCTCGCTAGAGGGAGAAGAGCAGCTTCTCCAAGGAAGCGCCTGCAATAGGAAAGGAAAAGACCATTTATACAAGGAAGAGTCCCCTGGAAATCATGTGGAAAACCTGGGCCAGATCTCAACGGGGCTTGCTGGAAGGCTCACCCTGGGGGGACAATCAGCCTCCAAATGGTTATCTAAAAAAAACCCCAATCCAAACCGATATTGTTCCTTATTTAAATGCACAATAAATTCAAGTTATCTAAAAAAAAAAATCGAAACCAATATTTCTCATTATTTAACTGCTCCGCTTACCACACAATGCAGTCAAGCTATCCTTTTTATCTGCTCCGCCCAGAAAGAGCCAATGCGGCACGACGCCAGCAAGGGCAGCCGAGGCGGGGAAGGGGCCGGAGGGGAAGAGCATCAGGTTAGAAACGGCGAGGAATTTCAGCCTGGTGCCAATCCACAGCCAAAGTCCAAGCGACGGAGCTTTGTGTGAACGGGAAGGAAATGTAGCTGGGGTTTTTTTAATACTTTTTGGAGCATCCCAAAGGATTTTCTGGGTTTGCATCAGCAGACAAGGTGCTTTCGCAGAGCCGGCCTCCTCGCTGGCTGGGGCAGAGCTTTGCCAGCAGCCGCTGACGGGGAGGCGAAGCGTTTCGGGCTGCGACGTGTCGCCGTCGCCGGCAGGCCAGCGTTCAGCTCCTTTCCAGCTTCGGTGCTCTCCCGCTCTCCGTGTTAAGGGTGACGGGAAGCGAATGAGGGTTAAAAAGCCTCTTTAACTGCTGCTCTTGTCAAATTAGCAGGGCAAGGCGCTGAGGCCGGGGCTAATGAATGGAATAATTGATTAAATATGTCATATTTCTGCCTAGCAGGTTCACACCTTCCCCAAAGGTTTCCAGATGGGGCATAATTATCCCCCAAACTGGCTTCACACGCCAGGGCACAAGGGGAGGAACAGTGACATGGGGAATTTAGACAGCAGAAAATTGCTCCCGCAATTAAGCCCAGGCACTTAAGAAACTCACCAAAGAACAGCAGGGACGGGCAGGGACCCTCTCGGGCTTGGCCCTCCGCGGTGCCGGTCAGGAATAGCTGGTGATGCTCGGGCAGATTTTCAGCCTCCGCGCGTTGCTGGGGGAGCAAAGCCGGCGCCAGTTTTGCTGCCCTCCAGACCAGATGCCGTGAGGGGAGCTCGCCCCTCTCCCGTGCTCCCTCTCTCATCTGTCCCAGGAGGGGCTGGGGCGATGTAAATCAGGGGGGCTACGTGCCCCTCGGTGGATCGCTGCTGATCTGCATCAGGGTCCTTCTACTCCTTTGATTTCCACCCGCAGTCCCCATGAAAATCAAACCCAGACCAGATCTATGTCCTGGAAAATACTTTAAGTTCTCAAACAAAATATTTGCTTTACTGAGGGGGGATGAAGCGGGGGGCGGGGGGGGTGACTACTTGTTTTAAGAATTTTTAACATCTATGTGATTTCATCTCAGCTCAAACCGGCGACGAAGCAGGGCACACATCCCGGCCGGCGCGGCGGCTCTGACCGCAGCCGCGCTGTTGGGGAAACGCTGGTTTCCCCCACCCGGCCGGTGCCTTTGGTGGCACCGGGCTGACCCGTGCCCGCCGCAGAGCCCCTGGGTGCTGGAAAGCGAGGGACCCCCGAGCCCAGGCCGGGGAGCTGGGCTTCAGCCGGCGCAGCCCCGGCCAGGCTGGCTGCTGGGGCCGCGCCGTCTGCGACCAGCCAGCTCTGAGCATCTTCTTGCGGAAAACCCTTCCAAATCCCTCCTGGAGGTGTTGGAGCTCTGCAAAGGTGAGGGGGGAAAAATATTGGTGTTAACTTTCTCTTCCTTTGTGTCCCTCCAAAACGTCCCTGCTGAAGCTGGCTCCCAGACCCTCCTGCGAGGGCCACGTCGCTGTCCCCTCCCCGGTGCGTGTGTCCCCGGGCCACCTCTTCGCCCTCAGGTCACCTCCCCATCCGCAGCTCCCATCCCGCCTTGCTCCTGCCGTGACCCATGGCAGGGACGAATGGCGCCGGGGCGCGTGGGGGGTGTCTGACCCCGTCCAGGGGATGAACCCCGCTCCTGCCCGTGACGGTGCTCCGCTCTGGGGCAGGATCAGGCCCTGGGAAAGGAGGCTGTCGTGCAGCACAGCCTTTCCCCGGCACTCTTACCGGCTCCAGCCCCCTCCCGGGGGATGCTGCCTTTAAAGGTCCCTTCCAACCCAGACTGTTCTATGACTGCACTCCCAAACAGCCCCTCATCCTCCCCGTCCCCTGCCCCGGGACGGCTTTTGCTCCAGCCAACAAACCGAAAAAGCCGGGGGAGAAGCCCGGGCAGAAGCCAGCGCCGCGGCTCGCTGCGCAGAGGAGCCGGGCTCGTGCTGGCACCCCGTCTCCCCGCGCTCCCCCGGGATTATTGACGGGGCTGGAGATAGCGCGGTTGTTCGTTAGTGTGGCAGCGGTGGCGTGTGGGAGGGCAGACGCCAGGCTGTCTGCTCCCACTTTGTTCGGCTTGTTATTAACTTCTCCTTGGGCTGCCATTAACCCAGAATTCCTGTACTTGGCTTCAGGCTTTCCCCGCGCCGCTCTATCTCCAGCGCGTAATTACAGCTGTTGGGATCTCCCTTTATCTTGGAGGATCTTGTAGGTTTGTTACCTGGCACATGCTTTCCTGCCCCCCCACACGCCCTTCCCTGCACCCCTTTAATCCTTCCTGCTTTCATCAGCCTCGGCAGCCGGTGCCGGCAGGTAAAAACCCAGAGCCTCCATCACCTCGGCTTTGCACCGGCGAAGCCGCATCCCGAGCGCCTGCCGCCACAGCGAGCGCATCGCCGGGCAGGTGAACGGCAGCGGCGCGGCTCCCGCGTGTCCCGGCTGGCAGCGCCCGGCACCCTCCCTGCCACCGCGTGGGGCTCGGCATGTGGCAGCACCTTCCAGCCCCGAGACCGAGACTTTGAATTGGCTCCAAGCGTGGCCTTGATTTATTTTTTTAGTTTAATACGAGTTGACTTGATGTATTTATTTTGGCAGCGGGTTACCCCTCAAACCCCAAACCCTGTTAAAGCAGCACGTTCTGTCCCTGCCAGCCCGCGCCGACACAAACAGGAGGGCTGGGACCTGTCCCCCGGGCACGCGGCCCGCGCTCGTCCCCGGGCAGGTGCCTGGGTGGCACCGGCTCCTGCCCTCGAGCTGCCGGAGCCGCTGGGAACCGGCCCCCGGGCGAGCGCTGGCTGGGAGCTGGGAGTTTTTTACCGCCTGAAGGTTTGGTGCCAGTTTCTTACCCCGTCTCCCAAGGGAAGGCGGAGCGGGTTGCGCTGTCCCCGCGCCCGCCGCGGTGGGCTCGGAGAGGGGGTGTCCCCTCGGCACAGGGTGGGGCTCAGGGATGCGGAGATCGACGCCTGCAGACCCCTGATGGAAAGCTCCGCCCGTGTGAGGCTGGTACCGAGTCGGGGAGGAGGAAGAGGAGGAGGAGGAGGAGGAGATGGGCTGCCTCTCTGGTGTCACCGCCGCCTCGTTGCTCGCCCGGGGCTGCCCCACGCTGTGGGACCTGCTTGGAGATCCCCAGGTGGGGGGGTCCACTGGCTTTGCAGCCCCCAGGCATGGTGGGGCGGGATCCCTCCTTGGCAGCACCAGTGAGGCAGAGCTGCGACACCTTGCCCCAGGAGGGGCTTTGGCCCTGAGGGTCCTCCCCCTCCTGCCAGAAGTCACAGATCGCCCCAAAACACCCATGGGGACACTGTCCTTGCACCAGCACCTGCCACAGGCACCCTGGCTCCTCTGCTACGGGGTGAACATTTCAGGGTACTTATGTTTACATTTAATGATGGGTACTCATGCCCACCACGTAGCAGAAGGGTGGGAGAGCACAGGGAGCTGGAAGGGGGTCCGGCTCCCCTGAGCATCTGAACCCCCCGGCCCCAGCCCTGGGAGCCTCCCTGCCACCACGGGCAGCCGCTGCGGTACCGGGGGAGCAGCCCCCAGCCCCAGCATCTCCCTCCCGCCCTCAGCGCCGGGGCGAGGAGCACCGGAGGGAGCCGAGCCCGCAGTAGCTCATCCCGGCAAGCTGGCACCCGCCCCCGGAGCCGGTGAGAGCTGAGTCACCCCGACAGGGAAAGTGAGGAGCCGGGATAAACGCAGATCAGCGGAGGCTTCCTTTGATACTCACAGCGGCCACGCTTCACCCTCTGTGCCGGCCAAGCCGGGCTCCCTGGGGATGCCTCGGCCAGCCCGGGCAGGGCTGGAGAACATCTGGATTTCTCCTTGTGCCTCTTTTTATTTGCTGCTTTGCCCCCGATTTTGCCTGGGTGGGGTTGGGAGATTTTCCCCTGGAGTTTGGTGGCCTGGGCAGAGGTGGCAGGACAGCTTCTCCCCATGCCCAAATTTAGGGCTCACAGAGGACTTTGAGCCCATGTCATCCCAGAGGACAGTCCCAGGGATGCTGGCGCTTTGCCCAGCTCTGTGCTGGGATGGAGGGCCATGGGGACCCCAGAGCCTGCGCCCAGCACCGAGGGGCCGGTCTGTGAGTCCGGCTGTGCTGGAAACGATCCTTGCGGTGTCGCGAGCGGAGGTTTAGGGGTGTTGGGGTGGGGAGAGAGGGCAGAAGCCATCAGCTATGGCGGGCGAGAGGAGGGTCAGAGGAAGGGCGGTCGTATCGGGAGTCTGGGGCAGGACACGGTCCCAGTGTGGCCTGGGGTGAGCCAGGAGCTTGGCTATTTATACTGGAGCATCTGGGCCCTGCTCGGAGTGACTCAGACCCGGCACCACGGCCAGATGGAAACATGTTTTGAAGACGGTCTGATGGGAGGGTGGGGATGGGGGACCCTCCCTGCCCGCATCCCCGGCCGCCTGTCACCCCCTCTCTCCCTCGGGGCTGCTCCTCCCGGGCAAACCCCGCGCCCGGTGGCAGCTGAGACCTCGCGGCCGGTGCTCGGCTCAGCACAGGCCACCTGGCTCCCTTCCCCGCTGCGTCACCCCAGCGTCCCCAAACCCGTCACCGCGGTGGCCAGGGCTCACGGACCCCGTCCAGGGCTTGGCGTGAGACCTGGGATTGCAGGATGAGCAAATCCTCCCCGCCAGCCCCGTCCAGGGCCCCGGCCGGCTGTCCCCAAAGGCGGTGACAGTGTCCCCCGGCCCTGGCAGGGGTTCTTGCCCCCAGTTTGCCCTGGCTGGCAGCCGGGGTGGAGGCTGCGGGGCTCCTCCGGGCCCCACGCACCCCGCCAGGGTCAGGGCTCCCGGGGCAGCGGGAGGGAGCGGCCAGGCAGGTCGGCGCCTGCCGCGGGGAGCGGGGCCCCGCGGGGACGGGGTGCTGCCGGCGCCAGGGGAAGGGGCCTCCCGTCTGCCAGGGCGGGCGCCGGCCGGGTGGCTCCGGGGCTCCCACCCCCCCGGCACCCTGGGTGTCCTCGCCCAGCGCCCGTGAGCACTGGGGGGGACGGGGCGTGCCCAGGGCCTCGACGCCCTGCGTGCCCATCCCTCCGTCTGCTGTCCGTCCCTCCCGCGTCCATCCTTCTCCCATCTTGGCACATCCCCCGCCTCGCCCCCGCACGGGTGAGCTGAGCGCGAGCGGCCTCAGCTCCTCCTTGCCCAGGGTCCGTGCCCTGGGCGCCCAGGGCTGCCCCGTGCCCCCCCTCGGGGGGATGCACCCCCCGGGGCCGTGTGCATGGGGGGTCACCGTCCTGTGCCCCCGAGGGAGGGGGGGGCCCTGAGAAGGGGTCCCCCCCAGCGCAGATCAGGGGCAGGAGCACGCGGGTTGCCCCCCCCCGGGGAGACTCAACCAGGACATGGGGGGTCGGGGTCTCCCCCCCCGGGGTGGGGTGCGTTGCTCCGGGCTGGGGCACAGACGGGGGGGGGACCCTGGGGCGGGGGGGGGGAACACAGAGGGGGCTGCCCATGGGGGGGGGAACCCGGGGTGTGGGGGGTGCCCGGGGCGTGACGTCACGGCGGGCGGGGCGGGGCGGGGCGGGGCGGGCAGGGGATCCCCCGGGCGCGGGGCCGCGGGGCCGCAGCGCGGAGCCCGTCGGGGGGCGGCGGGGCTCGGCGCGGCACTGCGGGCTGCGGGGGCTGCCCGCCCCGCCCGGCCCGGCCCGGCCCACCATGACCATGAGCTCCGTGGCCGAGAGCCTGCTGGGGCCCGACCCCTCCAAAGCCGCGTTCCTGGAGCTCGGCCGCCCCTCGCCGCCGCGCTACCCGCTGCACGGCCTCCACCCCGGGCACCCGCAGCACGACCCGCCGCCCTTCGCCTCCTACGGCCGGCCCGGGCCCTACCCCTACCCCGGCGGGGCCCCCCCGCCGCCCCACGGCGGCCCCTACCTGCCCTACCCGCCCCCCGACGCCCCGCACCCCCCGCCCGGGCTGGCCCACGGCGCCAGGCTGCAGGACGCAGGTAAGGGGGGCGCGGGGGGCTCGGCGCTGCTCAGCCCCCCCCCGGGCGCCCGGCCAGAGCGGAGCGACCCGGCCCGGCACGGAGCCGTCGGAAGCGCCATGGGGTGCGCCGGCCCCCGGGGGCAGGGCGGTGCGGGGCGATGTCCCCCCCCGCTCCCAGAGCGCCCCGACCTGCCGGGGCCCCGTGCGGGTGGGGGGCTGCGTGGGGGCAAGAAACCCCGGGGATGGGGAGCATCAGAGCCCCGGCTGCCCGCATCCCGCCCCTGAGACCCCCGGCTGCCCGCATCCCACCCCCTGAGACCCCCGGCTGCCCCCTGAGACCCCCGGCTACCCGCATCCCGCCCCTGAGACCCCCGGCTGCCCATATTCTGCCCCCTGAGACCGCCGGCTGCCCCCTGAGACCCCCGGCTGCCCGCATCCCACCCCTGAGACCCCCGGCTGCCCCCTGAGACCCCCGGCTGCGTGCATCCCGCCCCTGAGACCCCCGGCTGCCCCCTGAGACCCCCGGCTACCCGCATCCCGCCCCTGAGAGCCCCGGCTGCCCATATTCTGCCCCCTGAGACCCCCGGCTGCCCCCTGAGACCCCCGGCTGCCCCCTGAGACCCCCAGCTGCCCGCATCCCACCCCCTGAGACCCCTGGCTGCCCATATTCTGCCCCCTGAGACCCCCAGCTGCCCACATCCCACCCCCTGAGACCCCCAGCTGCCCCCTGAGACCCCCAGCTGCCTGCATCCTGCACCCCGTGCCCGCCCGGGCCGGGCAGGCTCTCCCCTCTGTCCCACCACCACCATGCTCCCAGTCTCAGCTCCCTGCCCCATCGCATCCCCGTTCCCCACTGTTTTCCCCAAAAGCTGATGCACGAAACTGCAAGCTGAGCCACGCCGGAGAGAAGAAGCCCCCGGGCTACCCCACGGAGGGGTCCTGAGCCCAGCTGAGCCCCCGGGCCCTGTCAGAGCCGTGGCTGTGGCCAGAGCAGACTGTGCGCGGGGCGTACGCGGGTGTGCAGACACGCTGGCCGCCGTGCCCTGCGCTCACCCACGCCGACCCTGTGCCACTGAGCCGGGGACCACCCTGTCCCCGGTGCCCCTCGGAGCCCCGGCGGGTTCCTGCCCCGCACACGTGGCCCCAGAAGGACGCAGGGATGCACAAAGGCACGGAGCGGGGAGGAGGTGGCCCCGGCTGGGGGCACAGGCTCACGGCGAGGGGCTGCCCGGGCGCTCACTGCAGCCCCGGGGAGCGGCGTGCCCGCAGCAGGGACCCCCGGCGCGGGGGAGCCTGTCCCGCTGCCCCTCCGTCGCCCCGTGGGGCCCTGCCCGGCCCCCACATGGGGTGCATGGCAGAGGGGCCTGTGGCCTGCCCGCTTTTGGGCTTGTGTAGTGATGCTGAATGAATAACCCCATCGCTCCCTTCCTCCTCCTCTTTCCCCTTTGCTTTACCTGGGCCTTAAACAAACCCGCGCAGCAAAAGCAGGTCCCCCCTGCTTATTCCCCCTCCCCTCCAACGCTAACCTCCAAAAACCAAAGCCCGCTGCAGCCCCCAGGACCAGGGTGGGATGGTTTGGGGTTTTTTTGGGTTTTTTTTTCACCTCCCAGCATGTTGGTTTAACTCTCTGCTCCTCTCCCACCCCAAGAGCACGAGAAGCCCCCGGCCGTCGCCAGCGGGGAGCTGCGCATCAACGGCAAGGGGAAGAAGCTGCGCAAGCCGCGCACCATCTACTCCAGCCTGCAGCTGCAAGCCCTCAACCAGCGCTTCCAGCAGACCCAGTACCTGGCGCTGCCGGAGCGCGCCGAGCTGGCGGCCCAGCTGGGGCTCACCCAGACCCAGGTACGGCCCCGGCGAGGGGTGCGGGGACGGTCACGGCCCCGGGGCTGCGCCGTGCGGGGGGCTCGCGCCCACCGCTGCTCCAGGAGCGACTCGGGATTGAGGCCGCGTCACGATGCCGGGGCGCAGCTGGAGCGGTGCCGAGCCGTGCCGTGCCGTGGCAGGGGAGCTGGCGCCGGTGGGCCCCCGGGGCTCGGGTTCGGGGCGCCCCTGCTCGCACCTCCCAGCGGCACCGGGACTTTCCCAGCCCCGGAGCCTGGCTGCCGGCCCGGCCGTGCCCGGCGCTGGGCGGCCCTGGGCCGCGGGACGGGGCGAGTGGGTTTTTGAAGGCGATGGGGAGAGACAGGCAGGCGGCAGCGGTGCAGCCCGGAGCCAGGGGCGAAGCGAGCTCATAAAGCCAGGGAAGAGGAGGCAAGTGGGAACCTGCCGGCAGCGCGGGGGGGACCGCGGGGAGGAATGAGCGGGGCCACCACCCCAGCGCGGCGGGCCCCACCGCGCCACGCCCCGGCCCAGCCCCGGCACCCGGCACCCGGCTGGGCTGGTGGGGGCCGCAGCCCGTGCCGGAGGGGGGGGACGTGGGGACACACGGGGATGTGCAGGGCTGGGGACTCCTGGCTTGCTCGCCATTCATCGCACGTTCTTCTGGGCTCCCCTGCCTCTTGCCCCAATCTCCTCCGGCTGCCCTCCATGGAGTCGCTGGTGGCTTGTGAAGGGTTGGGCTCAGAGCCCGGCTTAGCTCGCAGACCCCCACGCCAAATCGGCTGTGGCCCCGGGAAAGGGCAGGTGTAGATGGGGGGGACAGGGACCCCAGAGGGGTCTGTAACTATTGATGCTGGGCGCCTACGAGGGGGCGTTGGCCGCAGACCCCGTCCTCCCCGCTCGCCCCTCTCTCCCGCAGGTGAAGATCTGGTTCCAGAACAAGCGCTCCAAGTACAAGAAGATCATGAAGCAGGGCTCGGGCGCGCCCGACGGGGAGCACCTCCACACCGCCACCTCCCTCTCCCCCTGCTCCCCCAACATCCCCCCGCTCTGGGACATCCCCGTGCCGGGCAAAGGGGCCCCCCTGGCCCCCAGCAGCTACATCAGCAGCTTCGGAGCCTGGTACCAGCCGCACCCACAGGACGCCGTCCCCCGGGCCCCCATGATGTGACGCTGCCCCGGCTCCAGCACCCACCGGCTCCGGGAGGGCCGGCGAGGGGGATGTGCTCCGCCGCCGCCCCTCGAGGGACTGGGGAGCCCTGGGGGCCCCCAGCAAATGGAGAAGGAGGAAGAGGAGGAGGAAGGTGACCGCGGTCTGCAGGGACCCGGGGATCGCCCGCTCCATCGCGGTCCGAAGTGAGGCAGCTCCGGCACGACGCCCGGCGCGCCCGTCCCAGCAGGATGGGACTCGGCCTCCGGCCACAGCCCCGGCTCCCTCCATTCATGGACGTGGGGCGGGGGGGCCCGAGAGGGGCTGGGGAGTCCCCGGACCCCCCGGCCTGGCTTTATTTATAAATACCGTCCGTGATTGTATGTGCCCCCCTTTATAAATAGGCTGTACACTTGTAAAGTAAAGACTGCTCCTCCATGCCTGCCGCTCCCTTTGCGGGGGTCTGTCCCTGCTCCGGGGGAGCAGCTTCAGCCCGGGTCCTCGGAGGCTCCCGTCTCCAGAATCTCCTGGGAAAACGGCCCCATGGGGATGGGGGCACTGGAGCAGGGGGCTGGGGCTGTCCCCCGCCCCAAACATCTGCGTGGGACCCGCCGCTATTTTCAGACATGCAATCGCTCCCCCGAAATGGAGGCGCAATTATAGTAATTGTGGACCCGGGCCCCTCGGTGAGGGGCTTCTCGCCGCCTCCTCGGGGTAATTATGGGCAATTTGGAGCTGTTGAAGATGTCTCCCTTAATAGGGGTGGGAGAGGGAGGGTGGGGGGACGCGGGGCAGGCTGGGGACCCCGGAGTGGGTCGAGCCCGGGGTTACTGCCCCACGTCTCCAGCAGCCCTGGTGAATACCTGGCGCTGGGAGCAAGGGCGTTTTGGGAGTGGGGGATATTTTTCCGCTGCGGGTTTGACAGCGGGTGACCTCTCCCTTTGTGCTTTTCAGCGGACAGAACCCGGCTAGACAATACATTATCGTTATTTCTCACTTTTCCCAATCCTGCTCAGTGAGCGTCACCCACGATGGGGACGAGACCCGCGCTGGGGCTCTCCCCAGCAGAGATTTGTGCAACGGGTCCGCGCCGAGGTTTGCTCCGTTGCACAAACATGCCATGATCCTTGCTCCAGATATTCCCACCTTGTATTTCCCCCACTCCAAGGGTCCCTTCCTGCCCTGGGGACCATGTTTCCTACCCCAGCCGGCAAGGTCGGGAGGGAGCGATGCCGCGATGCCGCGATGCCGCGCGTGGCTCTGTTTGCTTTGCACCTTCGGCAGCACGTGGGGCCAGAGTTTTTCCAAACACCTGGCTCCCACCTGAGAAGTCGGGTTTCTGAACGAGCAATCGATAGCTGGGAGACGGGCAAGGCTGGAGATCTGGCGCGGAGCGTGGGAACAGCGTGCCCCGGGGCCAGCGGCGTGCGGGAAGCCCCGGGTCCCTGCCGGCAGCCGCAGGGCTGGACACGAGCCCCCGCCGCCCTGCCAGCCGATAGCAGGTTTGATCCCTCGGCCAAGAGGTTTGGGGTGCTGGCAGCGACGCCGCCGGGACGCGGGCACTGCTGTCCCTGGCCGTGTCCCGCGACGGCCGCGTTGCAGCAGCGGGACGTGGAGGACGTGGAGCCCACGGGCTGGCTCGGCACCCTGGGGACACCGCGGCCGGGACCGGCTGTGGGCCGGGGCCAAGGCGTGATGCGTGGGGTCCCCTGCGTGGGCGGATGGGGTCCACGCATGGGGCTGAGTCTGGCAGAAGCAGGGGTCTGTGCAGGGCAAGGCTGGCTTTATTTTCCCCGAGCGATGGAGTGCGTCCTCCCCACCGAGGCTTTAGGGAGGCGGACGGATTTGCTTTGCACCAACGCTGGGGGAAAGGAGAACTTCTCACCCAGAGACCGGGAAAAATCCAGCTGCTGGCAGGTGGGATTTACCCTGGGTGGGGGCTTTGGGCTGGAAGGGGCGGCTTTCCTCCAGGAATTACTCTCCAGCTGCGGGAAGGGACTGAAACGTGGTGTGGTCTTGGCTGCAAAGGGCTCTCGGATGGCTCGGGGTCCCGCCATCGAGGAGCCGGGTGCTGGGTGCCATCCCAGCCCTGTGCGTTTGGGGTGACCCCCTGCAGAGCCGGCGGTGGGCTCGGGGGGGCTCGGCGGCACGGCTGCCTGGCAGGGGAAGCATCTGGCGGGAGGGGGGAAGCAGGAGGCAGAGGCCGCAGCGCCCGCTCAGCTTTCCCGACGGATGTGCTGCCAAGGACCTGCAGCCAGAGCCGCTTGCAGGTCCCGTCTTGCAGCGGGAGGGAGGCAGCAGCCCTCGGCTCCCGGGGCCAGGATCCGGCCCGCCCGGCACTCGCGGTGCGGCCGGGACGGCGGCTGGCGCCCGGACCCTGCGGGGGGGCCGCCTGCGCCTGCGGCTCCCTCCTGCACCCGGCCGCGCGCATGGGAGAGCCACGGCCGACCCCTCCTGCCCTGGTGCGCGGGAGCAGGTCCCAGTGAGGGCACCCTTGGGTGCAGGGAAATTCCTGCTCCAGCCCATCTCTCGGGCACCCAGGGGAGCCCGGCCGCCGCTGCCGCCCGTGCTCGCGTTGGGCTCGGGGAGCTCCTGTGGGATTGGGATGGGGCCGGGGTGGGGGTCCTGTGCCCGGAGGAGGGGGTTTGGGGGCTCTTCTGCCCTTTCCTCCACAGCCAAACCAGCCGGGGACCCCGCTTTCCTCCGCACCCCGGGAGAGGGGTGGCGTTGCCGGCACAACGTCGCTGAAGCTGGGCTTGGCTCTTCTCCGCCGGCCAAAAGCGTCCCCAGTTGGGGACACTCAGAACAGGCCAAGAGCCCCCCGACAGCCCCGTCTGGATGGGAGAAATTCCACTGGGGGACGGGGGTGTCCCCGGGCTTGTTCGGGTCCCTCTTCCCTCCACCTGCGCAGGCTGGAAATCCCACCGGCCCCCTTCGAATTCCCAGGGCAGGTTTGGGCAGTGGGGGGGACTTGGTGTCCCCTTCCCGTCCCCAGCCCGGGCGAGGTGATGGGACGTGGACCGGGGCAGGCAGGGAGCAGAGAGGTCCCTGAGGCCACTCGGAACGTGTTTCTGTCCTATTTTCCAGCGCCGACACGGTGACGGAGCCCCGGCTGGCGGCAATGTCGTGGCTGCCCGGCGTCGCTCCTCGGCTCTGGCTGCTGCGTGCCGGGTTAGCCAAGAGCCAGGGAGGGGATGAAGACATGGCAGATGCCAGGCCAGGCCGTGGGCGGGCAGCTGCCCCCGCTCTTTGTGCTGGCAGCAGCGTGACGCAAGCGGCTGGAAGCGGCGTGTTGCAACGGGGCAGGAAACGTGTGCCGCGCTGGGAGGGCTGCGCGCCGGGGCTTGCGCGCGCGGGGCAGAGCCGTGCAGGGATGCCGGTGGGACACCGGGCACTGCTGCCCCACAGCTTGGACCCACGGGAGCTGGAAACCCTCGGGCTGAGGGCTGAGCCCTCGTCCTGCCCGTAGCTGCAGGCAAAATCCCCTCTGAGGGGGCTGAGCGTCCCCAGCATCCCCGTCCCGGTACCATCCGGTGCCGCTCTCCATCCCTGGTGCCGGCAGGGGATAACCGCGACGGCCGGCATGATGCAGGACGCTCACCGTATTCCCGTGCCAGGGCCGGGCGAGGGATGCCGGGAGGAGCGGGGTGACGGGGGGATGTCCCCACCCCGGGGGGTCCTGCCTGCGGCTCTCAGGCCCCCGTTCTGCTTTCGGGAGCACGCTGGGGCAGCAGCTGCTGGCGGGAGGAGCGGCCTTGTCCCCGGGGAGGGATGTCTGCGTCCCGCACACCCTTTTGGGGAGCTCTGGGGGTCTTGGCCACCTCTGGGCTGGGGGAGCTGCGGGTGATGCTGGCGGTGACCCCCCCCCCGGCTGTTGGAGATGGGGCTGAGCAAGGAGGACGGGGGGAAGGCAGCCAAGAGGGGCCCGTGCCCGGCTCTGCCGCGGCTCTTCGGGCAGGTGCAGGGGGCTCCTGGCACCCAGCCTACCCCACGGGCTGGGGATGCTGCGGCCCCCAGGGCCCCCCCAGCCCCACGCAGGCTCCGGGATGTGCTCTGTGGCCGGGATAGAGGAGTGGGACAGGAGGGACGGCGGGGGGGCTACACGAGCGCAAACTCTTCCCCGGTGCCCATCCCCGGGGCGTCAGGCCTGGCGGCACAGGCTGCCAGGGGAGCCCGGCTCGCGGGCAGTGCTG
Organism: Pelecanus crispus; assembly: GCF_030463565.1. NCBI lineage: Eukaryota > Metazoa > Chordata > Aves > Pelecaniformes > Pelecanidae > Pelecanus > Pelecanus crispus. The sequence continues at coordinate 590,070 of NC_134660.1, read as the reverse complement.
CCGGAGGGGAGCAGGATTAGCGCCTGTCCGCGGGCAGCGATGCACCCAGCATTTATATAATCCACAGATATGTAATCTTCTTTCTTTCTTTTTTTTCTCCTCCCCCCCCTAAATTAAAAAAGAAAAAAAAAAATAAATAAACCGGTGCCAGCTCATGCCGTGCTTCTCACTCCAGGCAACGCCGCTCGGTTTCCTCCTCTCCCAACCCGCCGCCTCCTCGCTCTTGCTGGCAGCCTCCCCCTAATAACCCCGGTGTCTCCAGCGTGTCTGCCCGCCTGCCGGCTCCGGGGCGGTTTGCACGCAGCCTCCAACCCCAACCCCAACCCCAGCGCCGGGGGACGGGGGGCTGGCAGCACCCCTTAATTCTTTGCAACCGGCCTGGTCATGCAGGCGCCGTACGGGGATGCCCAGAGGTCCGGCTGCGCCCGATGCTGGCACGCCGGGGGCACGGGATGGGGACGGGGAGCCGGCGGGTGCAGCCCGCGCTGGCGATTTGGGGAAACCCCCGCAGGTGCAAGGTGCGAGGTTGGCCCCGCGTGGACTCGGCCGTGGGAAGCGGGGGGACGTGGGGACACCCCTGGGGATGCTGAAGGCCGGGTGCGCCCTGGCCGTGCCCGGCGTGCCGGCGCCCCGCGGAGCTGGGGGGTGTCCCCAGACGGTGCAGAGGGACCACCCCGCGCAGCGCCGGGTGCCGCGTGGGGAGCAGCGCCGGGGGCCCCTCCGCGGCCGTCGGGGGACGTGACGCGGGGACCAGGGCGGGTCCCCTGCCCGCGGCGCAGCTCGGTGGGGACAGCGCCAGGGTGGGGCGCCAGGGCTTCAGCCCCCGACCCTTTGCCGCGCTCCCACCCGTGAAACAACGCCGGCGCGAGCGGGGACGGCAGAGCAGGGCGCCGGCGCGGTTCGGCCCGCGGGGCTGTCCCCATCCCCGTCCCGAGGCCACACGTCTGGGGGGTCGTTGGGTCACTCGGGTCCTCCCAACCCAACCACGCCGATGGGGAAAGTCACCGTCTCCGCAGCGGCGGTCCCACGGCGCCGGTGCCGTGGTGGGGGTCCCGTCCCCCCGCCAGCCCTCCCTCACAGCACATCCCCAACGGGGGCACCGGGGCAGCCCGGCCACCCTCCAGTTCGCCCAGCTGGGAGCCCACCGACTCCCAGTACGGGGAGCAGGAGGGAAGCGGCAGGTCTCCGCGGCGGTTCGGGGGAGACCGCTGCAAACCGGGAATAAAATCCCACCCACCCCCCACGCCCCCCCAGACTCCCTCCCGGCGGGGCAAAGCGGGACTGGGGGGGGAGCCGGGCAGCAGCCGTGGCCATCGCCCGGTGCCGTCCCCCGTCCCCGGCCACCCCCAAAAACGGGGGCGCAGGGGGCGCGGGGGTTTAACTCTGGCATTTACCCAAGCTGGGAAACTCCTGAGCTCCTCCCTGCTCACCGAAAACCTCCCAAAAAATGGTGTTTGGAGCCTTCAAATTCGCAGCGCTTTTATTAGCATTTATAGCTCAGCTTTTGTTCACCAGGAAAGCAGCAAAGGACGCTCGGAGGAAGCCCCCCTCCTTAGAGGGGGCTCCCATCGACCAGGGTTTTCGGTTTTTTTTCCTTAAAAAAAAAAAAAAGCGAACAAAAAACCAGACTGAAACCAGTTTGGTTTGGATCAACTTTATACAAACGAACCTTATGTACACTCTCTTTTTTCCCCCATACACCCCTATTTATATAAGGCAACATAAATAAGATCCTCGGGACTGTACAACACACATATGAACACTTCTTAAACTGCACTTTCTGCTTTTAAAAAAATAGCATCATTCTCTTAAAAAATAGTAAAGAGGTTTTTTTTTTTCCTTTAAAATATGTTGTTGATTTATTTAAAAAATAGGCATTCTGCTTCGCCGTTAGCTTAACTGACACAGATGGAGGCACTGTTAGAAAATGGACATAGCATGATTTTTCTCTTGAAAAAATAACTTAAGCCATTCCTGAACTGTTTAAATATTAAAATATTTTCTCCCCCCCCCCCCCCTTTTCATTTATTTTTAAATAACCACCTTTTTGTCTGAGCATTGTCCCGGGCGATTCCCGCGAAGCTGCCACGGAAGCGGCTGGGCTGGGGGTCCCGGTTTGCTCCCGTGGGGCAATCCGCGGCCCCCGAAACCGCTCCCGGTCCCCGGATTTCGGGTGCCACGAGGGCAAAGCGCATCCCGCTCCTTTGGCATCGGCGATGGGCGCCCGCACGCCGCGACGCCGCGTCTTCCTCCCCGCGGGCTCCGTCCCCGCTGGGCGCAGGTGCTCTGGGTGCCCCTCGGGCCCCTCCTGGGTGCCCACCCGTGCTCGGGGGGCGGCGGCGTGGGGCGGCCCCCCCAGGGCAGCTCACTGGGGTGGCCCCAAGAAGCAAAGCTCCGGCGAGGGGACCCCCGGCGGGACGCGGCTCCTCGGGGGCAGTTTTTATTAGGGGGTGATGGAAAAAGAAAAAAAAAAAAAAATGCATAAGAAGAATTCACCACCTTTTCCTCGGCTGCCCTGGGCTGGGAGCTAACGAGTTTAACCCTTTGCAGTCCTCTTGTTCCTGAGATGAGCTGGGAGAGGATAGGATATATAAGTGTATATCTAGGGGTGCGTGTACATGGGTGTCCTTTTTTTTTTTAAAAAAAAAAAAAAAATAGGGGGGAAAAAAAAGGAGGCAAAGGAGTTCTGCCACTGTCTCTCGTTCCTTTTCTCGCTCCGGGCTGTTAATAGACGGCGCCGGTGTTGGGGGGAGGCCCCGGGGAGGTGTGATGCATCGTGGTGGCCGGCGGCGGCTGGTGGGGTCCGTGGGGTCCGCTGAGGGTCTGGGGGTGATACCAGGGGTTGTGCTCCTCCAAAAAGCCGGGGGAAGAGCTGTAGGGAAGCGGCTGTGGGAGCGGGGGTCCGGCCCCGGCGCGCTGCCGTGTGAGTTACTGTCCCAGACGGCCGGGGAAGGCGGGGAGTTGCAGGCCATGGAGTCGCTGTTGTTGGGGCTGTGCTCCCAGCGGCACCTCGCCGTTCTTGTACAGCTTCTTGAACTTGGAGCGGCGGTTCTGGAACCAGATCTTCACCTGGAAGGGAGGGAGACGGGTCAGCGCCCCACCAGCAAAAGCGGATGCTTGGGGGGGGCGCGGGAAGGGGACCTGGGGTGGGGGCGACGCAGGGACCCCGGGCACGCGGGGAGGGACACAAGGGACGTGGGTGTCACGGGGAGCCCGGACACACGCTGCTCCGTGGGAAGGGACCCGGGACATGGGTGTCATGGGGAGCCTGGACACAGGGCGTGCGCCGCGGGAAGGCACCCAGGACCCGGGCACCGTGGGGACCCACGCGCATGGTGCATCGCGGGAAGCCCCTGGGACGCGGGTGTCATGGGAACCCCGGACACATGGCGCATCGCGGGAAGGCACCTGGGATGCGGGCGTCACGGAGAGCCTGGACGCATCGTGCGCCGCGGGAAAGCACCCACGACGGGGGTGTCATGGGGACCCTGGCGATGCGGTGCATGGCGGGAAGCCCCCCCCCCGGGGACATGGGCGTCGCGGGAAGCCCGTCACGCCATGCATCACAGGACGCCGGCCTGGCATGCCGGGCGTCGGGAGCGTCCCCGGTGCTGGGTGAGGCGGCGGCGCTGGACGCCCTTGGCCCCCGGGGAAGGGGTGGGGGGGGCGGTGGTTGTCACCCAAACAGGATGTCCCTCTGGGAGCGGGTGACGCGCTCCGTCAGCCCTTTGCCGAGTGTCCCCGATTGCTTCATCGCCCAAGGGAGGAGGAGGAAGGCCGGGCGCTGGGGAGCGACGCGCCAAGGGCGGCACAAGGGCGCCGGCGCCGGCCCGCAGGCAGGGAGGGCGCCGGGGACGGGACGGGGTGCGGGGGGAGTCGCGCACGGCGGTGACAGCAGCGACAACGCGCTCGCCCGCACGCCAGCACATCGCGGGGACGATTTGTCCCCACGTCAGGCAAGACCCAAAAGCGAGGGTTTAGCCCCAAATCTGGGTGGCTCGTTGGGAGAAGCCCATCGCGCCCGTCCCTGCTCTTCCAATCCAGCCTAAACTGCCACCCCCAGCACAGGGTCCCTTGCGGGGCACGCGTCTCCTGGCCCAAATTCCTTTCTCTGTGCCTGCCCCAAGTGGGACGGGGGAGCCGGCGGGAGGACGGACACAAGGGGAGCCCCAGAAAGCCCGGCCGGGGGGAGCAGGGTCCGGCCCCCAGCACCCCGTGCTCCAGCTGGACTCAGGACCAGAGCCTGCTGCCGGGATGGGGTGTCCTGAGCACCCTGTCCTGAGCACCCCGTCCTGAGCACCCCATCCTGAGCGCCCTGTCCTGAGCACCCCGTCCTGAGCACCCCATCCTGAGCACCCCATCCTGAGCACCCCTTCCTGAGCGCCCCTTCCTGAGCGCCCCGTCCCAAGCACCCCGTCCTGAGCACCCCATCCCGAGTGCCCCGTCCCGAGCTCCCTGTCTGGCCTGGGATTTGGTGTCCCGCATTCCCAGGAGGCCGGGTGCATTGCTGACCCAGCACCCTCGCAGGCACCGGGGCAGGATTCAGCCCCAGACCCTGCCGGGTGCCTGAGGTCTGGGATGGGGCTGGCTCCGGCAGGAGGGGGATAAACCCCAAAACCTGGGGAGCGGGGCACGGCTGGGCTCCGTCCCCTCTCTCTGCTCCTTCCCTCCTCCCCACCTTTTCCTCGGCAGCGCAGATCTGCTCCGCGTGGGGAAATCTGGCGGCAGGGACCCCTGCGCCCGTGAGCGAGCGGGGAGCACCTGTCTCCGGGGACCCCCAGACCCCTCCCGGCTCTCACCATCCAGCTGTGCCCAGACCCCTCTCCCAAACCCCCACTGCTTCGGGTTTTGCAAGGGGGGCAGCTCCGGCTCCCCCTCTTGCGGATCCCTCCTGCCCGTGGCTGGGAATTGGGGGCGGCGGGGGGTGTCGGGGGGGGGCTCAGCCCTTACCTGGGTCTGGGTGAGCCCCAGCTGGGCGGCCAGTTCGGCCCGTTCGGGCAGCGCCAGGTACTGGGCTTTCTGGAAGCGACGTTGCAGAGCCGCCAGCTGGTAGCTGGAGTAGATGGTGCGGGGCTTGCGGATCTTCTTGGGTTTCCCGTTGACCATCCGCACCTCCGGCTCCGGCTCCTCCTTCACCGACACTGGGCAGAGAGCGGAGGCGTGAGGTCAGTGACGGCAAAGTGGTCCCAGCGCAGCCCCCCCCCAGCTCAGGGCCATCCTCTGCGTGGTGGCACTGCCCCGGCCCCCGGGGCATTCCCCCGGCCGGCGGCATCCAGCACGGCTGCATCCCGCTGCATCCCCCCAGCAGCGCCGGCGATGCCGGAGGGGGCTGAGCCCTGCCCCAACATCCACCCCATCCTTCGGCAGCAACAATGCCGCTTTCCCCAGTCCCGCGGGCGCCCCGTCCCCCACTTGGCGACACTTAGAGGGGTGCAACTTTGCGAAGCTCCCGCTGCAATCCCAGGGGACCGGCGGGATGGACGCAGCCCCTCTCTCCAGAGCATCCTACCTGCTTCTTGGGCTGGGAGCTGCTGGTCCCTGAAGTGGCTGTACTGGCGGTAGGAAGGGCTGTAGGAATAGTCGGATTTGGGCGAGTAGGTGCCGGCGGCGCCGATGCCGTTGAGGTTGAACTGGTGGTAGGGGTAGTGGCTCACGGGCTGGCTGTAGGACTGGCCTGGGTAGTAGTCGTGCTGGCTGGTGTAGTAGCCCAGATCGGTGACGGAGGACTCGGGCAAGGTGGGAGAGTCCTTGGAGGCGGCATGGCAGCTCAGCGAGCCCGAGAGGTCGGTGAGGATGCTGGAGAGCTTCTTGTCGAAAGAGCCGCTCATCGCTGGAACTGGGGGTGGGGGGAGCTGCTCGCCTGGCTGGGGACCCCCCAACCCGGCGGCTCCGGCTGCCCGCGCGTCAGGCCTGGCGTACCCAGAGCCGGCTCCTCCGCACCGGCTCTTGCGAGGAGCAACCAAGAGACTGTGCCCAAACCTCCAGCCCCGGCCGCCTGCTTAAAGCCTTTAATTAGGGAGCAGGGCAGGGTGGGTGCGCATTCCGATTGGCTCCAGAAATATTGCCTGGGAGGCAAAACAGGCTCCTGCCTCCTCTCTCTCTGTGTGTGTGCTTTTTTTTTTCGGTTTTTTTTTTTTTTTTTCCTTCTTTCCCTCTCTCAAGAAACAACAAAGAGTGGGTGAAGGAGGGAGAAGGAATAAATAAAGATCGCAGGCTCCCATCCACAGGAGCAGGGGCGGGAGCGGGGGGCGGCTGGCAGGGCCTCTGGGGACGCCGTGCCATTCCGGGGGGGCTTTTTTGCGAGGAGATTGGTGGCCCCCCCCGGGGACTCTTGGTGCTGAGGGGGGATTTGGAGGGGGAGCAGGGTGGGGCGGTGTTTGCTGGGGTAGGGGGGAGGAAGGGTTGGGTTAGGGAGTAGGATGGGTCCAGGCTGGGGGCTGGGTGCCTATGGGGGTATGTTTTAGACACGCATCCCCCCAGCTCCCAGCTTCTCCCAGTAGTTACCAGTGTCTCCCAGTTCAACGCCATCCCCAAGGCAGAGCCCCCCAGCCTCATGAAGCGGGGGACCCTCACGTACCCCAAAACTTGCCATCCTCCACCTGCCTCGTGGGGACCCCAGGGCCGTGTCAAGCTTTGATTCTGGGGACAACCCCCCCCCCCCCCCGCCCCGGGGCCCTGCGCCCCTCTCCCAGCCCCAGGCAGGGCCCTGACGCACCCCCCCCAACCCGTGGTGCCCAGCCCAGGGCCCCAGCCCAGCCCCTGCGACCCCCCCCCACTCGCAGGGCTGTCCCCAGCCCAGCACCGGGGGGGGCTTTGGAAGGGGGGACTTCTATTTTGGTGGGGGGGGTCCCTGGCAGGTCCTTACCCCCGAGGGGGGCCGGGGGGCTGGGAGGGGGCTGGGGGCGGATCCCAAAGCCTGGCCGGGGCTTCTCCCCCCCACGTCCCCCTGTCCCCCCCTCCCGGCCCCCCCCGGGGACCCCCCGAGCACCCGCACTGCCGCGCGGTGCAATGGCGCCACCTGGCGGCCGCAGTGGGGAGCTGCGCCACCGCCGGAGCCGCCGGTTCGAATCCCGGCCCTGCCGCCACCGCCGGGGCCGTGAGTAAAGTGGGGAAAAAATAAAAAATGTGACCGGAATGGCAACAGAAAGAATGGAATAGGAATAGGAATAGGAGTAGGAATAGCAATAGCACTAGGAATAGGAATAGGAATAGGAATAGGAATAGGAATAGGAATAGGAATAGGAATAGCAGTAGCACTAGGAATAGGAGTAGGAATAGGGAGTAGGAATAGGGGTAGGAAAAATTAGAAATCGAAATCGAAACAGCAATAACAGAACTGACTAGAACTCGAGATCAGAGCCAGAGGCAAGCAGAGGAGACAGGAGCGCGCCCCAGAAGCTGCGTGTGATGGCGCGGGCTCGCCGCCCGGCATGGGAAATGTAACTCGAGATTTGAGGAATTAATCCAGAGGGGACCGAAATGTCTGGGACAAGCCCGGCCCTGCCGCCTGCCCTGCTCGGAGCGGTGCGGGGGCCTCCCCGGGGGTTTCCCGAGGCCCCGCAGCAGCCGCCGGGCCGTGCCCCGCTCCCCGGGCCGGCCGTGCCCGCAGCCGGGCTGTCCCCGGGGCTGGCTCCTTCTGGGACGGGGATGCTCCAGCAGGAAAAGCCGGTTCGAGAGCTGCAGGCCGCGGAGCGCGGCCCGGGAGCGGGGCGCAAACAGGGAGCAGGTCTGTGCAGTCCTGAACCAGTTTGGGACTGGGAGGCACTGGTGCCTCCGGCTGCCGCGGGCTTCTCGGCCGGGCTGGCGCTTGTGGAGCCCCAAAAACCCGGGAGCCCATGGAGGGGGGGAATGGGACGGGGCGGGGGGGGGGGGGTGTCCAGTTTGGGTGAACTGGGAGAGTGGGGGTGGCAGAAGTGTCGCGGCGCGCCCGGGGGTCTCTGCGGGTGGGTGCACGGGGGGGCTGGCAGGGCTGACCACGGGGACAGCCAGCACCCCCCGCCCCCGCTGCCCCCACAAGGCCGGGGGGGGGGTCCCTCCCCTGTGCCCCCCACAAGGCCGGGGGGAGGGGGGGGGTCACCCCCAGATGCCCCGGCTGGAAACGGCCCCCGCCCAGGCCGGCAGCGCCCACGGGAGTCCCCTCGTGTGCCCACCTCTGCCACGGGTGCGGGGGGTCCCGGGGGTGGGGGGGGGGTCCCGGGGGTTGGCGGGGTCCCGGGGGTCCCCGGCGGACCTGGCCCGCCCCGCCCCCCCCCGCAGCATCCTTGGGCGGAGGGCGCCATCTAGTGGCCTTTCGGGGTGATGTCACCCCCCTTTGGGTGCAGACACCCCCCTTTGGGTGCTGTCACCCCACTTTGGGTGCAAACACCCCCCTTTAGGAGCATACAGCCCCCCTTTGTGTGCTGACACCCCACTTTGGGTGCAGACACCCCCCCTTTGGGTGCTGGCACCCCCCTTTGGGCGCAAACACCCTTCTTAGGGTGCTGTCACCCCACTTTGGGTGCAAACACCCTCCTTTGGGCACAAACAACCCCCCTTTGGGTGCAAACACCCCCCTTTAGGAGCATATAGCCCCCCTTTGTGTGCTGGCACCCCACTTTGGGCGCAAACAACCCCCTCTGGGTGCAAACACCCCACTTTGGGTGCAGACACCCCCCCCTTTGGGTGCTGTCACCCTCCTTTGGGTGCAAACACCCCCCTTTAGGAGCATACAGCCCCCCTTTGGGCGCTGGCACCCCCCTTTGGGTGCAGACACCCCCCCTTTGGGCACTGGCACCCCCCTTTGGGTGCAGACACCTTTCCTCCGGTGCAAACACCCTTCCTGGGGTGCTGCCCCCCTCCCTGGGTGCTGGCACCCCCCGGGCGGCAGCCAAGGCCGCAGGGCGAACCACCGCGCCGCCTGACGGGCCAGTGGGCAGAAAGGGGGCCCCGCCGCGCCCCAAAATGTCCCCAAGCCGGAGGGCGGACCCATCTGCCCGGCCAGGGCTCTTTGTGCCCGTGCCGGGGGCTGCGTCACCTGCCAGAGAGAAAAATCCACCCGTCCCCGGGGAGACGGCGGTGCTTGGGGTGCTGCAGGGCCAGCCCACGCTGGGGGACAGGGACCGGGGATTGGGGATGGGGGACAGGGACTGGGGATGGGGGATGGGGATTGGGGATGCGGGACAGGGACTGGGGATGGGGGACGGGGGACGGGGACTGGGGATTGGGGATGGGGGACAGGGGATGGGGGACAGGGACTGGGGACGGGGACGGGGGACAGGGACCGGGAATTGGGGACAGGAGACAGGGACCGGGGATTGGGGATGGGGGACAGGGACCGGGGATGGGGGATGGGGGACGGGGACGGGGGACGGGGGACAGGGGACGGGGGACAGGGACCGGGAATTGGGGACAGGAGACAGGGACCGGGGATTGGGGATGGGGGACAGGGACTGGGGATGGGGGATGGGGGATGGGGATTGGGGATGCGGGACAGGGACGGGGGACGGGGGACAGGGGATGGGGGACAGGGGACGGGGGACGGGGGACAGGGGACGGGGGACAGGGGATGGGGGACGGGGACAGGGGCCGGGGATGGGGATGGGGGACAGGGGACGGGGGACAGGGGACGGGGGACGGGGGACGGGGGACAGGGGACGGGGGACAGGGGACAAGGCCCGGTGCCAGAGCCGGTGCCGGCTGCCGGCAGGCCTGCCCTTGGGCCTGTCCTGTGCCGTCACTCTTTCCAGTGACATCGCGCGGGAGCTGTGCTGGGGTGCGGGGACATCGGGGCGGGGGACACAGGACATCCTGCAGCCCCCCCCACCCGGGTGGGGGCATTTCCCCCCTGCTCCCACCCAGGGCTTTCCTGGCACGGGTGGGAGCGGCGCGATGGCTCCCGGTGACCTTTGCCGGGGTCGGGGACCGCGGCAGCCGCCGCCGCCAGCCCCCCGGGAGGGAGGAGGCGATGCCGGGGCTGCAGCCGCCTTCCCCGGGCGGGACCCCCCCGCAGCCGGTACCGGGTGGGAGACCCCCACAGCCGGTACCGGGTGGGGAGCCCCCGGGGAGCCCATTCTGGGCGGGGAGCCCCCCGCAGCCGGTACCAGGCAGGAGCCCCCCGCAGCCGGTACCGGGTGGGGAGCCCCCGGGGAGCCCATTCTGGGCGGGGAGCCCCCCGCAGCCGGTACCGGGCAGGAGCCCCCAGCAGCCGGTACCAGGCGGGAGCCCCCCGCAGCCGGCACCGGGGGTCCCGGGGGTCCCGGGCGGGCAGGAGCCGTGGGAGGCCGGGGATTTTCTCTCCCTCCCGTCCCGCCCCGGCAGCTCCGGCCTCCCGGCGGGGCACGGCGGGGGCTGCACGGAGGAGCGGGGGGCCCATCCCAGGGGTCCCATCCCAAAGGGTCCATCGCGGGGGGCCCATCCCGGGGGTCTCATCCTCGGGGGGGTCCGACCCTCGGGGGTCCCATCCCAGGGGTCCCATCCGGGGGGTCCCATCCTCGGGGGGGTCCGACCCTCGGAGGTCCCATCCCGGGGGTCCCATCCCGGGGGGGTCCGATCCTCGGGGGGGGGGCCATCCCGGGGGTCCCATCCGGGGGGTCCCATCCGGGGGGGTCCCATCCTCGGGGGGGGTCCGACCCTCGGGGGTCCCATCCGGGGGGTCCCATCCCGGGGGTCTCATCCTCGGGGGGGTCCGACCCTCGGGGGTCCCATCCGGGGGGTCCCATCCGGGGGGTCCCATCCCGGGGGTCTCATCCTCGGGGGGGTCCGACCCTCGGGGGGTCCCATCCGGGGGGTCCCATCCCGGGGTCTCATCCTCGGGGGGGTCCGACCCTCGGGGGTCCCATCCGGGGGGTCCCATCCGGGGGGTCCCATCCCGGGGGTCTCATCCTCGGGGGGGTCCGACCCTCGGGGGTCCCATCCGGGGGGTCCCATGCCGGGGGTCTCATCCTCGGGGGGGTCCGACCCTCGGGGGTCCCATCCCAGGGGTCCCATCCGGGGGGTCCCATCCCGGGGGTCTCATCCTCGGGGGGGTCCGACCCTCGGGGGTCCCATCCGGGGGGTCCCATCCCGGGGTCTCATCCTCGGGGGGGTCCGACCCTCGGGGGTCCCATCCCGGACGGGTCCTAACCGGGGGGTCCCATGCCATGGGGGGGTCCGATCCTCGGGGGGGGTCCCCTCCCGGGGGTCGCGGGGGGGGGGGTGGGTGCCATCCCGGGGGGTCCCATGGGACAGCGCAGAGTGCTGGGCAGGGCACGTGTGTGGGGGGGGTGGGGGTGTTCGTGCGCGCGCACCCGCCCGCGCTCGTGCCCCTCCGCGCGTGGGCGGGGCGGGGGGGGGGGATGGAAGTTGCGGTTGCGGCGCCCGGGCGCGGGCCGGCGCGCGTGCTCCCGCCGCCCGCCGTGCACGCGCAGGTGTGTCCCCGCCTCCCCCCCCCCCCCCGCGCGCGCGGACACGCACGCGCGCGGCCCCCTCCCTCCCCTCAGGTGCCCGCGGGGGGCGGACGGGGGGGGGTGGGGGGGTGCGGCCCCTTTAAGGGGAGTGCCCGGAAGGGCGCGCGCCCCGCCCGGCCCCGCCCCCGCCCCGCAGCGCACCGGTACCGGTGGGGCGCGGTCGGCGGCGGCGGCGGCTCCGGGGGCGGCCGGTGCGGGACGTGGGGGGGCACGGGACATGGCGGGGCTCCCCGCGCTGCTGCTGCTCCCCGCGCTGCTCGGCGCCGCCGCCGCCTTCAACCTGGACCTCACCTTCCCGGTGCTGAAGGCGGGCGCGACCCCCCGCTCCTTCTTCGGCTTCTCGGTGGCCCTGCACCGGCAGACCGAGCGGCAGGAGCGCTGCCTGTGAGTGCGGGGCGGCCCGCGGGGGTCCCGGGGCTCGCGGCGTGGGCTGGGGCAGCGGGGGGGGCTCCCCACGCGGGGGGGGGTACCCCCGGGGCAGGGAAGGGGTCCCGGGGCTGCGCTGGCTGCTGGGGGAGGAGCTGGCGGGGCTTTGGGTGCAGGGAGAGGGGGCGTCCCGGGGGTCTGGGTGCTGGGGTGGGCGTGGGGGGGTGCTGGGGGGGGTCTCTCGTGGGAGGGAGCGGCCCCAGAGCAGGGTAAGGGGGGGCGGGGGGGCTATCAAATGGCTCCCCGGGCGCTTCTCCCCGGCTCGTGGCGCGGCTTTGCACCCCTTTATCGGGCGGGGTCCCATCCTGACCCCGCGGTTCCCCCCCCCACCCTCATTCCCCGGGTGCTGAGCACCCGCTGCGGGGCCCCCCCAGCACGGGACCCCGGGGACACGGGGCGGCTGGACACGGGGGCGCGCCGTGGCGGCACCGGTGGGCACGGAGCCTGGCAGGGGGCCATCCCCAGCCGCCTGGGCCTGCTCGGCGCTGCCGGCGCCCACCCTCGCCGGGGCGGTTGCGAAGCCCCTCGCGTCCCCCCTTCAGCCCCGGCTGCTGCCGAGGCTCCGTCCCCTCCAGCAGCCCCGCTCCTGCCAGCGGAGCCCCGGGGAACCTGTTGAACTGCGATTCCTGCCGCCGAGCAAAGCCCCGACAAAAGCCCTTTTCAGCCGGTGCATTCCCCGTGCCATCCCACCGCTGTCACTCGCCACGTTCCCTGCTGTCCCCCCGCCACCGCAGGCGGCATCCCCGGCTCCAGTCCCTCCGCGCCGGAGGTGCGAGTTGCGTGTGCGTGCTGGGGAGAAGGCGCAGGGCTTGGGTTGGGTTTCTCTTGCTTGGGGGCACAGGTTTTTGCTGGCTCACCCTCCCGTGGAACTCCCGGCGGCGGGGCGGGGCGTGGGGGGGCTTTCGGAGACCCGGAGCGCTCCCTCTTTTCCGCCGTGCCCGTGGCAGAGGGACCGGTGGCAGCTGCCTGACGGAGGCATCTGCTGCTCTGCATTCCAGAGATGCATTTTGGCCGCTCACCCCGCCGTGGGACGTCTTGTTGTTGCTTCAGCCCAGGAGGGAGTGAAGCCGTGCCCTGCGGAGCAGCTGCGGGGGGTGCGGGAGCTGGCCCAGCACCCCGGGGACCCCCATTCCCTGCGGGGACTCGCTGGCTCCCATACGTGACCGGGTTCCCCCAGCTCCGGTGGCATCCGGGCAGCTGGCGGGGGGGTATTGAAGTCAGGGTCCCGGCTCGCACTGGGGCAGACCGGCTCCTCCGTCTTCCCGAGACGTTGGCAGAGGCTGTTGGGGGGTTTTGGGGGGCTCTTGGCCCCTGCAGGGGCTTGCAATTCCCCCGCCGCGGGCCACGTGGCCTGTGCGTGTCTGAGCGTGATGCTGGCAAGGCGCAGAGGCTCCGCATTCTGTGGGGGAAAGGCTTTGGAGCGCCAAACCCCCGGGGGATTTGCACCCCCTTCCCCGGCAGCCCTCCGCTGCCTGTCCCCGTTGGGGGGGGGACAGGGGACCCTTGTGAGGGGCTGTGGGATGCCGAGCGCTTCCCTGCTTCCCCACGGGGCCTTGCATGTGGGCGGCGGACCTGGAGGGGCTGTGCTCTGCCCGCTCGGCACGGGCAGGAGCATGGCAGAGGAGCCGCAGGGTTTGCTCCGTCCGTGGGGGTGGCCCTTGGCTCCGACGCCCCTGGCTGGGGGTGTTCCAGGCGGATGCGGTGAGGTGGGACCGGTGCAGGCATGCCCCCCGCCCTGGCTCCCCCCATCCCAGGGCTGCCAGGCCTGCACTTCCTCCCTGCAGCTGAGCCGCCGGCCGGGGCGGGGGTGCTGAGCCGGGCTGCAGCACCGTGGGGGTGAACCCGCTCCCCTCCCTCGGCCCCGCGGCTCCTCCTGCCCTTTGCTCTCCGGGCGGGCCCTCGCAGGTGCAGCCCTGCCGCAGCCGGGGTGGGGACAGGAAAGGGACGCTTCCTGCCATCCTTGCCCCCAACGGCGGCGGGGGTTGTCCCCTGCTTTTCTGGGGGCTCGAAGCCTGGCCTCGCCCCGACGTGGCTGAGGCCACCGGAGCGTGTGTGGGGATGGCGGTGGGGGCGAGAGAGACGCTCCGGAGCACCGCTGGCATTCCTGACCTCCTGGCAGGGTTGGGAGAGCCGCTTCTTGGCTGGGCGCTGGCCGGGCTGGCACAGCACAGCCGGCGTGACGCCGGAGCGTTGTCCCCCCCGCCACCACTGGAGCGTCGTCCCCCCGCCGACGTGTTTTTTGTACCCCGGGGCTGTGCCCATGCAAAGGTTTGTTTGCTCTCTCCTCCCTGGGCCAGGTGAAGGCGAGGTGGACGCAGCGGGCGGCCTTATCAGCCTCCCTGAGATTAAGAAACTCCTTTGGCTGTCTGCGCCGGGTCCGGCCGCTCCCCGCGGGCTCAGACGGCGGGGGAGGCGGTTCGGCTCGCGGCCGTGCCAGCGGGACCCGGCGCTGCTGGGGAAACCTGGCCCGTGCAGGTTTGGCGTCCCTGAACGACACGGGGAAACGGGCACGGTGCATCCGTGCCGGGGAGGCGGGGGGCCCTGTGCCTGCAGCCTGGGGGCAGGCGGGAGGCAGCACCTACGCCTGCGACCTCCTGCGTGCCTCAGTTTCCCTCCCATGCCTGGGCGAGCAGGGGTGCTGCCCCGGCCCTCGGGGTCCCTGCTGGTCCCGGCTGGCCGGCGGGGAGAGGGAGAGCGGGGCTGGCAGCAGGGCCGGGTGAATTCCCAGCTTTCCCTCCCCCTCGCCTGGTTTTCTGCTGATTGCCAGAGCCGGCCTGGCTGCGCTCCCCCCCCCCCCGCCTTGGCCGGGGGCCGGCGAAAGCTGCCGGGGTCCGGCGGGGCTGCAGCTCCTTGGCAGGCGGAGAGGGGACGGATGCGTTGCGGCGGGGCCGGCGCCCAGGGGGTCATCCATCCGTCCAGCGATGGATGGATCCCTTGCTGCTTCGAGGAGGCATCTCTCCCCCTCTCCCGCCTCCTTTCCGGTGTGGGCATCAGCAGATTTGGCTGCTCCGGGCTCCCCGGGGCGGGGGTGTCGATGACCGCAGGGCCCCCCCCATTGCGAACACCGCAGCGGCGGAGAGGAGTCAGGGGGCTGGTAGTGGTTTGGGGGTGGCCTGGGGCTCAAACCCTTGAGCAGGGGTGTGCTACGCTGGGGCCACCCCTCGGTTGCCCACCTTTGGGGGTTCGGGGGGTTGTTGGGGGCTGCACCCTGCAACCCAGTCGCGGAGCTGAGCTCTCAGAGCTGGAGCTTGGTCCAGGCCCAGCGTGGGGTAAGGTTTGGGGTGTGAAGCCTCGGGGGGGGTCCCTGTGCCATCGCTGCCTGTGGCGGGGGGTGAGGCGGGATGGGGTGCTGTGCCGGAGCCCCCACCCTCCTGCTTCCCCTCCTGCCTCTTGGCGCTTGTCGCTCCCGGAGCGTTTCGGGAGACGGCTGGGGCGTGCTGCTGCCGTCTGGGGGGAGCACGGCCCCACGCTGCTGAGCCCAGCCCACCGTCTGGGTCGGATCCCCCTTCACCATCCTCACCAGATCCCTCCCACCCCAGGGGCAGCCGCGTTTTGGTGCAGGGTCAGTGCCCCGGTGCGAGACCGTCCCGCAGCCGCCCCTCCGGGCTTGGCCAGCGCCGGCAGGAGCCCCCATGCCGCTGTCCCCGTCCTGTGTCCCATGTCCCGTCCGCCCCCCCGGTTTACCAGGGCGGATTAGGACGGCTCGGCCCCTCGCATTCCTGCCTCCCTCCCTCCCCAGCGCCGCTGTTTGACCCTCCCTGCCTTCGCTCCGCGGCCTGAGCGCGAGGCCTGGGCTGAGCCCCAGCTCCTCGCCCCCCTCCCCGCGACGGGACCGCTGCCACAAACTGCTCCTGGCCTCCCCGAGATGGGACCCCCGCCATCCCGGCTCCTGGTTGTCCTGGGTCTTGAGGTAGCTGGGCCCCGTGTGGCACCTGGGGCCGTGCGCGGTTGGGGGATGCCTGTGCATGTCCCCGCCCCCGCTCTGGTGGGCTCAGAAGCCCCCCGCATCCCGCAACCCCCCCCCCCCCCCAGGAGCAGAGCCTGCGGGTGGGCTGCCGTGACGGGAAGTCTTGGCTGGAGGCAGCGAGACGCCAAAGCCGCTTGGCTTGGGTCGGCTCCCCCCCCCCCGGGAGCTGCGGGGCACAGCCCCGAGGAGCGGTGGTGGTTGGGAACGGTTTTGTTTGGAGCCGGGGTCCGGCCGAGCCAGGACCACCCGGGAAGGCTGGGCGCAGGTCCCGGCCGTGGCAGCCTCCAGCAAGGGGCCGTAGGCGCGTCCGTGCCCCCGGGAGCCGTGCCCGGGGGGGGGGCAGCACCCGAGGGCTGCGGGTCCTGCTGGGGCCCGGGGTGGGGGGGCAGGACCCCCACGGCTGGGGCAGGACCCCCCCAGCTTCTCCCTCCAGCCCCGGGTCGGAGCGGGGCTGCCCTGAGCCGCTGCCCCTCCGGGTAAGTGGGGACAGCGGTGCCCCTTGTCCCCCCAAGTCGCTCAGGTGTCGGAGTGGGGGGGGCAGGAATTAGGGGGGCAAATTCCTTTGTGCCAGGCCGGAAAAACTCAGGAGGCGGCGTCCTCCCCTCTCCATGCCCTCGCCTTCATGCCCGGCGGGTCGCGCTTTGCCGGGGGAATGTGGATGCCGCTGGCACCCCCAGCCCAGCACTCCCGGGGGAGGCGGACCCCCTCTTGCACCCCTCTGGGGGCTGTTCTGGGGCTGGGCGACGCCGTCCCCCCACCTGCAGCGGCGGCTGACTCAACCGCAGCGATGCCGCCGGCGGTGCCCGTCACCGGGTGGGTGTGGGACAGGGGGGCCCGGCGTGCCGGGACGGGGGCTGCCTGGGGCCCCGCATTCCTCCTGCGCCTGGGCTTTGAGTCAGCCGCCCCGGCGCTGCCCGGACGCGCCCGCGCTCCCGGCCTCGCATTGCGCAGCCCTGCCCGGCGCGGCCTCCCGGGCGCTCCCTTCCCGGTGGCGGCGGGATGGGGACAGCCAGCCTTGGCCCTGTCCTCGCCGGTGGCCGGGCCGGCCGCGCCGAGGACTGGGCCAGCTCGTTACCCCAGTGCCCTGCCATAAGGTTTTGGGGGCTGCGGCAGCTACCTGGGTGCCTCGGGGCCCCCCCAGCCTGCCTCCGTCCTGCCTGCGAGGGGGGACGCGCTTCCTCTGCTGGCACGCTGCGGCCGTGCCTCCTCCACGCCATTGTCCTTGCTATCCCGAAGGACTTCCCGGCGGAAAGGCTGGACTTTCCGGAGCCCCCTGGGCACACCGGGTCCTCCTGCCATCCCCCCGACCTGCGCCAGGGCTGCAGATCCTGTGCCCGGCTGCTACCTGGGGGTCCCCAGCCTCTTCCCTGCTGGGGTGACGCTTGTCTTGGGGCGCGGGGGGGGTCAGGTGGGCGCTGGGGTCCCTTTTATTCTCAGCATCACCTTAAAGCCCCCGGGGGATGAGCACACGTGGAGCTGGGCCGCGGGTGCTGCACCCCCAGCCCGGGCACCCCTCCAGGGATGCCGATGTCCTCCCCGCTGCATGGCACCACCGTGACTCAGCCAGGATGGCGCTCCCCCTCTGGGGGTCTGAGTCACCCCCCTGAGTCACCCCCGGAAGGCTGCTGCCTCCCCCGGGACCCCCGGTGCTGCCCGGAGGAGGGGAGGCGAGCCCGGAGCCCTCCTGGGAAGAGGGGTGCACGTGTGCCCATCCCGGAGCTGGTCCCGGCTCACCCTCCCTGCTCCTGGGGAAGGGGTCTCCCGCCTCGCCGGGATGCCCGGTGCTCGCAGCATTCCCTGGCATGGCAGCGGGAGGCGGCGAGGCCGTCTGCCAGACGTGCCGCAGCTGTGCCGCAGCAGCCCCGGCCTTGCCGCCGGCTCAAAGGTTGGCCCGGAAGGGCTGCGGCTGTTTACACAGGCGTGGGGGCCCTGGTGCTGGCGGCGGCCGCGTCATGCCGAGCGGGCTCCCCGCTTCGCCGTCCCTCGCGGCGTGGCCGGCGTGGTGCGCGAGGTTTGCAGGCATCAGCCTGACCCCCTGCTCCTGCACCCCCCCCATGCACCGGGACGGGGGGCTCAGCCATGAGCCCCGGCTGGGATCGGGTCCCGCAAGGGGTGGGGGGCAAGGAGCGTGTCCGTCAGTCTGTCCCCCACCCAGCGCAGGGAGGTCTGTCCCTTTGCTGTCCCATGAGACCCTCCAGCGTGCTTGTGCACCCGCGTGCTGGGGGTGAGAGGCTGGTCGCTGCCAGCCCCGTGCATGCCCATCCAAGGGGAACCCCCCTTCCTGCTCGGCAGATGGGGCTGGGGGCCCACCTCCCCCCAGTATTTGGGGGTGTGGGGCCGGGGGTCCACCTCCCCCTGGTATTTGGGGGTGTCAGGGCGTGACGTGCTCCGGCGAAGCAGCTCCCGTCCCCTCCAAGCGCCTCCGTCGTGCCCCACCGCCCGGTCCCTGGGGCAGCCTGCCTGGCTTTGCACCCCCAAAATGCGGCGGAGGGCATTGGGGCGGGTGGACCCACTGCCCCCCGCCGCCGCTCACCTGTCCCCCCACCTCTGCCCCCCAGGCTGCTGGTGGGGGCCCCCCGCGATGTGCATCCAGCCAACGGCACGCGGACGGGCGCC
This sequence comes from Pelecanus crispus, assembly GCF_030463565.1. Lineage (NCBI taxonomy): Eukaryota > Metazoa > Chordata > Aves > Pelecaniformes > Pelecanidae > Pelecanus > Pelecanus crispus. Next base: position 571,638 of record NC_134660.1, on the reverse strand, counting down.
GTCTACGCCTGCCCCCTCACCGCCTTCACCGGCGACTGCCAGCGGCTAGACATCGAGTTGGAGAGTACGTGAGTGCCCCGGGGCGCCCCAAAACACCCCCCGGCTCGCGGGGGCTCGGCAGGGGGGTCCCGGCTCTCATGCTGTCTCTTCCTCGCCCAGGTGAGCCGGACAAGGCCATCATCGATGACATGTGGCTGGGGGTGACCGTGGCCAGCCAGCGGCAGCCGGCAGGGAGGGTGCTGGTGAGTGCACGTGCGCCCCGAGCCTTTGCACGCCCGCGTGCCGGCGGCGAGCTGCCGCCTTGCACGACTGCACGAGGGCACCGGGGAGCTGCCTGTGCTTTCGCCTGGGCCTTGCACGTGTCCCCGGTGCGGTGGCACCGGGCAGAGGTGCTGCGGGGGCTCCTCCGTCACCTCCCTGTCCCCTGGGGCAGGGAGCTGTGGGGTGGCGGGGTGCTTGCACCCCTCCCCTGGTAGCGTGTACCGGTGCGGAGAGGCTGGAGCTCTCGGGAGCGTCTCGGAGGCTCTCGGGAGCTCTCAGGGGCCGGGGCAGCGTTGTAGCCTATAGATCACAGTAGCCAGGGTAACGCCGTGACGTATGGGCTGCGTTAACGGCAGGGCAGCACCCGCGGATCCCTGACGCCGGGATCGGGGCAGAGGCAGCACGTGGAGTGGGGGGGTGGCCTTGGGAAGGAAGGGGCCGTAGGCCCTCATTTTTGGGGGTGCTGCAGGCGCTGAGGCGGGTGCCGGGCTGTCCCGGCAGGCCTGCGCTCACCGCTACACCAAGGTGCTGTGGTCGGGCAGCGAGGACCAGCGGCGCATGGTGGGCAAGTGCTACGTGCGGGGCAACGACCTGCACCTCAACATCAACGACGAGTGGCAGACCTACCACAACGAGATGTGCAACTCCAACACGGACTCGGACGAGAGCGGCATGTGCCAGATGGGCACCAGCGCCGGCTTCACTGCCAACATCATCTATTTTGGGGCGCCCGGTGCCTACAACTGGCAAGGTGCGTGTGCCTGGAGCGTGTGTGTGCCTGGAGCGTGTGTGCACGTGTTTGCACACTTGTGCATGAGGATGTGCCTGAGCGTGCCACACGTATCATGTGTGTGCACCTCTGCATGTGCTTATCCACACACCCATGCAAACCCTTTGCACGTGGTGAGTGTGTTTGCATCTGCACGTCTGTTTGCATCTGCACGTCTGTTTGCATCTGCACGTCTGTTTGCATGTATATTATATGGGCACGTGTGTCCTCACGCACTGTGGGCGTGCGAGGGGAGCGGGTGCCGAGCCAGGGGTGAGGGGCTGTGCCCCGCTGCGGGGTTAACACCCCACCACCCGCCCCGGTCGCAGGTACCGACTACATGCTGCAGCGGGAGATGTGGGACCTGCACGACTTCTCCTACCCCAACAACAGGAGCGGCAATACCTATATAGGTGGGGGGCAGCAGGGCAGGGGGCTTCCCCCCGGTTCCTTGGGGGGGATTTGGGGTGAGGAGGGGGCTTGGGGGATGTGGATTTAGGGGGGACCTTGGGGGTGGATGTTAAAGGGGTGTGGGGTTTAGGGGGGCTCGGGGACTGCCCCAGGGATGGTGTGAGCGGGGGGGGCCGTGGTGACACCGTCGCATTCAGGAGGCTGGAGGGGGTGATGGGGACGGAACATGGGGTCTGGGGATGTTGGGGGGGTTCCCGTGCTGGCCCCCATCTCACCGGCTGGGTTTGGCGACAGGGTACGCGGTGGAGGTGGGCAGCGCGGTGCTGCAGCAGGACGCGGTGACGGTGGTGACGGGCGCTCCCCGGTACCAGCACAGGGGGGCCGTGTACCTGCTGAGCCGCAGCCCCCAGCAGACGCTGCAGCAGAGCCTCCTGCTCCGCGGGCACCAGGTCGGCTCCTACTTCGGCAGCGCCGTGGCCCTGGCAGACCTCAACAATGACGGGTGAGGGCGGGCGGCCGGGACCCCCCAGCTCCTGGGGGTTGGGGGCAGTGGGGGGTCTCTCCTGGGGCATCCCGCAGCTCGAGGGGGGTCTCTGTGGGCCATAGCATGGGGGCATAGCTCAAGGGGGGGTCTCGATGATTTTTTGGGGGAAGGGTCATGTTTTTATGGATCTGGGGGGGTCCCCAGCACTTCTGGCCTGTCGGCGGGGGGTTACGTGCCAGCCCTGACCGGCCCCTCGCCCCGCAGGTGGCAGGACCTGGTGGTGGGAGCCCCCTACTACTTCGAGCGGAAGCAGGAGGTGGGGGGCGCGGTCTACGTCTACATGAACGAGGTGGGGGGCTTCCAGCCCAAAGCCAGCCTGGTCCTCACCGGCCCCAGCTGCTCCGGCTTCGGCTTTGCTGTGGCCAGCATCGGGGACATCAACCAGGACGGCTTCCAGGGTGAGGCGCTGGGGACCACTGCGGGGGGAGCTGTGGCGGGGGGTGCAGCAGGGCTGCCTGTGGCGGGGGGGGGGGGGGGTCTTCAGGTAGGAGGGGATCCCACTTGAGGGGGGTGTGGTGGGTCTCTGGAGAGGTTTGGGGTGAAGGGAAGGAGATGGGGGGCATTTGGGGAGGGGGCGTTCAAGGAGGAGAGGGGCTGGGTGAGTGTTGGGTGCTGGCGGGGGGATTGAAGAGGGGTTGAGGGGGTGTGGAGGTACTGTGGGGCAGCCCCCACCCCATTCCTGTTGGGCTGACCCTGCTCTTCACCCCACAGATATCGCTGTGGGGGCTCCTTTCAAGAAGCCCGGCAAGGTGTACATCTACCACAGCAGCGCAGGAGGGCTGCTGAGCAAACCCCAGCAGGTAACAGCCCCACGGGGAGCCCCTCACCGGGGCAGCGGGCCTCCGGAGCCCCTCCGAGCATCCCATGCGCCGGGGTGGGATGCAGCGGGTGGATCCCCAGATCCATGGGGCTGGTGAGCAACAGGTGATACCCCCCCCCCAATCCAGGTGATCAGCGGATCGGATCTGGGCCCTGCCAGCATGCATACCTTCGGGTACTCGCTGAGCGGGGGGCTGGACATGGACGGCAACTCCTACCCTGATATCCTGGTGGGCAGCTTGGCGGACAGGGTCGTCCTGCTCAGGTAAGGGAGCTGGCACCCGTGGGCGTCCTGCAGCCCTCCCTGCTACCTCCCAGGGACGGATCCTGCCTCCGCCAGCGCCCCAGGGCAGCGAGGGAGGTGGGCACAGAGCCCAGCACGCAGCCATGTGCCCGGCTCCGGGAGCTGGCGCCAGGCAAGGAGGGGCTGTGCCGCCGCGGGGGGCTCAGCCGACCCCCCGTCTCTGCCCAGAGCTCGGCCCGTGATCAACATCTTGAACAAGACCTTCACGGTGACCCCCAGCAAGGTGGACCCGGCCCAGTGCACGTCCTACTCCTGGTGAGCCCCCCCAGTGCAGCCGGTCCTGCTCGCGGCACGGCGGTGCCGGCGGCTCCGCTCACGGCCCCTTTCCCCCCACCCAGTATCACGGTGACCGTCTGCTTCTCCTACAACCAGAGCGCTGGAGACCCCAAGTACAAGGAGAAGATCAGTGAGTGCCCGGGGGTGCAGGCGTGGGTGCGCGCATGGGAACGTGCGGGAGACGCACACGATGCCCGCCAGCCCTCGTGCGAGGGCGCGCGCGAGCACGCGTCTGGGGAGGACATGCGTGCGTGTCAGCACGTGGGGATGCACACGGGTGTGTGCGGGGGATACGCACGCGCGCACAAGACGTTGCGTTGGAGGCACACGCGTGTGCGACGCCCATGGCACTCGGCTCTCCCCGCAGCCCTGGAGTACATGCTGGAGGCTGACAAGGACCGGCACCCCCCCAGGGTCAGGTTTTTGGGGACGCACTCTGCCACCTACCGCGGCAACTTCTCCATGCCCGAGATGCGCTGTGAATCCAAGGAGCTCCTGCTGCTGGTGAGCGTGTGCGCGCGTGCGCCTGCGCACCTCCGCGTGCGCTGCAAGTTGCTCTGCGTGTGGCACCGGAGCTGGGGGACCGGCTCCGGGGAGAGGGGCGGTGGGGGCCGGAGGGTCTTGGGAGCAGCGTGGGCAGGAAAAGAGGTGGAAATCCAGCCCTCCATCCACCCCTCCATCCTGTGATGAGTTTGTCCGGTCTCGCAGGCAGGGTGTGAGCAGGAGCTGGTACCCCGGACGTAGCAGGGGGCTGCCTGGCTGTGGCTGGAGTGGGGGCCGGGGAGGGAGCCGGGGCTTTGCTGTGATTTCTGCCACCCTGCAGGAGAACATCCGAGACAAGCTGCACCCCATCGTGCTCTCCATGAACTACTCACTGGTGGAGAAGAACAGGACCTTCCAGCTGGGTCCCCACTCCCTCGACGCCTTCCCCGTCCTCAACCAGGACCAGTTGCACAAGAACGAGACCAAGGTGCTGGGGGGGCCATGGAGGTGCCGGGGGGCCATGGAGGTGCCGGGCTGCAAGCGCCCCGGCGAGCCTGGCCTGGGGGGTGGGAGAAGGCTCACGGGGACGTCCCTGTCCCTGCAGATCGAGTTCCAGAAGGAGTGCGGCTCCGACAACAAGTGCTACAGCAATCTCCAGCTCCAGAGCAGCTTCGTCACCGACCAGAACCAGTCCCTGCCCAGGTGACCGCGGGTCCCTCCAGGTCCCCATCCACCTCTGCCTCCCGCTGTGCCACCCTCCTTGGCCACGGGCCACCCCTCAGCCCCTGCCCCGGGCTCCATCCCCCTGGGGTGGGCCACCCGTGAGCTGAGCGGGGACGTTCTCTGCGCAGGCTGAACGGTACCCAGGTGCTGCAGTACAGCCGGGACGTGCGGAAGCTCTACCTGAGCATCAACATCACCAACGTGCCCACCACCCCCTCCAACGGCGAGGACGCCCACGAGGCGCTGCTCATCGTCACGGTGCCGGCCAGCCTGCTGCCCTCCTCCGTCCGCCCGGTAGGCGATGGCGTCCCCCCCCCCGGCTGGAGAAGGCACGAGGAGCAGGGGGGGCTTTGCTGGGACGTTCCTCACCCTCTTCCCCTCCCCAGAGCGGAGCCTGTACCTTTGCGGAGACGGTGCTGTGCGAGCTGGGCAACCCTTTTAAGAGGAACCAGAGGGTAAGCGCTTCTCCCTAGCCACCCCCCAGCCCTGCCGGGGGGCCCAGCAGCTGGGCGGGGGTCCGGCGAGCTGCTCCACGGTCCCTCTGTGCCGCAGGCAGAGCTGATCATCACTTTCGAGGCCATTGAGATCATGCTGGACACGCGGGAGATCTTGGTGTGGCTGGACCTGTCCACGTGAGTGTCCTCGGGTGGGCTGGGAAGGAGGGTGCCTGGAGCGGTGTCGGCTCCTCCTGCTGCTGGCGGCGGAGCGGGATCGTAGCCGGTAGTGTTGCTGGTCCGGGAAGGACGGGAAGGCAGGGGGGAGCTGCTCAACCCGGCAGGGCCGCGGGGTGGGCAGGACGGGGACCCCGTGGCTCCTGCTGGGAGGGTGGGGGCTGTCCCGCGCCGTGGGGTGGGAGACGCTGACCCCGGTGCCTCGGCAGGCAAAGCACCCAGGAGGGGCTGCAGCCCGTGCTGGCCAAGCTGCTGGTGGACTACAGCATCCAGTCCTCGCTGACCACGTGAGTGCAGCAAGGCTGCGCCCCCCAACCCGCTGCGCCCCCCCCCCCCATCCCCCCCACCCCGATTTGGCCGCGTCGGGTGCGGGCACGGCCCCGCCGCGTCCCAGGAATGGGGCAGAGGGATGCCCCAGAGACGCTCCCTGCCCCCTCTGCCCCCCTCGCCATGCCTGTCCCCCCCGTCCCGTCCCCAGAAACTCCTCCCACGTCCAGTCGCACTTCAGCGGGAAGGTGGTGGGCGAGTCGGCCATGCGGAGAGACGAGGACGTGGGCAGCGCCCTGACCTTCAACTTCGAGGTGAGCTGGGGGGCGGCCGGTGCCCGCGGCGGGGTCGGGAGAGCCGGGCTCTATCTGCTCTGCCTTGCAGGTGACCACCAAGGGCGAGTCGCTGGGCACCCTGGGCACCATCCTGCTGGGCTTCGAGTGGCCCTATGAGATCCCCAACGGCAAATGGCTCCTCTACCCCACCGAGATCCTCCTCGTCAACAGTAACGAGACCTGCCAGCCCCCCGGGGGGGTCATTAACCCCCTCAACCTCACCGTGAGTGACCTCGGCCCTGCTGCTCTGCAGGGATGTGTCCCTGCCCCGCTGCGGGGGTCCTGCCGGCCCCGTCAGCCCCGGGTGGGCAGAGCTGCCCGGGCTCTGACGGGGCTCGTTCCCCCCCGCAGCTGCTGGAGGACCCGGCTCCGTCCCGGCAGCGACGGGAGCTGGAGGCCCCCGAGCCGGCCGAGCCCCCCATCACCTGGGCCACCAGCAAGAACACCAAGCCGGAGGTGGTGCTGGTGAGTGGGGGGGCTGCAGGGGGTCCAGCACCGTGTGCCCCCCCGCCGGCACCGTGGCACGCGCTGCTTCCTGGCACTGCCGCGGTGCGCTGCGGGCTCCGCTTTCCCCCCGCCCGACCCCCCCCTTATCTCCCAGAGCTGCTCCGAGGGCACCGCTCGCTGCATCTGGTTCGAGTGCCCCCTCCTCCACACCCAGCGCCCCACCAGCTTCAGGATCCGCGCCCGGGTGTGGAACAGCACCTTCATCGAGGTTGGTGCAGGGGCCAGGGCTGGGCTGCCGCCGTGGGGACGGTGCCGGAACAGGGCACTGAGTTTGCCAGCTCTCAGCTCACGCGCGTCCCTTACCCCCCCGACATCCGTGCCCCCCCCAGGAGTACAGCGGTTTTGACCGGGTGAAGGTGGAAGGCACAGCGACGCTCTTCCTCCGCACCCACGTCCCCCTCTATCAACATGAGGAACCACACGGTGCAGGTGGGCGACGCCGGAGCCTCTTGCCGGGACAGGCCGGGAGGGACTGGGGGCACTGGGAGCTCTTCCCCGACGCGGCTCTTTTCGGCCCTTCCAGTTCTCCGTGAACGTGGACTCGGAGCTGACGGAGGAGCAGCCGACCAAGATCGCGCTGTGGCTGGTGCTGGTGGCAGTGGCGGCCGGGCTGCTGCTGCTGGGGCTGATCATCCTCCTGCTCTGGAAGGTGAGGGGGTGCCCGCATCCCCCTCCCGGGGAGGGGCTGCAGGAGCCGTGCTCAGACCCGACGGGCTTGCGTCGCCGGTGGCTGCCGCCCTCCCTGCCTGGCCGCGGGATGCTCGGGAGCGGCGGGCGGAAGGTGCCGGGCTGCTGAGCGATGAGGAAGAGGAGCAGAGAATGCTGACTTGCCCCCGCCTTGGTGCAAAACGTTTTGGGAGCTGCAAAAAAAACCCCCCAGCCAGCGCAGGGCTGGACGATGGCACCGCCTCGCCCCGTGGCTCCCACCTCCCCCTGCGCTGCAGGGCCTGGGGGGTCTCTGACCCCCTGGGGGGACCATCAAGACCCCCCCAGGGACCCCCAGGCCCCCCAGCTCCCCGAGGACCCCAGGAGGGGTTACGTGGGTCTGCAGGGCCACCCGCCCGCAGCATGCCCGGGGCTGAGGGTGCAATGGGGCAGCTCGCTGCCCCGGTCCCCCCCACCCCACGGGAGTGGCCAGGAGCCCCCCCCGACCCCTCTCGCCTCCTTCCCCGCAGTGCGGTTTCTTCCGGCGGGCCAACACGCGGGCCATGTACGAAGCCAAGGGGCAGAAGGCGGAGATGAGGATCCAGCCCTCGGAAACCAAGCGGCTGACAGACGACTACTAACGGGGGGGCAGCCCCACGGCCCCCCCCCGGGCACCCGCGCCACCCGCTTGGTAATGCCCCGCGGGGCCGGCTGCAGCGGTGTCTTCCTCCTCTTCAGCCTCCTCTCCTCTTCCTCACTGCCTCGCCTCTCGTCTGGGTCCTGTGGGGTCCCTCGTGGGCACAAAGGCTCTGAGGGGTCTCCAGGACTGCTGCTGCCTTTGCCTCTGCTCGTCGCTGGCTCTGGGGTCTCTCTCCTTCGCCCCACGCTGACCCTCTCCAGCCCCGCACTGACCCTCTCCCCTCCCTCTCCCCGCAGTGCGACTTCTTCCAGCGGACCCGCTACTACCGGATCATGCCCAAATACCACGCGGTGAGGATCCGGCAGGAGCAGCGTTACCAGCCCGGCGGCCTCCTGCCCCGCCGGCGCAAGAAACACTGGGTGACCAGGTGGCAGGAGCCGGAGAAGTACTACTGACCCCCCCCCCCCCCCCCCCCCCCGGCCCCCCGAACCCCTGCGAGGGGAGCACCCAGGCCCCTCTTTGACTTTGCACAAGCGCATCTCCCCGTGCCCCGATCCGCCTCCACCCTCGGACACGGCCACATCCTGGCACTGGCTTCTGCGCCCTCCTCGCCCCCCGCCCTGGGCTCACTGGCGTGCAGCCCGGCTCTTGCACGCTCGTGCCTTGCACGCTTGTGGGGACAAGCCCTAAACGTGCCCCCCCGCCCCCCAATCCCCTGACGTGACCGCTGCTGGTCTCACCCAGTGCCTTCCCCCCGCGCAGACACAGACACTCCTCCCGCCGTGTCCCGCACGCGTCCTCGCACGCCCAGACACGTCCTCACACGCCAGGACACGCTTGCCCCCCCCCCCCCCCCATGCACCCCCCTTTCCTCGACACCGGGCGCGGGCCTCGCCTCGGCTCTGGCCAGGGCTGTGGCGGAGAGGGGGCCGAGGGGAGCTCGTTCCTTCCTCCCCTGCCTCCTCCTCCCCAGGGGCCCGATCCTGCATGTTCACACCCCCCTCCCCTGTCTGCATCGGACGCAGCTTTGGCTCGGGGGGGTGCAGAGCCGTGGGGCCGTGTCCCCCCCACCCCCCAGCCTTGTCCCCCCGGGGGTCTGTCCCCCCCCCCCACGGACGCTGCCCCAGGGGTTAAGTTATTCCGTGTCTCTGGCCCGTGGTTCGGTGTGGAGCCCCGGAGCGTGGTCGGTACTGGGGGCTGGGGGGGTCCTGCGCCCCCGGGCCCCCGCTTGCTCCCCCCACCCCGCCCCCCTGGGGCCCAATAAAGCCTCGCTCTGGGATTTGTAAGCTCTGTGTCCCCATGTCACAGCCGCAGGCGTGATGGGGGTGAGCTGGGGGGAAAGGGGGGGTTTGGGGCAGGGCAGGGACATTCCCTGGGCAGGAGGGCGGACCCCGGGTGGGCAGGGGTATGGGGTGGGTAATACCCCAGGTGGGCGGGGGTACGGGGGGGGTAATGCCCAGGTGGGCGGGGGTACGGGGGGTAATAGCCAAGGTGGGGCAGGGGTACGGGGGGCAATGCCCCAGGTGGGCGGGGGTACGGGGGGCAATGCCCCGGTGGGGCAGGGGTATGGGGGGCAATGCCCCAGGTGGGGCGGTGGGTAATACCCCAGGTGGGCGGGGGTACGGGCGGTGACGCCCCAGGAGCACAGGGCTATGGGGGGGTAATGCCGGCGCGGGCTCAGCCCCCCCGGGCAGCGAGGGGTTAAGCGCGGCGGATCCGCTCCGGGCTAGAAGGGGTTACAGCGGGCGGTGTGGCTGGGGGCGTGGCTAGCGGCGAGGGAGGCGTGGCCTCCCCGCCCTCGGGGGCGGTGCTAGCGGGCGGGGCGGGGTTAGCGGTGCGGCGGGAGGGCGGGCGGTGATTGGCGGCGGGGCGGGGTTAGCGGCGGGGCGGGGCCGGCGGGAGGGCGGGCGGTGATTGGCGGCGGGGCGGGGCGGGCGGCGATTGGCGGCGGGGAGGACGGCGATTGGCGGCGCGGCGGGGCGGGGCGGGCGGCGATTGGCGGCGGGGCGGGTTGTTTGTGCGCGGCGCGGCGGGGGCGCGGCGGGCCGCGGGCGCCATGCGGCTGCTGCGGTGCCTGGGCAAGCGGGCGGCGCTGGCCGGCGTCCCCACCTACGTGGAGCACTTCAGCAAGTTCTCGCCGTCGCCGCTCTCCATGAAGCAGTTCCTGGATTTCGGTAAATACCCGCCCCGACACCCCCGGCCGCGGCTGGGTACGCCCGGTACCTCCCTCCCGAAATCCACCCGGCCCGGGGGCGGTGCTGCGGGGAGGGGCCTGCGCGCACTCCGGGGCGTCCACACCCCCGCCGGGAATAAACACGGGGGGGGGGGGGGGGGGGCTGTGGGTGCTCCCGTGGGTGTCTGGGCCTGGGTAGCCGCAGCCCGCCGGTACCCGGGTATTTTGGGGGGAACCCCCCAGGTGCTCCCCGGCCTGGGTAAATACGTCTCCTCGCCACCTACCCCCGCCGGAAAATACCCGCTCCCGGGTAAATAACCGGGGCTGGGGACTGGTCCCCGACACGCACCGGCGGGGGGGTGTCTCCCCCCCATAGCCACCCACAGCGGGGTGCTGCACCCCACGGGCCAGTACCCGCCTGGGGCAGTCCCGTCCCCCCCCCCGGAGCGGCCGGGTGGGTAACTGCCCCCCCACCCCGGGTAAGAACCCCCGTGGGCACCTCCTGTCCCCACCGGGTACGTAACCCGTGGGACCCCCGCCTGGGCCTCCCCTGCACCCCCCGGCCCCCCCCCCGCAGCCGGGGAAATACCGGCCTGGTCCCCAGCACCCCGGGGGTGGGTGACACGGGTACCCCCCAAACAAACACCCCGGGTGATCGCCCCAGGGAGGTGGAGATGCCCCCACCCATCGCTGTCACCCGTCCCGGCCCCCTCCTGTCCCCCCCCGGGGGGTTTAATTCACCCGCGTCCCCCCCGCACTGTCCTGGGCCGAGGCTGGCGGCTGCGCCCTGGGGGTCCCCAGCGCTGGGACCCCCCCTCGAGTCCTCCTCACGTTTCGGCTCTGTCCTGGGGACGCTTCAGTGCGTCCCCGTGGCAGGGGTTCTCCGCACCCCGGGCTGAGGGTCTGGTTTGGGCGTCCCCGGCCCTGACAGCGGCCCGGGTCCTCGTCCCCTCAAATCACCCTCGGGGGGCTGCCAGCCCCGCTCTGGGCCGTACCGGGCTGCGCTGGGACCCATCCTGCCCTCGAGCGGGCTCAGCCGTGCCCCCCAGGGCCTCCTCCAGCCGAGGGCAGGGACCTGCTCCTGCCCTCCCAGGACCCCCCGGCCCCCGCCAGCGGAGCAGCAGGGGCGAAGCCGGCCCTGGGGCTGGGGGCATCGAGCCGGGGGTCACCCCTATGTGTGTCCCCCCCGGCCAGGCTCTAGCAATGCCTGCGAGAAGACCTCCTTCGCCTTCCTGCGGCAGGAGCTGCCCGTCCGCCTCTCCAACATCATGAAGGAGATCAACCTGCTGCCGGACCGCGTCCTGCGCACCCCCTCCGTCCAGCTGGTGCAGAGCTGGTGAGGTGGGGGATCCCGGGGCGGGGGGTCCCAGGGTGGGGGGGGCACTGCCGCCAGCGCTCCTGCAGCCCCCGGGACCGCCCGGTCCCACGCGCCGTTGGGTGCGGAGCTGCCACCGCCGTCACCTGTGTGGGTCCTGCTGCCACCGCGGGTCCCGCTGCCACGGGTCCCACCGCCGTCACCCAGAGGGGTCCCACCACCGTCGCCCACCCGGGTGCCACCACGGGTCCCACCACGACTCCTGCCACCACCGCCGCCTGGGGGGTCCCACCACCGCCTGTCTTTCCCAGCCAGACAGGGGGGACAGGGATGGGGATGGGGGGGCTGGCAGGGCAGCACCCAGCTGGTGCCACACCGTGCCCTGAGGTGGCAGGGGCTGGGGGCCCTGAAGTGTCCCCAGACCTCGGGGGGGTCACCAGTGCCACCCCCCATGTCCTGCCCCAGCCTCCTGCCCCAAAAGGGCCAAGCCAGCCCTGATGACCGAGGGGTCCGTGTCCTTGCGGGGGGTGTTCTGGGTGTCCCTTTAAGCGCCATGTCCCCGTGCCAGCTCGGGCAGCGTGAGCCTTCTCCCGGTGCCGCCACGTGATGCCTTGTTTGTGTAGTGTCCTCAGCCCCTGCCAGCCCTGCCTGGCCCTGCCAGCGCAGGCAGGGAGCAGGATTCGGCCGTGTCACACCCCCGCAGCCCTCCTGCGGGGACCCTGGATTGCAGTGACCCTTGTGCCCCCCGCCCCGTCGGGGGGGCTGCGTCCCCACGTGTCCCCAAGGGCCACCGTGCTGGGAGCAGAGCAGGACAAGCTTGGGCCCCTAGCCGAGCACCGGGTGGCTTTGTGGGGCAGAAGCTTTTTGGGAGGGGGTCCTGGGGGAGGGGGTGCTGAGCCCCGCTCCCTACGTGGGGCAGTGCCCCACGGGGCACCCTGTGCCCCCCAGGCTTGGGGTCCCCTGGGTGCCCTTTCTCTTTGGGGGGCTCTGGGTGGGGGGTAACCGGCTCCTTCCCCAGGTACGTCCAGAGCCTGCTGGACATCATGGAGTTCCTCGACAGGGACCCCGAGGACCAGACCACCCTGGGACAGTAAGTTGGGGGGTGACGGTGTGGCCGTGACGCCCCTCGTCCCCGATCCCAGGGTGTCACCTTCTCCCAGACTCCCACTGGTGGGAGCTGGCGGCACCCTGGCACCCTGCACCGTCCCCAAACTGCGTCCCTAAGCTGCCTCGCACCCCGCTGTGCCCCCGGTGTTCTGGTGCCACCGGACCCTGCTCGAGCCCCTGGATCGGGGCTCTGCTTGGACCCGGTGCCCCCCAGCTCCATCCCGTCCCCCCCCGTCAGGTTCACGGGCGCCCTGGTCACCATCCGCAACCGGCACAACGACGTGGTGCCTACCATGGCGCAGGGGGTCATCGAGTACAAGGAGGCCTACGGGGACGATCCCGTCTCCAACCACAACATCCAGTACTTCCTTGACCGCTTCTACCTGAGCCGCATCTCCATCCGCATGCTCATCAACCAGCACAGTGAGCAGCCCCGGGGGTCCCCCCTGCCCCGGCACCCCCTGCCCCGAGTGTCCCCATCGGCCCCGAGCATCCCGCACCCCCAGGGCATCCCCCCCAGGCAGGTGTCCCCCCTGCCCCGAGTGTCCCCCCTGCCCCGAGTGTCCCCCCTGCCCCAAGTGTCCCCCCCCAGCCCCAGGGACCCTGCCCTGAGCATCCCCGTTCCCCGAGTGTCCCCCCGGCCCCAGGGATCCTGCCCCAAGTGTCCCCCCACCCTGCCCCAAGTGTCCCCCTTCCCCAAGTGTCCCCCCCCAGCCCCAGGGATCCTGCCCCAAGTGTCCCTGTTCCCTGAGTGTCCCCCCCTGCCTCGAGCGTGTCCCCCCAGGTCTCCTGCCCTGAGTGTCCCCCCCAGCCCCTGGGCTCCTGCCCAAAGTGTCCCCCCCCCCCGCCCCAAGTGTCCCCCCCCAGCCCCTGGGCTCCTGCCCAAAGTGTCCCCCCCCTGCCCCAAGTGTCCCCATTCTCTGAGTGTTCCCCCTCAGCCCCCAGGCTCCTGCCCAAAGTGTCCCCGCCTGCCCCAAGTGTCTCCCCCCGGGCTCCTGCCCCGAGCATCCCTATTCCCTGAGTGTCCCCCTCTGCCCCAAGTGTCCCCCCCCAGCCCCTGGGCTCCTGCCCCAAGTGCCCCCATTCCCCAAGTGTCCCCCCTGACCCCAGGGACCCTGCCCCGAGCATCCCCATTCCCTGAGTGTCCCCCCCAGCCCCGAGTGTCCCCCACCAGGGATCCTGCCCCAAGTATCCCCCCCCAGCCCCTGGGCTCCTGCCCCAAGTGCCCCCCACTGCCCGAGTGTCCCCCCCTGCCCCAGGGCTCCCTCCCTGTCCTCAGCTGCCCCCCGCGTGTCCCTGTGCCCCGTGTCCCCACCGTGTCCCCCCCGTGTCCCCTCGCCCCGGGAGCGGCGGTGCGCCCGGCCTTGGGCACAGCCGAGGGTGGGGGGCGGTGGGGGTGGCCCCGGGTGTCTCGGGGGGGGCCGGGGTGGGGTCCCCGCTGCTCACCGTCCCCCCCGCAGCGCTGCTCTTCGACGGCAGCACCAACCCCGCGCACCCCAAGCACATCGGGAGCATCGACCCGCACTGCAGCGTGGCCAACGTGGTGAGAGGTCGGTGGGGACCGGGGGGCTCCTGCCCCGATGGGGGGGACACGAATTGGGGCGGGGGGTCCCCCTGATCTTCCCCCCTACCCCAGGATCTGTGCGTTTGGGAGCCATCCCTGTCATGAGTTTGGGCAGGCCTCAGCCAAGGTGTCCACAGTCCCCTGTGCTTTGGGGTCACCGCAGAGGACCCCAGAAACTTGCTGGATTTGTAGGAATGGAAAATATTGGGGGGGGGAGGGAAGGGGGCCCCAAATCCTCCCCTCACCTTCGTGCTGGGGGTGCTGATCCCTCCGCCTCCCCCGCAGACGCCTACAACATGGCCAAGCTCCTGTGTGACAAGTACTACATGTCCTCGCCCGACCTGGAGATCGAGGAGGTGAACGGTGAGGCCGGGCTGGGGGGGTCCCTGCGGCAGCGGGGGGATTCTCGAGCGGCTCGTTTGGGGCTGGGGAGGGCGACGACGTTGACAGCTACTCCCCTCCCTGCAGCGAGCAACTCCCAGCAGCCCATCAGCATCGTCTACGTCCCCTCGCACCTCTACCACATGCTCTTCGAGCTCTTCAAGGTAACCCCAGCCCTGTCGGGGTGGGAGGGAGGTTGGGGAGGGGTCCCCTAAACTGCAGCCAGCTCCGTGCCCACAGAACGCCATGCGAGCCACCGTGGAGAGCCACGAGAACAGCCCGCGGCTGCCGGCCATCAAGGTGATGGTGGCTCTGGGCCAGGAGGACCTCTCCATCAAGGTGCGCGCGGGACCACCGGCTCCGTCCCCGCCGGGACCCCCCGCCCAGCCCGGGGGACGCTGAATGCTGGCGGGGGGGGTGTTCAGGAGCGGGGTTGTCACCCCCCAAATGCATCTTGCAGATGACTGATCGGGGCATGGGCGTCCCTCTGCGGAAGATCGAGCGTCTCTTCAGCTACCTGTACTCCACCGCTCCCACCCCGCAGCTGGGCACCGGGGGGGCCCCCCTGGTAGGTGCCATGGGGGCCCCCCCAGCCCTCGGGGATGGGGGACAGGGCACGAGTCTGTGGCTGGGGGTGGCCTGGGGACATTTGGGGGTGGCCTGGGGACATTTCAGGGTGGCTAGAGTAGCATGGGGGTGCTTTGGGGGTGGCATGGGGAAGTTTGGGGGTGCCTGGGGTGGTATGGGGAGGTTTGGGCTTGGCATGGGGACTTTTGGAGATATTTGGGGGTGGCTTGGGGACATTTTTGGGAGTGCCTGGTGGGGGTGTGGGGACATTTTGGGGTGCCTGAGGGTGCCATGAGGATGCTTGGAGATGGTACGGGGACATTTTGGGGTGCCTGAGGGTGGCCTGAGGGTGCTTGGAGGTGGCACGGGGACATTTTGGGGTGCCTGAGGATGCTTGGAGGTGGCACGGGGTCATTTTGGGGTGCCTGAGGGTGATGTGAGGGTGCATGGAGGTGGCATGGGGACATTTTGCAGTGCCATGAGGATGCTTGGAGGTGGCACGGGAACATTTTGGGGTGCCTGAGGGTGCCATGAGGATGCTTGGAGATGGTACGGGGACATTTTGGGATGCCTGAGGGTGGCCTGAGGGTGCTTGGAGGTGGCACGGGGACATTTTGGGGTGCCTAGGGGAGGTTTGGGAGTGGCGTGGTGACCGCTGGAGGTGGCGCGTGGACGCTCGTGGGTGCGCGTGGTGCTACCTGGGGAGGCGTGGGGTCCCCTGGGGGTGCTGACCCCAGCACTGGGGACCCCCCACCCCATCTCCCCCCACCCCTAGGCTGGCTTTGGCTACGGCTTGCCCATCTCCCGCCTCTATGCCAAGTACTTCCAGGGGGACCTGCAGCTCTTCTCCATGGAGGGCTTCGGCACCGACGCCGTCATTTACCTAAAGGTGGGTCTTTCACCCCCGGGACGGGGGGTCCATGGCCTCTGGGTGGGGGGTCTCAGGGCCCTCCCCAGCCCCCCGTGTCTCCCGTAGGCCCTGTCCACGGACTCGGTGGAGCGATTGCCGGTCTACAACAAGTCGGCATGGCGGCACTACCAGGCCAGCCAGGAGGCGGGGGACTGGTGCGTCCCCAGCACCGAGCCCAAGAACACCTCCACCTACCGCGTGCCCTAGGGCCCCCCCCGGGGGCTTGCAGCCCCCCCCAGGTTGTCGATCGCCCCTGGGGCCCCCCCGGGTGTTTTATGCCAGTGTGGTGTTTTAGGGTCCCGTTTCTGCCTCTCGCCGCCGCGGCTGTTGGGGCTCACCGGGAAGCGTGTGAAACGTGGGGTGGGGGGGTCCCCCGTGGGGTGGGGGGTCCCAGCACCCCCCCTGCCTTGGTGGCACTTAGGTACGTAGCTGGGGGCAGCGTTGGAGCAGCGTGGAGGAGGTAGAGCCCCTGTTGCCCTCCTCCCCCTTGGCACTCACCCCCAGGGGGTGCACCCCAGGGGTACCCCAGGGGCAGCGGGGGACAGATCCCTTCCCAGTATGACCAGTAGCACTTCCCTGCCTCCCCAGCCCTGACGGGGTGGGGGGGACCAGGCCTGCGCCCACCCCAGCTCCCTGCACCGTCCCTGGTATTGCACTACTGAGTTGTTCCCCCCGGCGTGTGCCCCCCTCGGGGTGGGCTCCCCACACGTGCTCGGGAACCTCCCCTGCCCCCCAACCCTCCCCGCTGTCAGTAAATTGGATGTTGACCGAGCTCCTGGCGTGGCGTTTTGGGGTCCCGGGCACCGCACCCCTCCCTGTGCCTCAGTTTACCCACCCCGGGGTCACCTGGGCTGCTGCGGTGCGGTTGCGGGGCGGCACGTGGGGACACGGGTGGCTCGGGAATGGGGAGCCGGGTCCTGGGGTGGGTGCCCAGACTCTGTCCCCCTGCCTCCGGTTGCCCCCCCAGCCTGGCACAGAGCTCCCCCTGCCCCATCTTGGCCCCCCAGCCCCATCCCCATCCCAGTCAGGCTCACGCTGGTCGCGCTGGTTTGCACTGGCCCTCGATACCCTTTTATTTCCTGGGGTGTCCCCCGGCGCGCCGTATTCGGGGCTGGGGAGGGGTCAGTGTTCGCTCCCCGCGCCCCGCCTGGGGGGGTGTGCGTGCCCGGGGGGGGTCAGTCCATGCACTGTCCTCGGCCGGTGCCGCACCGTGCCGGGGGAGCTGGGGCGAGGGGGTGGCTGTGACCCCCTCGGAGCCGGGGGGGTGGCGGGATGGGGTGGGGGGGATCCAACGTGCCATTTGCATCCGGAAAAGGGGCCCGTGGGGGCCCAGACTGTGCCCGTGGGGTGTAGGGGTGCAGGTGGGGAGGGGGGCGGCTGGAGGAGTGGGGGGCACGTGCTGCTCCGTACCCATCTCAGCCGGGCGCCGCCATCCCTTGGCCACGGCAGCATGTCCCGTGCCGGAGCCGGCGGCCCCCCGGGTGTCCCGGGGGCTGTGGGGGGGGAGGGGGTGCAGGGGCGCTCCCGGCCCCCACCTTAGCTCCGCCGCTGCTCCTGGTCCCTCTTCTTCTGCTTCTCCCGCTGCTTCTCCGCCTTCTCCTGGGCCTTGCGCTCCTTCTCCACGGCCAGGCTCAGCTCCTTCAGCTTCCGCTTCAGCACCGTGCGGTCCTGCGAGCTGCCCACGCCCAGTGCCTGCCGGCACAGCCGGGCGCTGGCAACGGGGCCACGCGACCCTCCCCATGGCCTTGGGGTGCCGGCACCCCTCTGCCCGATGGACTGGCTCGCTGGGGTACCTGGAGCCCCCCTGCACTGCCTGCCCATCAGGATTATCTTGCCGAGGTACCTACAACCCCCATGCACTGGCCCCTTGGGGTACCTAGAACCTCCCGTCTGCCTCCTTGACTCATCTATTGGGATACCTGGAACCTCCCCCCACCTCCTGCCCCGTGGAGCAGCCAATTAGGACAAGAGGTCTTAAGTACCCTGTGATGAGCCCGTTGGCGTACCTAGAGCCCACCCAGCCCTCCTGCCCTTGGAGCACCCGGTTGGGGTACCTAGAACCCACCCAGCCCTCCTGCCCTTGGAGCACCCGGTTGGGGTACCTAGAACGCACCCAGCACTCCTGCCCCATGGAGCACCCCGCTGGGGTACCTAGAACCCACCCAGAGCTCCTGCCCCATGGAGCACCCCGCTGGGGTACCTAGAACCCACCCAGAGCTCCTGCCCCATGGAGCACCCCGCTGGGGTACCTAGAACCCACCCAGAGCTCCTGCCCCATGGAGCACCCCGCTGGGGTACCTAGAACCCACCCAGAGCTCCTGCCCCATGGAGCACCCCGCTGGGGTACCTAGAACCCACCCAGAGCTCCTGCCCCATGGAGCACCCACTTGGGGTACCTAGAACCCACCCAGAGCTCCTGCCCCATGGAGCACCCCGCTGGGGTACCTAGAACCCACCCAGAGCTCCTGCCCCATGGAGCACCCACTTGGGGTACCTAGAACCCACCCAGAGCTCCTGCCCCATGGAGCACCCACTTGGGGTACCTAGAACCCACCCAGAGCTCCTGCCCCATGGAGCACCCACTTGGGGTACCTGGAGCCTGTCGTCCTGTGATGAGCCTGTTGGGATACCTAGAACCCTAGAGCTGTCACATGGGGCACCCTGTTGGGATACCTGGAACCTCTTGCCCTACAACTGTTGGGGTACCTGGACCCCCCACGCCCCAGCAGAAGGGACCCGCCTCCCCAGCCCCGTACCTTGAGCTTGGCCCCGTCGAGGTGCAGCAGCCGCGGCCCATCGACGCCATGTGCCGAGAACTCCTCCACGTACTGCTCCAGGTTGAGGCTCTCCAGCCACTGCCCCACCTGCCGGCACGTCCAGCCCGCGGCCGCGCCGGGCGGCTCATCCAGGAACTGAGCACAGGGGGCCGGGCATTACCTGGGGGGGTCCCCACAGCACCTAGCGAGGGTCCCACGGCCCCCCCGGGCTCACCTCGTCCGAGGACTGCGACAGGGTGTGGTAGGGGTAGGAGCACTTGGCGGCGGTGGGGCCGGGCAGGCGCGGGCTGGCGCTGGGCGGCGGGGAGTCCTCGCTCAGCGTGGAGTCCTGGGGCGGCACGAGGGGCGAGGGCGGGGCTGGCCCCGCTGCCCCCAAAGCAGCCTGCAGCCCCCCAGCTCCCTCCCTACGGCCACCCTGCCCTCAGGGCTCTGCCTCCCTATGGGGCTACCAGACCCTGTGGGGCTTGGATCCCCCTAAAGCCGTCCTTGCCCTATGGGTTTGATCCCTCGCCCTAGAGTTACTGACCCTACGGGGCTCTGAACCCCACTCATAGCTGTCTTGGCTCTATAGAGCCTTGATCCCCTCCCCTATAGCTGTCTCAACTCTATAGAGCTTTCATACCCTCCCCTATAGCTATTTGATCCCCTCCCCTATAACTATCTCAACTCTATAGAGCTTTCATACCCTCCCCTATAGCTGTCTTGACTCTATAGAGCTTTCATACTCTCTCCTATAGCTGTCTCGACTCTATAGAGCTTTCATACCCTCCCCTATAGCTGTCTTAGCTCTATAGAGCTTTCATACCCTCCCCTATAGCAGGCTTTGACCTCTCCTATAGGTACCAGCCTCCTCTACAGCCCCCTGGCCCCACAGGGCTCCTGCACCCTCCCCTGCACCCACCCCCCCCACAGGGCCAGGACCCCCCGCTCCCGGGCACTGACCTGGGAGGCGGATTTGGCGGGGCTGAGCCCCTCGTGCCGGGGGGAGCCGGCAGGGGACGCGGAGCCGGGGGAGGCTGAGCCCCTCGCACCGTCCGAGAACCAGGAGAAGGGCAGGAAGGGTGACCCCGAGGGGCGGCCGGGACCCTCCACCGCCTCCCTGGGGACAGAGCCACGTTAGGGCCCGGGGGCCGGCCCCGCGCAGCCCCCCCGGCCCGGGGGTCCCTCACCTGCTGCCCACGGACAGGCGGTTGCTGCCCTTCTCCTTCCGGGCCTTGCTGGAGGACGCGCGGCGCAGCGTCACCCTGGGGGGGGACAGGTTGGGGGGGGAGTGGGGTGCCCCCTCCCCCACGGCCCCCAGCACCCTGCCATCCATCCGCAGAGACCCCTCCATCACCTTCGGAGGGTCCTCCTCCCTCCGTGCATCCCTCCCTCCATCGTTCCATCCCTCCATCGTTCTGTCCCTCCATCTATTCCTCCATCTTCCCATTGCACCTCTCCATCCCTTTGTCCATCCCTCCCTGCATCCCCCCTCCACCCCTTCCTGCATCCCTCTATCCCCCTCCTCTATCCCCCCCATCCCTTCCCACATGCCTCTCTCCCCCCCATCCCCCTCCATCCCTCCCCTGCCCCCCCAGGGCCAGGTCTCACCCCAAATCCAAGAACTTCCTCCGCGTTTTCTTATCGAGCCCCACGGTGGGGCTGGCCGGCTCGGGGGGGCTCATGTCCCGGCTGTCGTCTGCGGGAGGAGGACGGGGGTGTCACCCACTGCCCCCCGGGGGGTGCCGGGGTCCCCGCGTGCCCCGGACCGGGGCGGGGGGGCCTCACCTTCGCTGTGCCGCTGGGGCCGGGCGTCGCGGCGGGCGAAGCCGGGCGAGCTGTCGGAGCTGTGGCAGGACTTGGGCGAGGGGGTGCCCGCCAGCCCCTCCTGGGACGAGGCGTTGGTGAGGGGCCGGTAGCGGCTGAGGGGCGGCGAGGGGGCCGGGGGGTCCCCCAGCACCCGCCGCACCGCCCCCGCCTCGAAGGAGAACTCGGCGCTGCGGGAGAAGGGTGAGGGGGCCGGGGGGCCGCCATCGCCCTCGGCTCCCTGGGGGGCACACGGCATGGGGGGGGTGTCAAACCCCTGCGGCCCCCTTTGGGGGGCCCCCCATCCCCTTCTACCCCCAGCCACGGGGTGTGCGTCCCCCCGACCCCTGCCCTGGCCCCAGGGTGCCCCCCAGCTCACCGCCGCCTCGGGCCCCTCGTCGCCCTCGGTGGAGCTGGCGCTGTCTCGCAGGCGGGAGCGCGAGGGCCGGTGCCGGCGGCCTTTGGCTAGCAGCCGGGCGCGGGCCTTCTGCAGGCTGCTGTCCAGGCGCGGCGTCTCTGGAACCACAGCGGTAAAATCTGGGGGTGAAAGAGAGACCGGGGCAGAGAGAGAGAGAGAGACGGACAGACGGACGGGGTGGGCAAATGGATGGGGAGGGATGGACGGGCAGGGAGAAGGGAGGGAGGGATGGGGACGGGGAGAAGGAGACGGATGGACAAACGGAGAGGTAGGGACAAGGAGATACAAGGAGGGGATGGGTGGAAGGACGGATGGACAGGGAGGGACGATGTGGACGGACGGACGGATGGACGAACAAACAGGTAAGGAAAAGGAGACGGTGGACAAACAGGGGGAGGGCCCAGGAGATGGGGAGGGAGGGAGGGAGGGATGCATGAGGCCAGGCAGAAGCGACGGAGGGACAGACGGATGGTTGGGGACAGCGAGACGGGGACGGGAGAGGTGGGGACAGGCAGGAGGGGGCCGGCCCGGCGGAGAGGGGACAGAGGGGCGCGGGGAGGGGGCAGGAGAGTCCAAGGAGGGGCAGGGGACCCCAGCGCGGAGGGGGACGGGGAGAGGGGGGCGTTGGGGATGTGGGTGAATGGGGCAGGGGACAGGGGGACAGACAGAAGTGTTCAAAGGGACGCCCCGGCACGGCGGGGGGCAGCCGGGCTCCCCGGGGACAGAGCCGGGAGCAGCCCCCGCCCCGCCGCGGCCCCCCGCACCCCGGCTCCCCGCACCCCGGCCCCCCGGAATGGCTCTGGGCCACATCCCCAGCTGTGTCCCCATGTCCGTGTCGCCCTCTGCGTGCCCGTGTCCCCATCCCACGCGTGTCCCCACCATCGCACCTGCATATCCGTGCCCCACGTGTGTCCCCACCCTCACACCCCCGTGTCTGCGCCTCACGCGTGTCCCCACCCTCACACCCCCGTGTCTGCGCCTCACGTGTGTCCCCACCCTCACACCCCCGTGTCTGCGCCTCACGCGTGTCCCCACCCTCACACCCATGTCTGCGCCCCACGCGTGTCCCTGTGCCACCCTGCCCCACACGCACCCTTCTGCAGGTGGCTGCGTGCCCCTCGCCTGTCCCTGTGTCCCCAGGTGCGTGGTGTCCCCAAACCCAGCTATGGAGCCCCCCCCGTCCCTGCTGGTGGGCAGGAGACGCCCAGGGCAGGTGGGGGCCCGCGGGGGCAGCACCCATGGGTGGCTCTGCACCCCACGGGCCCGCGGGGACTCACCGAAAACCTCATCTGCATCCTGCAGTTTGGAGACCGACATGGTGGGACCGAGCTGGGGGCAGAGGGGACAGTCAGGGAGGGGGGGCCCCACGCGGGGGGGCGAGGGGGAGCGGGAAGGGAACCCAGACCCCAGCGTGTCGCCCCCCCACACCCTCCCAGTGTCCCCTCGCAGCGCTGGGGGGGCACAGGGCTGGGGGGGGTGGGGGGCCGGGGGGCGGTGGGTGCTGGGGGGGGTTGTAGGGCAGCCGGGAAGGGGTTAATCCCCCGTGCGGGGGTCTCGGGAGGGGGGGGGGATGTCTGGGCTTGGGGGGGCAGTGCCGGGAGCGGGGGTGTCACTGGGAGGGGACAGCGCTGGGGGGGCTGTACCGGGGGATGGGGCTGTACCGGGGATGGGGCTGTACCCGGGGGGGCTGTACCGGGGGACGGGGCTGTACCGGGGATGGGGCTGTACCGGGGGATGGGGCTGTACCCGGGGGGCTGTACCGGGGATGGGGCTGTACCGGGGATGGGGCTGTACCGGGGGGGGCTGTAGGGGGATGGGGCTGTACTGGGGGATGGGGCTGTACCGGGGATGGGGCTGTACGGGGATGGGGCTGTACGGGGATGGGGCTGTACCCGGGGGGCTGTACCGGGGATGGGGCTGTACGGGGATGGGGCTGTACCGGGGGACGGGGCCGTACCGGGGGATGGGGCTCTACCGGGGATGCTGTGCGGGGCCGGGGATGCTGTACCGGGGCCGTACCGGGGCCGCTGTCCGGCGGGTGGGGCCGCACCGGGGGTTACGCCCTGGTCCCCCCCGACTCACCCGCGCTCCTCGGGCATCCTGGGCGCTCCCGCCGCCGGGCCGGGCCGAGGGCGCCCGGGAAGCGCCGGGGAGCGGGGCCGGGCCGGGCGAGCGGGGCGGGGCGGAGCGGGGCGGAGGGCGCTGCGGAGCCGGGCCCCGCCGGGCCGGGGGCCGCGGGGGGGGACAGGAACCCGGAAGCGGCCGGGAGAGGCGGGGGGGGGACCGGGGCCAGCGGCCCCGCACCGCCCCGCACGGCTCGGTCCAGGCCCGGCCCAGGCTCGGTTCAGGCTCGGTCCAGGCTCGGCTCAGGTCCGGCCCAGGCTCGGTCCAGGCCCGGCCCAGGCTCGGTTCAGGCTCGGTCCAGGCTCGGCCCAGGCTCGGCTCAGGCTCGGCCCAGGCTCGGCCCAGGCCCGGCCCAGGCTCGGTCCAGGCCCGGCTCAGGCTCGGTTCAGGCTCGGTCCAGGCCCGGCCCAGGCTCGGTTCAGGCTCGGCCCAGGCTCGGCCCAGGCTCGGTTCAGGCTCGGCCCAGGCCCGGCCCAGGCTCGGTTCAGGCTCGGCCCAGGCTCGGCCCAGGCTCGGCCCAGGCCCGGCCCAGGCTCGGTTCAGGCTCGGCCCAGGCTCAGCCCAGGCTCGGTTCAGGCTCGGTCCAGGCCCGGCTCAGGCTCGGTCCAGGCCCGGCCCAGGCTCGGTTCAGGCTCGGTCCAGGCTCGGCCCAGGCTCGGCTCAGGCTCGGCCCAGGCTCGGTCCAGGCCCGGCTCAGGCTCGGTTCAGGCTCGGCCCAGGCTCGGCCCAGGCCCGGCCCAGGCCCGGCCCAGGCTCGGCCCAGGCTCGGTCCAGGCCCGGCTCAGGCTCGGTTCAGGCTCGGTCCAGGCCCGGCTCAGGCTCGGTTCAGGCTCGGTCCAGGCTCGGCCCAGGCTCGGCCCAGGCTCGGTTCAGGCTCGGCCCAGGCCCGGCTCAGGCTCGGCCCAGGCTCGGTTCAGGCTCGGCCCAGGCTCGGTTCAGGCCCGGCCCAGGCCCGGCTCAGGCTCGGTTCAGGCCCGGCCCAGGCTCGGCCCAGGCTCGGCCCAGGCCCGGCCCAGGCTCGGCCCAGGCTCGGTTCAGGCTCGGCCCAGGCTCGGCCCTGGCTCGGCCCAGGCCCGGCCCAGGCTCGGCCCAGGCTCGGTTCAGGCTCGGCCCAGGCCCGGCCCAGGCTCGGCCCAGGCTCGGTCCAGGCTCGGCCCAGGCTCGGCCCAGGCCCGGCCCAGGCTCGGTCCAGGCTCGGCCCAGGCTCGGCCCAGGCCCGGCCCAGGCCCGGTTCAGGCTCGGTTCAGGCTCGGCCCAGGCTCGGCCCTGGCTCGGCCCAGGCCCGGCCCAGGCTCGGCCCAGGCTCGGTTCAGGCTCGGCCCAGGCTCGGTTCAGGCTCGGCCCAGGCTCGGTTCAGGCTCGGCCCAGGCTCGGTTCAGGCTCGGCCCAGGCTCGGTTCAGGCTCGGTTCGGCCCCGCTCGGCCCGTCCCGTCCCGGCCGCGGCGGTGCTGAACGGACAGCGCCTGCGGGGCGGGCACAGGGGCGCGCGCACACCGGGCACGCGCACACACACCCCGGGCACGCGCACACACACACCGGGCACGGGCACACGCACACACACACTGGGCACACGCACACACTGTGCACACGCACACTCACACACACACCGGGCACGCACACACTGTGCACACGCACACTCACACACACACACCGGGCACACACGCACTGTACACATGCACGCACTGTGCACACGCACACTCACACACGCCGCGTGCAAGCTCACACTGTGCACACACGCACACTCACACACCGGGCACACGCGCACGCACCGGGCACACACGCGCACTGTGCACACCGACACGCACACTGCCTGAACACGTTGCACGCACCATGCGCACACTCACCGCACGCGCACACACACACACATATACGCACACTCTGCCCTCCCCAGCCCTCCCATGCCCCCATGGAGACACTGCCCTCCCAGTGCCCCCCCAGTGCCCCCCCACCATTCCCAGTGCCCCCAGTGCCCCCCCACCATTCTCAGTCCCCCCCATCCTTCCCGGTGCCCCCAGTGCCCCCCCACCATTCTCAGTCCCCCCCATCCTTCCCGGTGCCCCCAGTGCCCCCCCACCATTCTCAGTCCCCCCCATCATTCCCAGTGCCCCCACTCCTCCCAGTCCCTCCCTCACCGTTCCCAGTGCCCCCCCACCATTCCCAGTGCCCCCAGTGCCCCTCCACCATTCCCAGTGCCCCCCATCCTTCCCGGTGCCCCCAGTGCCCCCCCACCATTCTCAGTCCCCCCCATCCTTCCCAGTGCCCCCACTCCTCCCAGTCCCTCCCTCACCATTCCCAGTGCCCTCCCATCATTCCCAGTGCCCCCCCCGTGCCCCCCGCCGGCTGACGGGCGCGGCGAAGCGAGGCGCGGCACGAGCCTAGGTACATATATATATAGTATATACACCCACAGGTACACGTGTGAGATTAAATAACCCCAGCACCCCCCCGGGGCTCTCGCTCCCCGCCCCCCCCTTAAATACGCCCCCCCCAAGTGGCTCCAATCCAGTCGGACCCCCCCTCCCCGCCCCCCCGCCTGCCCCCCTCCTCCCCCTCCCAGTATAACCAGCTCTGGCTCCCAGTTGCCCCCACATCCAGTTACTGTCGGAGACTCGGTACTTCGGGGGGGGGGGGGGGGGGCAAAATAGAAACAAAAACTAAAGGGGTCCCCCCTGGGCCGAGGGGCTGGGACCCCCGGCTGGGGCCGGCCGGTGGGGGGGGGTGTGTCCCAGCCCCAGAGAAATACTGTGATTTATGGGGGTATGTACAGTGGGGGCGGGGGGGGGTACCGCCCCCGCCCTGGGGGGTCCCGTGTGCCCCCCCGCCCAGGGAAGGCGAAAGCCCCGGGCTCGGGGAGGGTGCTGGGGGGGCACCCCCCGGCCGTGCCCCCGCAGCGGGGGTGCCAGGCAGCCCCCAAAACTCGGGGGGGCCGCTGCCCCCCCCATGCCCGCTGCGGGGGTTGGCAAAGGCCGGGGGGGGCAGTGGGGGGCGGGGGGGGCATTTTGGGTCCCCCCTGCATGGCAAAGGCCCGCAGCGTCCCGGGCACTCGAGGGGGGCTGGGGTCGGGTCGGGGCGGGGGGCCCAAAGGCAACCGGTGCCCCCCCGGCCGGTGCTCAGGGAGGGTCCCAGGAGGAGGAACTGGGGCTGGGGGGGCTTCCAGCGCACCCCTCCCGCTCCCCAGTATGGCTCACATTTGGGGGGCATTTCTGCCTCCCCCAACCCCCAGCGTCCGAGCGGGGTGTCTGGAGGGGGGGGTCACGCCGAGGGGAGGGGGGCTCTTGGGGCGGGGGGGGCCGTGCCCCCCCCGATCGGCCCATCACGTCACCACGAGACTCACACTGGACACAGACACGAACGCGGGGTGTCCGCCCCCCCCAAACCCCCCAAAACGCACCGCAGCCCCCCTCTCCGCTGTCTGTGCCCCCAGGGGGGACGTGGGGGGCACCAGGAGGCCTTGGCGGGGGTCTCGCCTCCTCCCCGGGGGGGAAGGGGTGGTGGTGGGGTGTGTGGGGGGACGGGGCTGGGGGGAGAGGGGGCCCCCCCCCGGAATCGCTGCGGTTTGAGGGTGGTTTAGGTCGG
Organism: Pelecanus crispus; assembly: GCF_030463565.1. Classification (NCBI taxonomy): domain Eukaryota; kingdom Metazoa; phylum Chordata; class Aves; order Pelecaniformes; family Pelecanidae; genus Pelecanus; species Pelecanus crispus. Next base: position 545,286 of record NC_134660.1, on the reverse strand, counting down.
GTTGGAATTTTTCAAAGTCTGCAGCTTGGCCTCCAGTTCGGAGATCTGAAAAACAGCAAAGGGGAGAGGTCTCAGCGGGGGGGGCCGGGGGGGGCACGGGGACAGGGGTGGGGGCAGGGTGACGGAGGGGGGAACATGGGGGGGGGACAGGGCAGGGGGGACAGGATGGGGACACGGGGATGGGGGGGACACGGGGATGGGGGGGACAGGGATGGGGGGCACAGGGATGGGGACACGGGGTTGGGGGGCACAGGGATGGGGGGGACAGGAATGGGGACACAGGGATGGGGATACGGGGGGGGACAGGACAAGGGGGGCAGGACATGGGGGTGCTGGGGTGGGGGGAGAGCAGGGCTGGGCGGAGGGAGGGGGACACAGGGACGGGGGGCAGAGGGACAGGGATGGGGACACGGGGATGGGGACACAGGGATCAGGGGGGCAGAGATGGGGACATGGAGATGGGGGGCACAGGGATGGGGACACGGGGACGGGGGGCACAGGGATGGGGGCACGGGGACAGGGGCAGGCGGGGGGCACAGGGACGGGCGGGGGGCTGCAGGCAGGCGGTGGGTGAGTCTCTGTGGGACGTCAGAGGGACATTTTGGGGGGGACGGAGGGCACATGGGGGGGCTCTGCTGGGTGCTAGGGGACCCCCCCCCACTGCCCGCCTGCGCCCTGGTGCCCCCCAGCCCGGCGGGTGCCGGCCCCCCGCTGCAACCCACGGCAGCCCCCCGGGCACTGCAGGATCCCGGGGGATCCGGTGACCCTGCGGAGGATCTGCTATGACCCAGCACAGCTCTGGCCCCGCCCACTGGGGGGGATCCAGCGTAGCTAGCGTGGGATCCGGGGCGATCTGTTGTGGGATCCAGCATGGCCAGCATGGGATCCAGCTCCCAACAGAGGATCGGGTGCGACCCAGAGCCTTGCGCAGATCTACCAGGAACCACTGCGGGATCCCGCGCAAGCAGCCCGGGGTCCAGTGCCCAAGAAGGTCTCGTTTGATCCGTTACGGGACGTCGGACCCTGAAGCAGGATCCACTGGGACCCAATCCCTAGGCAGATCCACTGCAATCCAGTTTGGGATCCAGTGCCAGGAGGAGGATCGGGCGTGCGCCAGCACCCGAGCCAATCCACTGCGATCCGGTGCGGGGCACGGTGGCGGGAGCACGATCCGGTGGGAGCCGGTGCCCAAAGCAGATCCACCGCGATCCGGCGTGGGATCCAGCGGCCAGAGCTCAGTCCAGAGGGGAGCCAGCACCCCACGCGGCTCCGCTACCGCCCAGGGTGGGATCCAGCGGCTGGCACGAGCCGGCGCCCGAGCGGATCTGCTGCGATCCATCCTGGGATCCAGCGGCGACGGGAACCCACGGGCCGCGCCGGCGGCGTGGCGGGGAGCGGGCGAGGTGGAGCGGGGCTGGGCGGCGGCGGGGGGCCGAGGCCAGGGCTGGACGTGCCCGCGGCGCTCAGGGGCAGCCCGCGTCCCGGCGCCCGGTGCCCACCTTCTCCCTGCAGCTTCTCCATCTCCTCCTTGTGCACCAGCTCCGACTCCTCCAGCACCCGCCGCTGCGCCGTCTCCTTCTTCAGGAACTCGATCTCCCTGCAGGGGCCGGCACGTGGGTGCGCGTCACCCCCCCACCCAGCACCGGGGGGACCCCGGGGAGGTGGGGCGGGGCGGGGGGGACCCCGGGACTCGGTGTCAGGGAGGGACCGTGCTCAGCGGGGTGGGTCGTGGTGCCCGGGGATCAACAGGGAACGGTCCCTGCCCAGGGGTGAGGGGGGTGAGGGATGAGGGGTGCCCAGGAAGGAGGGGTGCCCAGGGGTGAGGGGTGCCCAGGATGAGGGGTGCCCAGGAAGGAGGGGTGCCCAGGGGTGAGGTGTGCCCAGGGGTGAGGGGTGCCCAGGAAGGAGAAGGTGCCCCAGGGAAAGTTTTTCTGCCCAGGGGATGGTCCCTGCCCAGGGGTGAGGGGGTGCGAGGGATGAGGGGTGCCCAGGGATGAGGGGTGCCCCAGGGATGAGGGGTGCCCCAGGGATGGTTCCATGTCAAGGGGGAAGGTCCCTGCCCAGGGGTGAGGGGTGCCCAGGATGAGGGGTGCCCAGGGATGAGGGGTGCCCCAGGGATGGTTCCATGTCAAGGGGAAGGTCCCTGCCCAGGGGTGAGGGGTGCCCAGGAGTGAGGGGTGCCCAGGAAGGAGGGGTGCCCAGGAGTGAGGGGTGCCCAGGAGTGAGGGGTGCCCAGGAGGCAGTGGGTGCCCCAGGGACAGTTTCTGCCCAGGGGATGGTCCCTGCCCAGGGAACAGTTCATGCCCACGGGACGGTCCCATGCCCAGCGACAAGGGGTGCTCGGGAAGGGGGTGGGTGCCCCAGGGATGGGTGCCCAGGGCCCGGCGCTGCCCTCACTTTTGCTGGTACTCCTTGATGAGCCTCTTGGCCTTGCTGTATTTGCGCTCCAGGGTCTGGTACTGGGCCTGCGTCTCCTTGAGGTGCTCGTCCACGGCCTGGCAGAGGTTCTGCGCCTCCATCCAGTACCCCTCCAGCTTCTCCATCCGCTCCTTGTTCTCCTCCACGCTCTGCTCCAGCTGGGCCTTCTCGGCCCGCCAGCGTGCCTTCTCCTGCTCCAGGCACTGCAGCTGGGGGACAGCGGGGTCAGGGCATGGCACGGCATGGCACGGCACAGCCAGGGAGCAGGCATGACATGGCATGGCATGGCATAGCACGGCATGGTGTGACATGGCATGGCATGGCATAGGCAGGGAGCAGGCATGACATGGCATGGCACGGCACGGCATGGCATAGCACGGCATGGCATAGCACGGCATGACATAGCACGACATGGCATGGCATGGCATGGCACAGCACAGCATGACATAGCATGGCACGGCATAGCCAGGGAGCAGACATGACATGGCATGGCATGGCACAGCACAGCATGACATAGCATGCCACGGCATAGCCAGGGAGCAGACATGGCATGGCACAGCACGGCATGACATGGCATGGCACGGCACAGCCAGGGAGCAGGCACGGCATGGCATGGCATGGCACGGCACAGCCAGGGAGCAGGCATGACATGGCATGGCAGGGAACAGCACAGCATGACATGGCATGGCACAGCACAGCCAGGGAGCAGGCACGGCATGGCACGGCACAGCACGGTGAGGGGTCTCGGCGGGAGGTGTGGGGAGCTGGGAGGGGCTGGGGGAGGTGGAGATCCAGGGGGGCCGGGGGAGATGGAGAGGCCCCCCCGCCTGCAGGGAGCTGGGGCACCCGGACCCGCTCACCTTCCTCTTCAGCTGCTGGATCTCAGCCTCGGTGACCGCGTGCTTGATCTGGAGCTGCGAGAGGAGCCGGGCGTTCGCACGGAGTGGGCACGTCCCCGCACCACGCCTGGGCGTGCACCCAGGTGCGGGCATGCTCCCCTGGCACCCCCCGTCCCCTCCTCACCTCCTTGAACTTGTGCACCAGCTTTTCGGGGTCCATCTCCACGGGGGAGAGTGTGTCCTCGTTCTCGGCCAGCTCGAACACCTCGATGGCCATCTCGCCACTGGGGAACATGGGGCTCATCTCCTCCTCCTCGTCTGTGGCGTACTCGCCCGTCTGCAGAGGGCACGGGGTGGCGTTGGCACGTGGTGATCCCCAGCCTGGCACCCCCTCCCCACCCCACCCGGCGAATCCGAGTCACCGGCCCCGCAGCGGGTGGGGGGACCGCGCCTGTGCCCTCCTGCGCGGGTGCCGTCCCACTCACCTCCTCGTCATCCTCGGTGTACTGGGTGTAGCGCTGCTCAATCATCTCCCGCTGCCACCGCTCCTGTTCCAGCGTCTGCTGGATCAGCTGCGCCACCTCGCTCTGCTCCCCCGGCTTCTCCCGCCCGATGAGGAACCTGCAGGGACGGCGGGGCTCAGCCGGGGACGGGGGGCTCTGACCGCGGGGGACCTGGGGGGACGCCCGGGTGGCACAGCCGGGGGACATCCCTGCTGGTCCGGGCGGTGCTCCCGGGGGTGGTGGATTTGGGGGGGATGTTATGGGGCCTGTGGATGAGCTGGGGGGGCTGGGGGGACCCTGGGCTGATATGAGGGCATTTATGGGGCCTGTGGATGAGTTGGGGGGCTGGGGGGACGCTGGGCTGATATGAGGGCATTGGGGGGGCAGAGGGCACTAGGCTGGCACAGGGCGGGCAGTGGGCATGGGCACTGGGGGGGCAGAGGTATTTTGGAGCAGCGGGACAGCCCAGCCTGGGAGCCGGGGTGCTCTGGGGACAGGCTATGGGGCAGGGTGCTGCAGGGTGCCCTGCACGGGCTGTGGGGCTCCCTCGGCCCCCCCAAACCCCTCAGCCCCAGGCCCTACCGGACACGGCCCTTGGTGTTCCTCAGGACGGAGGCGGCGAAGCTCTGCGTCACCCCAACCAGGCTGGTGCCATCCACCTCCACGATGAGATCATTCACCTGGATCCTGGGGACGAGGCGGCCGTCACGGCAGGGCCACCCCTTGCCCGCCTCCCCAGCATCTCCCACTCCGAGGAACATCTGGCACATCTGCCTGCTCCCACGCCAGCTCCTCCACCCCCGCCCAAGCCTGCGGGCGAGCGGCAGCAGGGGCCCGGGTGGGCGTTTCAGGCCAGGCAGCCCTTACTTGCCGTCCCGGTGGGCCGCCCCGCCCTCGGTCACCGTCTTGACGAAGATGCCCAGCTTCTCCAGGCCCATGTCGGCCCCTGCGCCCATGCCGATGATGCTGATCCCCAGCCCTTCGGAGTCTGCGGAGACAGAGGGCCGTGTCCTGGGGGGGTGGCAGCGGCCACCCAACGCCGAGGGAGTCACCTCCAACCCCTCCCCGCGGTGCTGTGGGGGCCACGGGGCGCGGGACGGGGCGAGGACCCACCTTTCTCCAGCTCCACGGGGAAGAGGTCGAGCCGCTCCACCCTCTTCTCCAGCTCATACTCGGCCGACGCAGCCATGGGATCGACGTCTTCATTGCGGCGGTCGTAGTCTTCGTTGGAGTAAGTGCTGAAGACCTGCGGGGTGGAGGGAGCTGCTCAGCGCGGCGGCGGGATGGGGTGGGCAAACACCACAGCCGCCCACCGCAGCCACTCACCGCCCCCGCACCAGCAGCACCCGTGGCCAAGGGGGCATCCTGGGGCAGGGGGGTCCCAGGCAGGGGCATGGGGGTGTCACTGAGCCTATGGGGCACTGGAGAATCCCCCCAAGTCATGTCGTGGAGCGAGGGGGAATCTGAGGAAGCACAGAGGTTTGGGGTGGCCCCGGGAGCAGTGGTGCCGTGCCCTGCGCCCCATGGCAGGAGGGATGGGGGCTGGGGTGGGTGGAGAGAGGGACGAAGGGGTGGATGGATGGAATGGCAGATGGATGGATGGATGGATGGAGGGATGGATGGACAGACGGATGGAGGGAGGGAGGGATGGGTGCATGGATGGATGGATAAAAGGATGGGCAGAGGGATGAATGGATGGATGGGTGGAAGGATGGATGGATAGAAGGATGGACAGGTGAATAGAAGGATGGATGGATGGATGGATGGATGGATGGATGGATGGATGGATGGATGGATGGATGGATAGAAGGATGGATGGGTGGATGGATGGATGGATGGACAGACGGATGGATGGGTTCATGGATAGAAGGATGGATGGGTGGATAGATGGATAGAAGAATGGATGGATGGATGGATGGATGGATGGATGGATGGATGGAAGGATGGATGGGTGGATAGAAGGATGGATGGATAGAAGAATGGATGGATGGATGGATGGATGGATGGATGGATGGATGGAAGGATGGATGGGTGGATAGAAGGATGGATGGATAGAAGGATGGATGGATGGAAGGAAGGAAGGAAGGATGGATGGAAGGATGGATGGATGGATGGAAGGAAGGAAGGAAGGATGGATGGAAGGATGGATGGATGGATGGAAGGAAGGATGGAAGGATGAATGAATGACGGGATGGATGGGTTGCAGACGGATGGGTGGGGTGTGTGAGCACCGGCTGTTCTCAGTCACAGTTTGGGGAGGGCAGAACCGCCTTGTTCCCCCGCTGCTCCCCTCACCCCTTCCCCAGCTCTCAGCCCAGCACCGTCTCGTGGCCCAGGCTGCCCCGCGGGAGCAGGGAGGGCTCTCCCTGGGCACAGCCCCTTCCCTGCACCTCGCCCCTGCCTGGGCACCTCCAGGCAAGCCCGGGCTGCCAGCCCGGAGCCGGGGCACCCAAGCCCCCCATCGTGCCTGGGAGAGGTAAATCCCACCGTAAGTTTGGGGTTGGTTTATTCCCCCAGTTTCCACCTGGCAGGTTCAACCTCTGCCTCCCTGTGCTCACCTGGAGGTCTGGGCACAGGGAGCACCAGGGGCTCTGCGGCCCTCGGGGGTCCCCCGGTCACCCCCGTCCCCAGGTCTCCGTCCCCCCCGTGCCCACCTCTCCCCATCGGGCTTCCCTTGCCTCTTTGGGCACCAAAGAGGGGTCAACCTCGGGGCTGGGGCTGCACACGCATCGTCCTCTAACATGGTGAATCCCTGGGGACACTGACGCCCAGCGCGGGATAGCCCCAAATCCTCCCACGCTGGCTCCGGAGGGGCTGGGGCACCCCCCCCCCGCTCACCCCAGGGCTGGGTGCCCCCGTGCCGGGCACCGAGGTGCTCCTGGCCGAGGTCGGACGTGCCACGGGATGATGTCCCCGGCCCAGAGCCAGAGGGAGTGGGGTGCCGTGTCCCCGCACCCCGGGAGGCTGCCAGCACCCCTCTCCGGATGGGGCCAGGCGCTGAGCCTGGCAGATGTCCCCAGAGGAGCCCCGGCCCGGCGATACCGCCGGGATTAGGGATAACATCGCTTCGCTAAAGCCTCCCGACAAAGGGTGTCAGGGATGAGTGTCAAGGGCCATCGCACAAAGCCCGGTGACACCCCCAGATGGGCAGCACCCCCCCGGCTGGCACCCCGGGGTGCCAGGGAGGAGCGGGGCAGGGGGCCGCACACGCTCCCCGGGGGGTTGCGGGCACCCGTCCGCACATCCCGGCTGGCCCTGCTGTGCCCCCCACTCCTGTCCCCGGGTCCTGGGGGCTTTGGGATGTGGAGGGGGCCTGGGGTGGGTGCCAAGGGAGAGGCAGCCGGAGCCAGCACATGCCCAGGGGAAGGGGGTGCTGGTGGGTGCCCCCATCCCTGGGGGCAGGGTGCCTGCTTTGGGGCGCGTGATGGGGCTGGGTGGGGGTCCCCAGGACCCCCAGCCTCCACCCCCACAGTGGGTTTGGGGGGCTCAGCATCACCCATGTGCCGGGGGGGAAAGCTGGGGCTCTTGGACGCCGGGGTCCCCTCCCCACCTGCACAAGGGACCCCCACCCTCACGCTGTGGTGGGCCGCGGGTAAAAGCGAGCGGCTGAAGGCAGTGCTGGGGGGGAGCGGGGCACCCCAAAAAGCCCGGCTGCCCATCCATGGAGGGGGGGGACACCCTTCCGAGGGCCGGCCTGGCCGGTTCCCACGGGATGGAGACCCCCCCCCTCCGCAGCAGCCACCCGGCTCGCTGCCACCACTGTCCCCTGCCCGGGCCACGGCGGTCCCCGTCCCCCTGTCCCAGGTGGGGCCACCCACCCGCTCTGACTCAGAGCCAGAATATAGGCCGGGGCTCTAAAAATAACCCAGCTCCGGCACAAAGCAATTGCTGCTCCTCCGGTCGGGGGGATTCGAGCAGGAGAGAACACCCCGAAATAGCTGCACGACCCCTTCTCCCCCTGCCCCATCACCAGGGAGCACCCGAGATGGGGACCCCAACCCCAGCCAGGGTCCCCGCCGGGGAATGGCGGGGGGACGGGTGATGCTGCCTCCCGCCTGGCCATGCCACCAAGACACTTCCCCTTCCTCCACTTCCCGAAACGGTGCAGAGTGCCCGGCTGGGCCCGTGGTGGAGGCAAATACCCCCCCCCAACCGCCACTTCATCCCCGGGGACCCCCGGTTTGGGAGGAGCCCTGGCACCGAGGGACCCCCGAGGACCAAGGGCAGAGGGTGGCAGTGGGGCCACCGCACCCAGCGCCCCGCACCTGCATATTTCGGGCATCCCCACCCAAAATATGGGGTGGGTCTTGGCGCGTCCCAGGCATGGCGGTGGGTTGGCGGTGGGTGCCATGGCCCACCCCAGCGGGTCCCGGTGCCACCCCTCCCCGTCACAGCGGCCCCAGGGTGGTCCCTTGCTGGCGGGGGGGTGGCCCAGGCCATGCCAGCGCAGGGCCCTTCGTTAGCGGGCTCGTTAGCCAGGCCCAGGCGGCCGCCCTCCTTCCCCCAGTGCAAGGGCACAGCCAAGGGACACCGAGCCCCATGGCTTGGGGGGCACAGACCCCCATCCCACATCCCTGTCTCTGGCTCCAGCCCCCCTAAAAGGGTGGTTTTGGGGGGGTCACACACCCCACCCTGGGCAGCCCCACCCCCGGGGGTACCCCCCAGCCGCCCCCCGCCATCCCCAGGCGGTCTCACCTGGATGGGGGCCGTGCTGAACTGGATCTTGCGGTTGGGGACGGGCTCCTCTTCCTCAGAGAGCCCGGGGATCTCCACGCAGCCCGACTCGGGCTCGTACAGCCCTTCGGCCTCCTCCTCCTCCTCCAGCCCGCTGCCCCCCGAGTCCTCCCCGAGCCCGCTGTAGGCACTTATGTCCACCAGGTCCGCCTCGGAGAAGTCCTCCTTCTTGGCCTCCTCATAGGCATCGCCCTCCTCCGCCCGCTCGCCCTTGACGCCCTCCTCGCCTGCGGCCGCCCCCAAGCCCCCTTCCAGCCGGGGGGCGGTGGGCGCCGGACCCTCGGCCCCCTTGGCCGGTTGGGGCGTGGGCACCTGTTCGCCCGCTGCCGTCGCCTCCTCCTCCTCCTCCTCCTCGGCCTCGCCGCTCTCCTCCACCTCCACCGGCTTGATCTTGCAGACCTCCTGCACCCGCGGGGCAGCTGTCTCCTTCTCCGCCGGCCGGCTGGTCTTCCCCGCTGCCTTCTCCTCCTCCGGCGGCCGGGCACGGGCCGGGGCGGCGTGGCCATCACCCAGCCGTCCAGCCTCGGGGCTCGGCAAGAAGACCCGAGGTCGCTTGCCCACCACCTTGGCGTTGAGCGGTCCACCTGCTCGCCCCGGCGCCTTGTGGAGGTTGTTACGGAGGTCGGCCTTCTCGAAGACGGCGCTGAGCTGGCTGACGGTGGGCGAGACGGCTTCGGTGTCCAGCTTGTCCAAGGACTCGGTGCTGCCGTTGAACCTCACCACCACGTCCAGCTTACGGTCCTGGAAACCGGCTCGTTCCTTACGCAGCAAGAGCTTGGTGGTGGTGGCCTTCTCCTGCGGGCTCCTCTCAAAGATCTTACGGGTCTCCTGCAGCTTGGAGAAGGGCTTGTCGGGTTTGGAGTCGAAGCGGCTGACCCTCTCCGAGACGCTGGTGCCCAGCTTGAGGAGGTTGCCCTGGTCCATGCTCTCGCTGAGGCTGCCGGCCCGGGGCAAGGAGAGGCGGACGGGCTTCTCCTTGGCCTTGGCCAGGTCACAGGCGCCCTCGGGGCCCGGCGCCGTCCCCATCTGCAGGAACATGTTCTTGATACGGTGAACGTTGGAGCCGTACTTCTTACCCCGGCTTTTCTTGCCATCTTCGCCGTCGGCCTCCTTTGTGGGCGCCAGGGCCTGGATGGTGGCCTCGTAGGCGTTACGGTGGGGGGACGCGCTCCGGAGACCCCCGCCGCCCGTCGCCCCGCCAGACGGGGACCCCCCGCCGGCGGCCGCCCCGCCGCCTGCCTCCGTCCTCAACATGCCGCCACCGGGCCTCCGCACCGCATCGCCCGCCGCCGCTGCCGCCACCGCCGCCGCCGCTCCCCCCGGTCGCGCCGCAGCCCCTCGCCGGCTACAGCGGCATGGGGAGGGGGATGCCGCCGGGGGGGGGCCACCACCGGCACACCTGCACCGGCCCGCGGGGGGCTGCGGGGCCCGGTCAGGCCATGTCCATCCCGGGGGGCCCCCTCCGCCCTGGCCCTCCTTCCTTCCTCCCTTCTCCTCCTCTTCCCCTTTCTCTGTGGCTGGTGATGGAGCCGCTGCTGCCTGCGATCTGCCCGCCCCGCTGCCCGCAGAGCCCTCTGGGTCTTAGCGGCGCGCTCGCTCTTCCTCTTCCTCGCCGCCGCGCTTCGGCCTGGCCGCCGCCACCGCCTCGGCCCAGCCACGGGGACCCCCCGAGACCCCCGCGGGCCACCGAGATGCCCCACGGTCCCCTCCCCACACCCGCACGGGGGTCCCCTCCCTTGGCACGTCCCCGCAGCGTCCGTGCCGTGCCGCCCGCGTCCCCCGGCTTGCCCGGTGTTGTCACACCCCCCCAGCTCTGTCCCCATGTCCCCCCCCAGCTCTGTCCCCATGCCCCCCCCCCAACTCTGTCCCCCCACCATGCCTGTCTGCTTCTGCCCCTGTGCCCCCCTCCCCCAGTTTTGTCCCTGTGGCCCCCAGGCTGGTCCCTACGTCCCCTCAGTCCCGCCCCTGCACCCCCCAGTTTTGTAGCCACGTCCCCTGGATCTGCCCCTACACCCCCCCATGCTGTCTCCATATCCCCTTGCTTGTACCCACGTCCCCCCCATCCCATCCCCATATCCCCCTGCGTCTGTACCCCCGTCCCCCCATCCTGTCCCTGTATCCCCCCGAGTTTATATCCATGTCCCCCCATCCCATCCCCGTATCCCCCAGACTCTGTACCCCCGTCCCCCCCATCCTGTCCCTGCGCCCCTCCTGGCTCTGCCCCCGTGTCCCCCTGCTCCTCCCCCTGCATCCCCTCAGTTTCATCCACGTCCCCTTGCTCCCATCCCTGGGGACCTCCACACACCCATGCCCAAAGTCCCCCCACCCCGAGGTGTCCCCACGGGGACCCTTTTACTTTCTGTCCCCATAAATCCCTCCTCGGGGTGCGGCACGTGCCCCCCGGCGCCTCCCCCCCGGGGTGGCAGGAGGGGAAACTGAGGCAGGGGGACCCTGGGGCAGGGGCCGTGGGGCTGCTCCCCGGCCTTCCTGTCGGGTTATATTTTGGGGGGTAATTTGGGGGTTTGCTGTCTTCCCAGCAGGCACCGGGGTGGGGGGGCCAGGGCCGAGAGCCTGGGGCCGTGCTGGGGGTCCCTGCTGCGGGACGAGCCCCCCGAGGGGCCGGGGCACAGGGTGGGGGACACCCCTGCTCCCACAGGCGGGGGAGCGCGCGGGCGCCAGGACCCTGCAGATGCCCCGCGTCGCAGCCTCCCGGCCCTTTGTGCGTGACGCGGCGTGACGAGGCGTGACGTGACGCGACATGACGTGACACGGCACGACGTTTCCCCCCCACGCGCGCACACACACACACGCACGGCCACCCCCTTCCCCTTCCGCCGCCATCCGCAGGGCCTGGCCCCCCGCCACCGCCAGCCCCGCGGTACCCAGCGCCCTGCGCTTCGTCCCGCCGAGGCCCCCGTCCCTCCGCACCCCCGGGCACGCACACGCGTGGGCACGCGTGGGCACGCGCGTGCTGCCGTCATGGTGCCATGCAAGGGCACACGCGTGTGCGGGGCAGCGGCGCTGGCAGGCTGCCTGCCACACCGGCGTGTGTGTGTATGTGTGTGGGGGTCAACCGTCCCCAAATGTCCCCCCCACCCCGCCGTGCCCCACCGCGCCCCGTCCCGTGCCCCCGATGCCGCCCCGCTACCCATGAGTGGGGTCGCCAGGGCGAGCCCCCCAGGGACACCCCCACGGGATGCGGGAGCCAGAGGGGTTCGGTGCCACGGGGCCTTGGTGGCGGGGACGGGGTGTCCCCCGCCGTGTCCCCGGTGGGACCCCCCCAGCGGGCCCCCCCCGGCCGGGCCAGCCCCGCTGCCTCCGTCAATCAGCCCTGGCCGCGCTCCCGGGCGCTGGCGAAGATGGAGGCCCCCGAGCTGCTCCGGGTCTGGGTGCTGGCAGGCGAGTGGCAGCCCCCTCGCCCCCCAGGGGGGACGCGGCCGGGCCGGGGGGGACCCTGGCGGGGAGGGGATGGGGGGACCCCCAGAGCGGGGTGGGGACAGGGGGTGCTGGCGGGAGGGGACGGCGGGGATGTGGCTGCGACGTGACCGAGCTAAATAAAGCCGTCCTGTCCCTGGTGCCAGCCGGGTTTGGGATGGGGGGGACCGAGCGGGACCTTGTTGTGGCGGGGCCAGGGCGAGGGAAGGTGCTGCCCCTGTCCCCCTCCCCGTCCCCATCCCCATCCCCGTCCCCATCCCCGTCCCCTCCTAAATACAGCCCACCCCGTTGTCCCGGGACACCTGGCACCCCAGGGATGTGTTTCGGTGCCAGCCGGGTGTCCTGGGAGGGGCGACGGGCACCTGTGGGTCACCCTGGGGTCTCTGGGCAATGGGGAAACTGAGGCAGGCGGCAGCCGCGTCCCCCAGCCCGGGCTCCAGCCCCCTGCCTGGCTGCAGCTGCGGCCCTGGGGGGGTCCTGGGCCACCCTCCCCGACCACCGCGTCCTCCCCGACCACCGCGTCTCCTCCGAGACCGGAGCCATCTTCGTCCACGAGCTGGAGCGGGAGCTGTTCCAAGAGGCCTTCCTCACCGGGCACGAGGATGACGGTGGTGAGGGGCAGGCCAAGGGGGTGGGGACGAGGGGGTCCTGCGGTACCTGGGTTGGGAGGGGGGTCTGGGACTGTTAATGGGGGGCACTGGCTAATGCGTGCTCCCCAGCAGGCACGGCCCCAGCTGGGCCATCTGTCCGTCCGTCCGTCCGTCCCTCCATCCGTCCATCCCACCCTCCATCCATCCATCCCACCCTCCACCCCATCCTCCACCTCCCTCCCCCACCACCCTTCCACCCACCTGGGGACCCCCGGCCACCGCCCCATCGCGCTGCTGAGCCCCCCCGGGCACAGCGCCCCGACCGAGGGCTGGGGGTCGCCTCAGTTTGGGGCCATTCGGCTCAAAAAGCGGCTCGGGACCCTCCTGGGGCAGAGCCGGCGCAGGGACCGGCCACGCGCCCTTGGTGGGAGCGGTTGGGTGGGGCAGGGCCTGCGGGGCGGGGGTCCTGTCCCCATGGCTGTGTCTGTCCCCACCCATCCGTGTGTCCCGGTGCCCAGCAGCCGCCCCCATCACCTTCCAAGCCCACCTCCGGGACCACCCCAACCTGCCGCGGTGGCTGCGGTACGTCCAGCGGGACCCCCACCAGCCGGGCTACCTCTATGGCTGCCCCACGGCCGCCGAGGTGGGCACCCACACCATCGAGGTAGGTGCCCACCCCCACGGCCCCGTGCCAGGGGGGGACACGGGGGGGGTGGGGGCGTGGAGCCGGCATCTTCGGGGGTCTCCGCGTGGCTTGCAGGTGCTGGCATACAACCGGCACACCTACGGTACGGTGGCACAGCGGCTCGTCATCACCATCATCCCCGCTCCAGGTAAGGGCTGTGCACCCCCAAATCACACCGGGCTGTCCCGGAACCCCCCAGGCTGGGCGCGGGGTCTGCCCACGGGCGCCACGTGTCCCCCGCAGACGGGGAGCCACCGTACCAGGGCGAGTTCCTGGTGGGAAACAGGGACGTGGAGGAGCTGCTGCCGGCGGACGCGCGGGAGATCTTCCTGCAGGCCACGGCCACTGTCTGGGAGCGGGACGACCTCCACGTCGTCAACGTCACCTCTGCCCTGGACCGGGGCGGCCGCGTGCCGCTGCCCATCAAGGGGCACAAGGAGGGGTACGGGCAGCCCGGGGGGTGCTGGGGTTGTTCCCGGGCAGACCCCCAGCTCCCGTGCGTGGGTTTTGGGGGGCCACCTCCAGCCGGTCCCCCCCTACGCAGGGTGTATGTGAAGGTGGGCTCCCGCGGCGCCTTCTCGCCGTGCCTGGCGTCGGCCGCCTCGCCGCAGAGCCGCTTCCGCTGCAGCCTGGGCCAGCAGCCCCTCGCCTCCTGCTACGACACCTTCGCCCCCCGCTTCGCCATCCGCTGGTGCAACCTCACCCTGGTGAGACCCCCGCCCCCCCCCGCCCCGTGCAACGGCCCCCACGGGGACCCCCCGCCTCCCCTAACCATCACCCCACTGCAGCTGCAGGTTTCGCCCAGCCCCACGGCGCCGGGGCCAGTGTGGGGTTCCGGGGTGCTGGAGGAGGACGGCGACTTCCAGCCCCCCACCGAGGTGCCCCCCCGGGACCTGCTGCCCGGGTACCTGGTGACACTGCTGGTGCCGCTGGCGGTGGCTGCGCTGCTCTGCCTGCTCCTGGGCCACCTCATGTGCTGCCGCAGGGAGGGAGTGTGAGTCGGGGGGCTCGCTCAGGCCGGGGGTCCTCCCGCCCCACCCCAGCCAGGGCACGGGCACCCCAGACTGGGTGCCCCTTCCCCGGCCATCGTGGCCCCAGGACAACCTGGGGGTGGTGAGAGCCCTTCTCACCATCTTTTTTTTTTTTTTTCCCCTTTTCCCTCTGTTTTGCAGACAAAAACGGAACCTGCAGACGTCTGAGTAAGTCCCTGCGCCCGGGCTGAGCTGCGCGGGTGCTGGGGGGCTGCTCAGGGGGCTCTGCCGTGGCCAGGCAGAGGGAGGGCTGGCGGGGATGGGGACGGGGACGGGGATGGGGACAGGACAGTGGGGATGGGGACAGGATGGTGGGCAGTCGGCTGCCTGGGGGATGTTACAGAGGTGGGGGACCCTAAAGGTCTCCCCACCCCAGAGGGGCCCCCCAGCCCCCCTCCTCCTCTCCCCACCCCTCGGCACCCCCCAATAACCCCCCACAGACGCGGGCTGGAGCACAAGAGCTGTTTTACTTCAATAGCCTCGGCTGGACTCAACACCAGAAAGGAAGACCCCAGTGATGGGGTGCAGACCCCAATGAGGGGTGGGCAGACCCCCAATGATGAGGGACAGACCCCAACGATGGGTACAAACCCCCAGTCATGGGGGACAGACCCCAAGTGATGGGGTGCAGACCCCCAGTGATGGGTAGGCAGACCCCAGTGGTGGAGGGCAGACCCCAGTCATGGAGGCAGACCCTACTGATGGGGTGCAGACCCCCAATGACGGAAGGCAGACCCCAATGATGGGGTGCAGACCCCCAGCGATGGAAGGCAGACCCCAGTGATGGTAGGCAGACCCCAGTGATGGAGAGCAGACCCCAATGATGGGGTGCAGACCCCCAGTGATGGGTAGGCACACCCCAGTGATGGGGTGCAGATCCCAATGATGGGTTGCAGACCCCAATGATGAGGTGCAGACCTCAACGACAGGGTTCAGACCCCAATGGTGGGTTGCAGACCCCAGTGATGGGGGACAAACCCTAACAATGAGGGGGACAGACCCCCCCCCCAGGCCCCTCCCCAAAGGGATGCGGGTGGGAACGCGGGGCGCAGCACCCAGTTGTCCTTCCCCCTCAGCATCCAGCTGGTCCACCACACCAGCATCCACGGCGACACGGAGGAGCTGAGGCGCATGGCCGGCAGCCGGGACGTCCCGCGGCCCCTTTCCACCCTTCCCATGTTCAACGTCCGCACGGGCCAACGCATCAACCCCATGCCCACCCCCCGAGACGGTGCCCGCGTCCCCCTCCTCCCACAGTGAGCCGGGGCGGCGGGTACCCGGGCGACGCCAGGATGATGCCAGGGATGGGGATGGACGAAGGGGCGTCATGATGCTTTTGGGGACACTTCGCAGGGGACAAAAGCCCGGCAGCGGGCAGAGCCCAGCCGGACGGGCGACCGCCCGTCCGGCTGGGCTCTGCCCGCTGCCAGGCTATTGCCTGGCGCATTTTGGGGGGGGCTTCCAATATTTGGGGAGGGGTCATCAGCAGCCATGTGCATCAGTGGGGCAATACAGGACACCTGCGTCCTATTCCCACCCCCTCCAACCTCATCTGTCCCACCTGGCCCGATGAAACCCTTAAATAAGAGCTGAGGGAGCATTATAGCCCCTTTTTGGGGGGGGGATAGGCTGTTTTCTTCCTGTTTTCCAGGTAATGTGGGTGGCTGCCTTGCTGTCACCTCTCTGGGGGGCTGATCCTGCTGAGATCTGGGCTGGGGGGGGGGGGGTTGGCTGATAAAGGAGCTGTTTAGCGATGTGAGGTGGCTTCTCTGCTTGATTTTTGGTCCCCTGCAAGCAGCCCAGCCTGGCCCCAGTGGCTGTGGTGGTCTTGGGGTGGGAGGTTTTGGGGTGCTGCGCTGGGCTCCTTCTGGCTGCGAACGGTGCCTTGAGTTTGCCGGTTCTCTGCCGCAGCCAGCCCCAAAGCTGGATGTGCCCTGGGGCTGGGGTCCTGCTGGGGGGGGGGGGGTTTCCTGGTCTGTCCCTTCTGTTTGGGGGGGTCCCGCTCCCCTCTGTCCCCCTCTTCAGCTGCTTTGCTCCATCTGCGTGCCCTGCTTGCACCCCCTCCCACCCTGCTCCGTCCGAGACCCCCTGCAAAGTTTTGGGCTGACCCTCTGCGTTCCCCCCCCCCAGCCCTGTGAGGGGAAGGGGCTCGTGGAGAGCAGGTTGGGGATGGGGACAGGGACAACGGGGGGGGACGCAGTCCCAGGGACCCACGATGGCACCCCCCAACATCCCCCGGCTCACCTGGGTGCCTGCGTCCGGCAGGATCTTGCCTGGAGCCCCCGGCCGCGTGCCCCTTCCACCGCGCAGACCCAGGCATCCCGCTCGGCACCCCCGTAACCCCTCCCCGGCCCCCCCGGGGGTCCCCCCAGCCCAACCCCGGCCCCTCGCCTCCGAAGAAAGGGCCTCTTTCAGGGCAGCCCCCCCTCGCGTGGGGCAGGCGCCAGGGTGGGGGTTAGGAAAACACGGGGGCCGGTGAGGAACAAGGGGAGCCATTGACGGGCCAGGGCAGGGAGGAGAAAGGCGGCATTGAGGCCCCCTCCCGCTGCCCGCGCGGCCCCCGCGCTGCCGGGGTCTCGCTCGTGCCCACCGTGAAGGTGCCCCGGGCAAGGCGAGCGTGGCACGTGGTGGGCACACGCGTGTGCTGCTGGCGCGCGGTGGGCACGGCCCGCCCTGGGCACACGCGTGTGCTGCTGGCGCATGGTGGGCACGGCCCGCCCTGGGCACACGCGTGTGCTGCTGGCGCATGGTGGGCACGGCCCACCCTGGGCACACGCGTGTGCTGCTGGTGGCTGCCCGGCTCCCTTTGCACGAGCGGGTGTGCACGGCGTGTGCTGGTGCGGGGGGGACACCCACCGTGGGTGCGGGGGGCTTGCGCCGTGGCACGCGCCGTGGCACGCCTGTTGCAGCCCCGGGTGAGCAGAACCCCCTGCCCCAATTTTGGTGCGTGTCTCTGTGCCCTCCCTCACCCAGCTGCAATGTCTGTGCCCCCCCCCCCTCCAGCTCTTCCTTTTGGGGGGGCACCCTGGGCTGAGTGCCCCCAGCCTGGCACCAGCCGCCCCCCAGCCCCTTGCTGTCCCCCCCACGTCCCCATTGCTTTCCCCCATTTGGGGAGGGGACGCGCAGCAAGGTCCCCTCCACCGTGGGTGCACAGCAGCTCTGCCCCCCCCAAATCCAGCCCAACCCTCCTTGCTGGGGGGGTGGTCCCCCCTTCCTTCCTCTCCCCCGCCCAGGGCAGCGGGGGCCGAGCGAGGAGGAGGAGGAGGAGGAGGGGGCTGGGGGAGCCGCGCTGGGGTGGGAGGACGGGGAGGACGGGAGCGCAGAAGTGCGGTGGGAGCAGAGCGGGAGCAGCCGGGACAGGAGCGGGACCAGGGGTGAGGGGCTCCCAACTTCGCCGCACCCCCCGCCCACCCAGGACCCCCACCCGACCCCCGAGAGCAAGAGCCGCCGGTGAAGAGCACCCCAGGTTTGTTGGATCATTTCACATGCTTTATTTCAGCAGTCAAAAAAAAAATAATTAAAAAAAAAAAAAAACCAAAAAACAATTTCAAATTATTATACATATACAAACTAGGTACAGACTCCGGGAGAGCCCGGAGCATCCACCGGGAGATGGGCCGGCAAACGGGGGTGGGTTCGTGCCCCTCCGTGCCGGGGGGATGGATGGATGGGGATGGATGGATGGGGATGGATGGATGGGGATGGATGGATGGATGGAGAAAAAGCTGCTGGAAGATGAGAGCGGAGCTGAAGATCTACCTGCTTAACCTGGAGAGTGGGGTTGTCCTTCTTCCTTTTCGAGGTTTTTAATTTTTTTGGTTCTACCTCGCATTTGCTCCGGGATTTGCTCGCGGGGTGGGGCGGGGGGTAAATAGCACCTTTAGAAAATTCACAAGTTCAGCTGGGCAGCAAAGAAAGGGGTGGCGGGGGGACCCAAAAGAGAGAGGAATTAAAATAAATCAAGCTGAGTCGCGTCTTCGGAGGCTGTAGCACCAGGCGGTCCCGGGCTCGGGTGTTGCGGAACCAAAATAAAAGAGAATTAAAAAAAATAACAGGATAAAAATCCTGGGGGGAAGAAACCTCAGCGACTCCCGAGGGACCTTGAATGGAGGAAAATAAAAGATCAACAGAGCAACAAAACAAAGAGGGGGGGGAATATTAGAGGAAAAATTAGCACCTTTGCTCTGAACCTGGCAGGAAAGTCCCGGCATGGCTGAAAAACCCCAAATGAACCTAAAACTACTTGAAAATGAAACAAAAATAACCCTAAAATTAAAAAAAACACCCCAAAGCACAGCGGTGAGGTAGCCTTCCAGAAAAGCAGAGTATGCAGCGAAGGGTCGGGTCTGCTCCCCTGATGTGCTTGGGATTGAATTGATTTTGCTGCCTGAATAAAGATAAAATAAGGAAAAAAAAGAGAAGAACCAAAAAACAGAAACAAGGGGAGGGAAGAGAGAGGGAAAACAACAACAAAAAGCAGATTATAACCCAGAGTTAAACATCTTCCTTGCAGCAAAAAATTAAAGTACTAATGAGATGCAAGAAGCAAAGAGGCCAGCGGGGAAAGGTTGGCTGGAGGGGGGATTCGGCCGGTCCCGGTGCTCCGGGCTGGGGCTCGGTGCCGCGGGGGGGCTCGGCGTGGCCACGGCGGTGCTTTCGGTGAGCCGCGCCGCGCCGTCTTCGGGGCTGAGGAGTGCCCGACCCCGAGGAGAAGAGGAGGGCAAGCAAGCGAACCCACTTCCTGGTGATTTTGTTTGAAAAGTCATTTATTTTTTTTTTTTTGGTTTAATGCTTTTTTTGGGGGGGTTTTTTAGGTTTTTCTTTTACGGAAACGCAAATAGTTTTAGAGACGCTGGATAGAAACCGACACAAATTCAAGTCCATGTGAAATTTTCTCCTTTTTTTTTGGCTGTTTTTTTTTTATTATTATCATTATTATTATTATTACTCTCTCCTGTTACGCGTGGGGCGTCCAGTTTACAAGAAGCAGACGGGGCCGATGTCGATGCCAAATTCCTGGTCTGGAGCGCCAACGTCCATGGGAGCCAAATCGATGATGGGCAGGCGAGAGGTCTTCGTCGTCTTGTACTCAATGACTGTCTTGCCCCAAGCACCGGTGTGACTCTGCGGGGAGGTCAGGATCAGCCCCGGCCCCGTAACGCGTCCCCACCACCACCGCCGTGACCGTGCCCCGGACCACTCACCGTGCAGCCGTCCTCGGTGACGCCGTAGGTGAAGCGGCTGTTGCCTTCGGCCCTGATCTCGATCTCGTTGGCGCCTTGGAGGAGAAGGGCCTTCTTCAGGTTGCCGGTGTCCTGGTCCATGTAGGCGACGCTGTTCTTGCAGTGGTAGGTGATGTTCTGGGCGGCCTCGGTGGACATCAGGCGGAGGAAGGTCAGCTGGATGGCGACGTCGGCTGGGTTGGAGCCCTCACCACCATACTCGAACTGCCGGAGAAGAGGTGTTAGGTGCTGCGGAGCTGGTTGCCCATCCCAGTTGTCCCCCCCTCATCGTCCCCCTGCTCACCTGGAAGCCGTCGCTCATTGTCTCGCCAAACCAGATGTGCTTCTTCTCCTTGGGGTTCTTGCTGAGGTACCAGTTCTTCTGGGCAATGGTGGCCTGGGTGGGGTAGACGCATGTCTCGCCCGTCTCCATGTTACAGTAGACCTTGATGGCGTCCAGGTTGCAGCCTTGGTTGGGGTCGATCCAGTATTCGCCTGTGGGGCAGAGGGAGAGGGGTCAGGGAGCGGGGAGGGAGGCAGGCGGCCACGATGGATGGGGAGCAGCCATGAGGGGTAGAGGATGGAGGTGGGGAGCAGCCATGAGGGGTGGAGGATGGAGGTGGGGAGCAGTCATGAGGGGTAGAGGATGGAGGTGGGGAGCAGCCATGAGGGGTGGAGGATGGAGGTGGGGAGCAGCCATGAGGGGTGGAGGATGGAGGTGGGGAGCAGCCATGAGGGGTAGAGGATGGAGGTGGGGAGCAGCCATGAGGGGTGGAGGATGGAGGTGGGGAGCAGCCATGAGGGGTGGAGGATGGAGGTGGGGAGCAGGTAGGAGGGATCTGGGGGGTGGAGCATGGAGCTGAGCAGCAGCCATGAGGAACAGAGGACGGAGGTGAGGAGCAGCTGTGAGAAATGGAGGATGAAGGGATGGAGGATGGAGGTGAGGAGCAGGTAAGAGGGTTGGAGCAGCCACGAGAGGTAGAGGATGGAGGTGAGAGCAGCCATGAGAGACAGGATAGAGGAACGAAGGTGAGGGTCAAGCAGGGGGGATGGAGGAAGGATGGTGGTGAGGAGCAGGTAGAGGGGACAGAGGGGTGGTGGGGAGAGTATCCCAGAGGGACGTGGGGACTGGTGGGGACACTGACCGCTCTTCCAGTCGCCATGGCACATCTTCAGGTCACGGCAGGTACGGGCAGGGTTTTTGCGGGTGCCCTCGGGGCTGCGGATGTTCTCAATCTGCTGGCTCAGGCTCTTGAGGGTGGTGTCGACCTCCAGGTCCCGGTCGCGCATCACGTTGGCGTCGTCAGCTCGGTAGTAGCGCCCGCCGTCGTGGGCCTTCTCCTGGGGCGGCTGGGGCAGGAAGCTGAAGTCGAAGCCGCCGCTGGGGGGGCCGGGAGGACCAGGAGGGCCAGGTGGGCCAGGGGGACCCTGCGGGAGGAGGAGGATGGTGAGCAGGAGATGAAGGCAGGCGGCTCTGGGCGGGCAGCGGCGGAGGGGCCGATACGTACGACTGGGCCGACGTCGCCGGTGCGACCGCGGGGGCCGGGGGGGCCGATGGGGCCGGGCAGCCCATTGAGACCGTCTTTGCCGGCAGCACCAGCGGAGCCGGGAGGACCCTGTGGGAGAGGAGAGGGGGTGAGTGCGACTGTCCCACCTGGGCAGAGCCGTCCCCTCCGGTCCCAACCCACGTCCCCATGAGAAGCCCAATGGCAGCGGGACACGGCCCTGCTGCGGGGACCCTCTCCCCCCTGCTCCCCCCGGGATGCTCCAGCCCTGGCTGGAGGTCGCGGCTCAGCCAGAGACTTACTCTTGGACCGGCGGGGCCAGAAGCACCGGAAGGACCTTGTTCACCAGGGGAGCCCTGTGCAAAGCAAGGAACAAGAAGGGGTCCCATCAGCATCTCGCTCTGCTTCCAGGACGTGGGGCAGCACCCGGGGCTGCTGGCACCCCGCGGGACTTACAGGAGGACCAGGTGGGCCCTGGAGACCGGAGAAGCCTCTGTGACCCTTCATGCCTCTGTCACCCTGTTCACCGGTTTCACCTTTGTCACCACGGGGACCTTGTGGACCCTGGAGGAGGAGGATGAAGAAGATGTGTTGAGCGGGGTCCAGGCCAGCCATTGCCCCTGCGCCCACAGGGATGCAGAAGCGCCGAGGACGATGGAGGAGAACATCAACTTACAGCAGGACCACGAGCACCAGCAGGACCAGGGGGGCCAGCGGGACCTTGGGGACCCTGGGACAGGAGAGAAGGGGACAGGTTAGAACATCCTCCACCTTCTGCTGCCCCCGGCTCAGGACAGCGTCTCCCCGAGTGGGGCGGTGGGATGCCCAGCTTCCCAGGGAAGCTCCTCCACGGCAAGAGCTGAGCCCGGGGCTGGACCCTGGCCCGCCGTGGGATGGGGGAGCAGCTCCTTGCTCCACAGCTGGGTCGAGCCCAGGGTGAGCCCTGGGCCAGGGAGGGGTGGAGGGGGGTCCTGGGCCGAGCATCACTTACGGTCTCACCACGATCTCCGTTCTTGCCAGCAGGACCGACGGGGCCGGGGGCGCCGGGGGCACCGGGAGCACCAGGGGGGCCGGAGGGGCCGGTCTCACCACGGTCGCCCTGTGAGGAGGAGGAGAAGGAGGAAGAAGAAGAGGAGAGGTCAGTGTGGGCCAGCGCAGCCCCGTGCCCCCTCCCGCAGCCCCCTCACCAGCCCACTCACCTTGGGACCAGCAGCACCATCGCGACCAGGGGCACCTTCAGCACCGGGAGCACCCTACGGAGGAGCAAAGACCCCCTCGTTAGGGCAGGCGGGGGCTAACGAGGGCCTGGATGGCACCGTCTCCACTCAGCCCACCGCGGGCCTGGCCGCCCAGCAACTATGGCAGCATCCACAAGTGCCACGAGTTGGCAAGTCCTCGGCGCAGCAAACCCCACACTGATGTGCGGGGGGCTCCGTGCCCCCCAACACCAATGGTTGCCCACGGCCACTCACCTCACGTCCAGCTTCACCGGGGGGTCCAGCCAGGCCGGGGGGGCCCATGGGGCCGGGAGGACCGCGCTCGCCAGGGGAACCGGAGGGACCTTGCTTGCCAGGTTCGCCCTGCAGAGAAGAGAGGACGGGGGGTGTCGGAGGCCAGCGAGCATCCTCCCCTCCGGCACCGCGGCCGCGGGGGCTGCGCAGGTGAGTCGGATGCTGAGGGCATCCCCAGCATGCTCTCGCCACCCCGGGTACTCACAGAGGGGCCGGGCAGCCCAGGGAAGCCTCTCTCGCCTCTCTGTCCGGGGAGACCGACGACACCGCGCTGGCCGGCGATACCTTGGGGTCCGGGGGTGCCGGGAGCGCCCTGCGGGGACAAACGGCACCTCAGGGAGGTGGCGGTGGCGGGGGCCCCCCTCCCGGTGGAGGGGACGGCTGAGGGATGCCGGGCTGGGGGGAGCACGATGCTGCCTGGCATCCCCGGCTCCGTGGAGGGGGTCTGAGTTGGGGGGGGACTTACAATGGGGCCGTCAGCGCCAGGAGAACCCTTCTCGCCAGGGGGGCCGGGGGGGCCAGCGGGGCCAGGCTCACCGGGGCGGCCAGCGGGGCCGGTTTCACCGCGGGGTCCTTTGCCGCCTTCCTTCCCGCTGGGGCCGGGGGGGCCGGGGAGGCCGATGTTCCCCTGGGCGAGGGGGGGGAGGCGATGCCGTCAGGCAGCAGCCCGGGACCCCCGCAGCTGCCAGCTGAAGGGTGGCCAGGGGCGTCCTGGTGCCAAGTGGGACAGGGCGGCCACGCGGAGCCGCCTGGACCCCTGCCCGGCACCTCCCGTCCCGCATCCCCCCACCACCAGCCTCCTCCCGGCCCCCCACCTCTCGCCCTGCCGGGGGTACTCACAGAGGGGCCGGGGGGACCAACTCTTCCAGCAGCACCAGGGAAACCGGTAGCACCCTGGAAGGGAGAAAAGCTGGGATCACCAGGGGCTGGATCCAGGCATCACCCGCCTCCGCCGCGGAGCAGGTCCAGGGACGGTCCCCTGGCTGGGGGCCACCGCGGGGAGCCCCGGGGCCAGCAGCCAGGAGTAAAGCGTCCATCCAGGGGGGAGCCAGGGCTGCTTTGGGGGGGATAAAGGCAACCACCCCTCTTTTCCCCTCTGCTCCATCCCCACCATGGGATGAAGCCACCCCAGATCGATGCCGTGCTCCCAGGTGGTTTTAGGGGTGCAGGCCTGCAGGTGCCCTCTGCCCTGCAGTGTGGGGGGACGGAGCGAGACGCAGCGGGGAGAGGAGCCGCCATGGGCGTGTTTGTGCCTGGGGGAGAGTTCTCCGGGGGGCCACAAACCCCCCCACCCCAAGACTGGTACTTACAGGGGGTCCAGCGCTACCGCGAGCACCTTTGGGACCGGGAGCACCAACAGCACCCTGTGGAGGAGGAAGAGGAGGAGGAGGGGGGGGGTGAGCCGCAGCGTGGGGCTGGACCCCGAGTGGGTGCAGGGTGGGGGGCACAACTTACGGCGGGGCCAGGAGCACCAGTGGGGCCGGCAGGGCCGGGGGGACCGGCATCACCCTTGGCTCCAGCATCACCAGTTTCACCTTTAGCACCAGGCTGGCCGTCGGCACCCTGCGGGCGAGCGGAGTGGGGGTGAGCTGGGGTGGGGGGCACAGCATGGCCCCGGCGGGGCAGGGTAAGGGCCCAGGGGCAGGGGGGAGCGAGGCCGTCGCACTTACAGGGGGGCCAGCAAATCCAGCAGGACCAGGAGGACCAGGCTCGCCGCGGTCGCCCTAGGGCAGACGGTGAGGACGGTGTCACCCCAGGCAGGGGATGGCCACCGATGGCCACCAAAGGATGGCCACCCATGGCAGGGCCATCAGCCAGGGTTGGGGGACACTTACGGGAGCACCACGGGCACCAGTGGGACCAGCAGGACCGGAGGGACCAGCTTCACCCTGGAAAAGGAGAGGAAAACCAAAAAACAGGAGGTCAAGGCTGTGGTGAGGAGGTGGCGGTGGGTACCAGGACGCGGTGGTGCCCGGCACAGCGTCTGGTCAGGGGACAGCCCTACCTTGTCACCGGGAGCACCAGCAGGGCCGGGGGGGCCGATGGGGCCAGTCAGACCTCGGAGACCGTCTTTGCCAGGAGCGCCGTCAGCACCTTTGGGACCGGGGTCGCCCTGGGAGAGGAAGATGATGGCGGGTTACCTGGGGAGGTCCTCGCCAGGGGTGTCACCCCCTTTTTCCTCCCCCCTTTGTGCAGCAGCACTTGGCACATAATTCTTCCTTGGAGGAGGCTGGGACCTTCCTCCTCCTCCTCCTCCTGGGCTCCAGGGAAGAGCTGGGCTCAGCTCCCAGCTGGCAGCGAGGGACGGTCCCCAAGGGCCACGCTCAGGGGGGACAGAGGTGGCACTGAGCATCCCCTCCCTGGGGGGCTGCTGCCCACCAGCCTTGGCTTAGGGAGTGCATCCAGCCCTGAGGGGACAGTGGAGGGGGGACAGGGATGGCCGGGAGCAGAGGACCAAGGGGGGGATGTCAGGATTCTGGGGGACACGTACTCTGTCACCCTTGGCGCCTGGCAGGCCGGCAGCACCACGCTCTCCGGGCATACCCTGCAGACCGGGGGGCCCTTGACCTCCGGGGGCACCGGGAGCACCAGCATCACCCTGGGCAAGAGAAACAGAAAATGTGCATTAGCGAGAACCCAGCGCTTCCTCCACATGGCAAGGTCCATCCCGGCTTCAGCCACTGCACAGGAGCCGATCCCGTGGGACTTACACAAGCAAAAAGGGGTGCAGCCATCCCCCCCCCCCCCCCCCCCCCCCCTTTACACCTGCAGCCCAAGAGCTGCCTGCCGGGACCGTCACCGGTCACCCGGACATGCCCAGCCCGGCGCGGCAGAGCTGAGACCTCGCACCCACCTTAGCACCGTCGTTACCGGGAGCACCGTTAGCACCACGAGGACCTTGGGGACCGGGGGGGCCTTGGACGCCGCGTTCTCCGGGGAAACCTCTCTCACCCTGGAGGGGGAAGGCAGGAGAGGGGCCGAGGCCGTCAGGGGGGCGGCGGGCACGGGGGGGTGCCCAGAGCCGGCTGGGGAGGGAGTGGGCTTCAACTTACCCTGGCACCGGCGGGACCGGGGGCACCGACGTCTCCGGGGACACCCTGTGCGGGAGGCAGAGGGTGCAGAGTCAGCGCGGGAAGGGGCGGCCCTGGGGAGGGGTCCCCGGGATGCCCTCAGGGGTGGGGAGGGAGGGGGTTCCGCAGTCCTGGGGCCACGGGGAAGGGCTGGGGTCCCCACGACTCCCGGGGAGGGGCTGTGCGGAGCACATCGCCTCGGGGTGCGCTGGGGAGCACCCATCAGCAGCCCCCAGCCCCGGCTGGGGAGGGGTGGTGGGGGGCACAGGGACAGTCCCTCACCGTGGCCATGTCCACCCACACTCACCTGCTCACCGGGCTTGCCAGCCTCACCGGGGGGGCCAGCGGGGCCCGGCAGACCCTGGGGAGGAAGAAGAGGAGCGATGAGACACCATGGACCAAAGCGGACGAGGAAAGGGGCAACGCCAGCCCCACGCTGGATGGTTTGTCCCCTCGCAAGGGAAGGGGACATCCCTCACCTGGAAGCCAGGAGCGCCAGCGGGACCTTGTTCACCTCTTTCTCCAGCGGGACCCTGGGGGAGAGGTGGCAAGCGTGAGGGGGGGCAGTGGGCTCCTGAGCCCCTTCTTCGGTGGCCAAGCCGCAGCCACGGGTGGCCAAGGGCTCGTTGATACTTACAGTGGGGCCGGGAGGACCTTGGGCACCAGCTTCACCGTCTTTGCCAGCAGCACCCTGCGGAAGAGGGAGAAGAGGGTGCTCAGAGCGCAGCCCCGACCTGCAGCCCAGCGATGCCCCGCGGGACTCTGCACCCCCCCCAAACAGGCTGCAGGGCTGGATGCGGCTGCAGCATCCTTCGAGGGACGGAAGAAGCCGCGGCGAGCTGCCCGCAGCCACGTCACCTCCCTGCCGTCCCCGCTCCAAAGCCACTGGCAGCCACCAGGCTGGAGTCCCAGCCACCTCAACCTGCTGCCATCCCTGGCCTCGGAGCCTCCGCCAGCCCCAGCTCGGCCGCCCCAGCCCCAGCCCCATGGGGCGAAGCTCCCTGCCAAGCCCTGGCCAGGCTCTGGCGGATACTTACGACAGCGCCGGGGGGACCAGGAGCACCTCTCTCGCCAGGTTTGCCGGGCTCACCCTGAAAGCAAGAGAGCAGGATGAGACCCATGATGGGGCCACAACACCGAGGGGCACGAGCCTGCAGGTTCGGGCGGGCTGGAGGACGGACCAGCGCAGCCTTCCCAGGGGGGACGCATCCCCTGAGCCACCCCTCCGTGGGTGCCTGCTCCATGGGAGCCGCGAGCCCACTTGCAGCCACCGTCCTGGGAGGTGGCAGTGGCTGGGGATCAATCCCTCGCGGACCAGGATGCCGGCATCTGCCGGGCAGCACCCCCTCCAGCAGCCCCCCGGGGCGGGCAGCGCCCGTTCACACTCACCGCAGCACCTTTGGGACCGGGGAAACCCATCACGCCGGCTTGACCTCTGGCTCCGGGGGGGCCGGGGGGGCCGGGGCGGCCGTCTTGACCAGCGGGACCCTATTATGGGGGGAGCGGGCGCCCCGTTAGCAGAGCCCGTGGCGAGCCAGGGGAGGAGCGGGGCGTCGGCAGGTACAACTTACCGGGGGGCCAGTCTTGCC
The DNA here is from genome assembly GCF_030463565.1 of Pelecanus crispus. NCBI lineage: Eukaryota > Metazoa > Chordata > Aves > Pelecaniformes > Pelecanidae > Pelecanus > Pelecanus crispus. The sequence goes on along the minus strand of NC_134660.1, from coordinate 518,153 downwards.
GTCGGGACCGGGGCTACCGGGGCTTCCAGTCAGACCCTGCAAGGGAGCGCGAGGTGGGTTAGGAGCTCAGGGCTCCACGAGATGCTCCAGCGAACCGGAGCATCCTGGCAAGCGGCTTCTCTGCCGGCGCGGCAGCTGGCACCTGTATCCAGAGCCGGGCCACCAGCGCAATGGCCGTGCTGAGGGGGCTCGCGGCTCCTCCTCGTAGGCCACCGTGCCCACCACCCCGCCGCACTCACCTTGGCACCGGGGAGGCCGGGTTCCCCAGGGCGTCCAGCTTCACCAGGAGATCCTTTGGGGCCAGCAGGGCCAGGGGAGCCGCGCTCGCCGGGGGGACCCTGGGGAGGGGGGGAGAGGGGACAGAGGTTACCCCAGCTGCAGGACATCACCCAGGGCCGGGGACAAGAGCCGCGTCACCGGAGGCGGCGGTGGCACAGAACCGGCTTCGCCACCACACGGGGACAGGTGACAAATGCCCGGTGTCCCCAGCACCCCCGTTGAGGCTACGGCGTTGTCACCCAGACAGGCAGGAGGGAGACGCGGGCACCTACCTTGGGACCAGCGATGCCGTCAGCGCCAGGGAAACCGCGGCTGCCGGGAGCACCCTGCGAAGGACGGGAGAGGGTGAGTGTGGTGACACGGGGTGACCTCGGGGGGTTTGGGGGTGCAGGGGAGGGGGGTGCCGGCGTGGGAGCAGCCTGGCGTCCCTGCTGAGACGCTCCACTGCAGACCTCGGTGGGGCATCGGAAGGGGCTGGGGATGGCACCACGGTGGGTGCCTGTCCCCGAGCACCCACGAGGCTCAGCCGCTGGATGTTGGGAGATGGGAGGAGGGTGGGGATGGGGACAGGGACGTGGCAGGGGTGGGACAGGGACTTCTACTCACACGTTCGCCAGCAGGGCCAGGAAGCCCAGCGGGGCCGGGCTCACCACGAGCTCCTCTCTTGCCTTCCTCGCCGGCTGGGCCGGGGGGACCTTGGACACCAGCGGGACCCTGGGGAAGGAGGCGAAGGGGTGAGCACCCACGGGGTGCGAGGGAGCCAGGAGGGGCCGAGGCCTCGAGGAGACGTGAGGGGGGCACTTACGGGTTCGCCTTTGGCACCAGCGTCTCCCTTGCTGCCTGGAGCACCAGGTTCACCCTGGAAGTGGAAGGAGAGAGGGAAAAGCCATTTAACACCTGACTGACGAGCAAAGGGGGCCCTGAGCCGCGTCCTGCCCAGCCCCGCAGCAGGAGGGGGGATGCTCAGCATCTGCCAGCCGCCAGCACCATCCTGCGCTTGCAGGGCTGGAGGGGACAGGGGATGCCAGAGGAGACATCTCCAGGTGGGACAGCAGCTTGCTGGAGGAGAAGAGGGGATCTGACCCCGGGAGGAGGCGGGCGGAGGTGTCCAGGGATACTCACGCTGTTACCCTTGGGACCAGGAGCACCGCTGGGACCCTGGGGTCCGGAGGGACCGCGGGCACCGGGGAAGCCGGGAGCGCCAGCGATGCCAGGAGCACCCTAGGAGAGGCAGACGAGGCGGTGAGGGAGCAGCACGGACCCTCATCCCAGAGCCAGGCGGGGGGCTAAGGACACTTACGGTTGCGCCCTTGGCACCAGGTTGACCATCAGCACCGGGGTTGCCCTGCGGAGAAAAGGAGGAGGAGGAGGAGGGTTACACCAGGCCCAGCAGGACGTGAGGCCGAAAGGCGAGGAGGAGCGGTCAGATGCCACTTACAGCAGGACCAGCAGCGCCAGCAGGGCCGGGGGGCCCGGGCTCGCCGCGGGCACCTTGGGGACCTTCGCTGCCACGAGCACCCTGGGGACCAGTTTCACCCTGGGGAAGAAGAGGAGGGAGGAAGAGCCGTGAGCGCGAGGGCTGCCCTGAAACCGCTGACACGGCCGATTTGCCCCCACCGTCTGCAGCTCCTTTCCCACGGAGGCAAAGCCGGGCGATACGCCCGCGGGACTTGGCTGGGAACATCCCTGCCTGCCCCACCGTCCCAGGCAGCAGCGAGCCTGCAGAGCGTCGTGTTTTCTCATTTTTGGGCCACGTGGGGAACCCATTCGATGCTGGGGCCTTCTCCCCTCACCAGCTCCCAGTTTCCACCAGCTTCTCCCAGCCCAGGAGACGCGAGCCGGGAGCGGGTGGCCAGGCAGGTCCTACCTTAGCACCAGCAGCACCGGGGAAGCCGGGGGGACCAGCGGGGCCAGTTGGACCCTAGAAGGGAGACAGGGCACGTGTCAGAGGAGGGAACCCACCTCACACATCTGGTGCCGAGGAGTTTTCCGGGCGGCAGAGCTCTGGCCCCCAGCCAGGATTTCCCAGCCGCGGTGGAGCCGGGAGGGGAACCTCCCGCCGAAGAAGCTGGAGCTGATGCCGGGTGCTGGTTGGGGGGTGGGTTTGGGGGTTACTTACGGGAGGACCGGCAGCACCGGGAGCACCGTCGTTACCGCGAGCACCCTGCAGGAGAGGGGGCACCCGTTAGTGATGCCCACCAGCAGGAGGGGTGGCCCTCGCCCCCCCTGCGCCCTGGGGCAGGGGGTGCCCAGCCCTGCCCAAAGCAGATACTCACAGCGGGGCCAGATGGACCGGGACGGCCTCTCTCGCCGGGAAGCCCACGAGGACCCTGCGGAGGGGAGAGGACATGTTCTCATAGAATCACAGAATCGTTTAGGTTGGAAAAGACCTTTAAGATCATCAAGTCCAACCATTACCAAGAGCCACTTTCCCCTTTTGGGGCCCCCTCCCATCCCTGTGCCTGCCCCACTCCTGCCCACAGCGACGTTTCCAGGGGGTTAAACCCCCTCCTCGCCCCACTCCCTGGGGAAGCATCCCTGAGGATGAGCTGCTTCCCCACCATCCCTTGTCCCCCATCCCCGCCCCCTTTGGCTGGCCCAGGCCAGAGCGGCCCCGCGGTCCCGGGGGGCTGCAGCACTCACCATCTGCCCAGGAGCACCGTTCTCGCCGGGGCTGCCGGGCTCGCCCTAGGAGAGAGGAGAACATTGAGGGACCTGCGCCGGGGGAGGGAGGGAGCAGCAATAGCTTCAGCAGGAGAGCGGGGCTGACGCTGCCACCGCGCCTCACCTTGGGGCCAGCGGGACCGGGCTCGCCCTTGGCACCATCCAGACCACTGAAGCCCTGGGGAGCGGGAGAGAGAAGGAGGGGGGGATCAGGAGGGAGCCCCCGCTGAGGGTGGGCTCCCCCTTCCCCTAAATCTTGCAAGCAGGGGACTCACTCTGTGACCCTTCATGCCTGGCAGACCAGCAGTTCCTGGGAGACCGCGTGCGCCCTAGGAGAAAAGGGGAGATGGTGATGGAGATGCTCGGGGGGGCTGTCCCTGCACCCCTTACCCCCGTCCCTGGGGGGGGGCACAGCTGGTGTCACATCCTTGCTTTGCCACCGGGCAGGACACGGTGGGGGTGTCCCCTGCTGGGCACCCCAGGGAGGGGACCCCAGCACCAAGCATCTCACCTGGGGGCCGGGGGGACCGCGCTCGCCGGGACGGCCGGGCTTTCCAGCTTCACCCTAAGGAGCAGGACACTGGGTTGGTGGCATGTCCCCAAGCCAGGCGGCTCCTGCTCACCTCGGGAGGCTGGCAGGGCCACCAGGCCCCAAACCGGGGGGGGAGACCCCATCCAGAGGCCACTTACATCATCTCCGTTCTTGCCAGGGGGGCCGGCGGGACCACGGGGACCCATGGGACCCTAGGAGAGATGCAGGGCGGGGATGAGGATGCTGTGGGTGACGGCTGTGCCCTGTCACCCCAGCACCTGGGCTGGGCACTGCCAGCCCCATTGCCATCGATCCCGGCTGAGGTGCCCATGGCAGCCTTGTCCCCATCCCCGTGGGATGCCAGGCCGGAGGAGGAGGTGACAGGACTCACAGAAGCACCAGGCTCTCCGGGTTCACCAGGGGGACCTTGGAAACCTTGAGGACCCTGCAGGATGGTGCAAAAAAAGAAAAAAAAAAAAGGGAAAAAATGGGTTAGAAAATGAGAAGATTGGGCTGAAGACCCCAGTGGCAATGGTGGTCCCCCTGCTACGGTGGCCTGAGGACGCGCGTCCCCTCGTGGTCCCGTACCCGTCGGGAAGGGTGGGACGCCCCATCCTGGGCCTTGCCCCATCCCACCCCACTCAACCTCCCACCGCCCGAAGGGGCCCTTGGGGCCGCTTGTCCCCAGAGCGAGAGGAGCAGGAGATACTCACAGGAGCGCCGGGAGGGCCGGGGAGACCGCGGGGACCAGCGGGACCCTGGGCAGGAGACGGGAACGTGGTGATGAGTGGCTGCCATGTCACCCTGTCCCCAACCCTCTCCCAACCACTCGCTTTCCCCATCACCACCCATTGCTGTACCCATTGACACCCCATCACCACCCCACCACCACCATTGCTGTCCCCAACACCACCCATTTCCTGTCCCCATCACCACCCATTCCCTGTCCCCACCACCACCATTGCTGTCCCCACCACCACCCCATCCCTGTCCCCATCACCACCCATTCACTGTCCCATTGCCACCCCATCCCTGTCCCCATCACCACCCCATCCCTGTCCCCATCACCATCCATTCCCTGTCCCCATCACCACCCCATCCCTGTCCCCATCACCACCCCATCCCTGTCCCCATCACCATCCATTCCCTGTCCCATCACCATCCATTCCCTGTTCCATTGCCACCCCATCCCTGTCCCCATCACCACGCCATCCCTGTCCCCATCACCACGCCATCCCTGTCCCCATCACCATCCATTCCCTGTCCCATCACCATCCATTCCCTGTTCCATTGCCACCCCATCCTTGTCCCCATCACCATCCATTCTCTGTCCCCATCACCACCCCATCCCTGTCCCCATCACCACCCATTCCCTGTCCCCATCACCACCCATTCCCTGTCCCCATCACCACCCATTCCCTGTCCCATTGCCACCCCATCCCTGTCCCTGTCCCCATCACCTCCAGGACCAACATCCCTCCCCACCCCCTGCCACTTGGCAGCACCCTCAGCACCGCCGGCACACGAAGCACTCCCGGCGCCTCGCCCGGCTTCACACCTCCCCCGACCCACCATGTCCCCCGCCCAGGGACCCGTGCCACCCCGGCACTCACCATGGGGCCAGGCACGGCCATGCCGCCAGCTTTCTCGTCGTAGCCATAAGACATTTGAGGAGCGAAGTTCTGCGGGCAGGAGGGAGAGCAGGGGGTGAGCGGGGCGCGGGCACACCCACGGGGGTCTGCAGCGCCGGGGACCCCCCCATACTCACTCCGCCGAGGCCTGGAGGACCTGGAGGGCCTGGGGGTCCCGGGAGGCCAGGCTGTCCAGGGATGCCATCTCTGCCAGGGGGGCCGGGGAGTCCCTGGGGGGAGAGAAGAGGAGGGTGAGCCCCAGCAGGATGGGGGTCCCGGCAGAGCAGGGGGGCTCTGGGGGGCCATACCCACCCTGTCTCCTTTGGGGCCGGTGTCTCCCTTAGGACCCTGTCGGGGAGAGACGAGACGGGTGGTTAGAAAAGGGGTTCCCCAAAAATAGGCGGGGGATGTCACACGGTTTGGGGGGGGCAAGGGAGCCCTTACCTCTACTCCAGCGCTTTCTGGGTAGACAGGGGAGGCTGCAGGAGGAAGGACGGGCGTTTAGAGGAGCCGAGTGCCACCCACCCCCCCCCAACCCGCGCCCGTCCCGCAGCCCCGACACCCAGGGGAGGGACGCCGAGCCGGGGCAGGGTCCAGCCCCGCAGCTCCCCGAGGACCACCAGCCCGTGCTGGGATGGGGACGGGAGGGACACGGTACCGTCGGTGTCGGGACAGATGGGGCAGCACTCTCCGAAGGGGATCTCGGCATTGGGGCAGTCGGAGGTGTCCTCGCAGATCACCTCGTCGCAGAGGATGTTGCCGCTGTCGCAGACGCAGATCTGGCAGGGTTCGGGTTTCCACACATCCTTGTCGTTGTACGTTAGCCCATCCTGTATGCAGCTTCCAGTTTGGACTGGGAGAGAGGGGCAGGGGGGAAGCGTGAGGGCGGGGGCGCGGCGGCAGCCCCCCGCACGGCCCTTCTCTTGCTCTCCCCCCGCCTTCATCCCCCCCCTCCTCCTGCAGCGTTTCTCCCTTCATCTGTTTCTCATCAGCCCATCGCGGTGACACAGGAAAAGCACCACAATAAACTCTTCCCACATACGCTGGAATTTAAACAAAAACCTCCAGCCAGTTGCTATGTCCCGCGGCGGATGGGGCCAAGGCAAATACCCCCGCGGCGGGCAGGGGGCTGGCACCGGGGGTCCCCGCTGCCCATGGGGGACGGAGACGGGGATGGGACGGGGATGGGGAGGGGATGGGATGGGTGGGATCGGGCAGGGTTGGCCCCAGCGTCTGGGCTGAAATTAGATCCAGGCGGCTGCGGGATAGGGCTGGATCAGGCCAGATGGGTTGGGAAATGAGTCCAGAGGCTGGAGGCAGGCAGGGGCTGACGTGGGGCGGGCAGGGCGGCGCGCCAGGGCCCGGGGCTGGCCCCACGGTGGGCAAGGGTCCCGGGGAGGGGGCGCGGGGCTGTCCCGGCCCACGGCCCCCCGCTCGGCCGGGGTGAAAGGCAAAAGGCAAAAATAATACAAAATGCAAAAGGCAAAATAATGCAAAAGGCAAAATAATGCAAAATGCAAAAGGCAAAATGCAAAAGGCATGTTGCAAAAGGCAAAATGCAAAATGCAAAAGGCAAAATGCAAAATGCATGTTGCAAAAGGCAAAATGCAGAATGCAAAAGGCAAAATGCGGAATGCATCCTGTCAAATGCAAAATGCAGAATGGGAAAAAAAAGAAAAAAAAAAAAAGGCATAAAAAGAATCCCCCCTCAAATGACAAAACCAGGCAAAATGCGCGGGGCGCCCCAGGCCTGGCGGGGTCCCAGGGTCCCCCCCGTCCCCACGCCTGCAGGTGGCAGGCGCAGGCAGGAGCAGGCAGCCCCGTGGGCGCAGGGGGGGCCCTGGGGTGGGGGGCTGTGACCCCAGCCGTGCCCCCAAGCCCCCCGAGCCCCCGGCCCCGGGACGGCCCCGCGGGGAGGCCGTGGGGCGGCATCCCTGTCCCGGGGCGGCCGAGCGGGGCCGTCTGGCCAGCCCCGACTTTACGGGCTGCCGAAACATTTTCCTTATGAATCATCCGAGACTTTTCTAATTCTTTCCTGATGGCTTTTGCAGATCCCGCTGCCCCCCTCTCCCCCCTCGCCATTCTCTCCCGCGCTCTTTCCCCCCTTTCCCTTCCTCCTCCTCCCCTGCTTCCCCGGCTCCCCCCTTCCCCGCCGGCTCCCCCCCACCCTTCCCTCCCTCCCCGCTCTTGGCAGGGTGCCCCGACGCCCCGCGCCGGCGTGGACCCCCTAAAACCCCTTCACCCCCCCGACCCCAAATCCCCCCAACACACTTTTTCCTCCTTTTTTTTTTTTTTTTTTTCTTTTTTCCTCCTAATTCCCCCCAACATTTTTTTTCGCTGCCGGGTGCCAACCACCCTGTTATCCTTCCCCAACCCATGGCAGCAGGACCAAGCGTCGACGATGCCGCCCGACCCCGTCCCCACCCACCGCCCCGCATCCCACGGCGGCGAGGGCCGTCGCCGACACCGGCTACTTACTGTCTTCTTCTCCTTGCCCGCGGGTGAGTAGTACAGTCGCTGCTATCAACAGCAGTAACCGAGAATCCACAAAGCTGAACATGTCTAAATATTAGACATGTAGACTCTTTGGGGTCTCTTTTGTTCTTAGGTTGGGGTCATACGGGGCCGATCCGACTCTGGAGCTCCAAATCCAGACCCCAGCAGAAACTTCCTACTGCCCTTGCCCACTCCTTCGCCTCCCCTTATATACGATGCGGCGGCGGGGAGAGGTGGGACCCGTCGCAACGGGGGAATTTTGGACGGCCCCTCGGCCAATCAGCGGCACCCAGCGAGTCGGGGGGCACCCTTTGCACCCCCCCCCGTCCGTCCGTTCATGCACACGCATACACAGACATGCACACGCGTGTCATCCCGAAGCGGGGCTGGGAGCGGTGGTTGCGGGGTGGATGGGAAGGGGATGCTGGGGTGGGATGGGGGTTTGGGTGGGGGTTGAGGGTTTTTGGGGGGGGGTGGGGGTTCTAGGGGGGGGTTGCGCATCCTGAGGTGTTTTGGGGGGCTGGATGTGGCCGGGCGGGGTGCGACAGGCGATGTGGCACGTGGCACTCTGGGGACCCCGGTGCCACGCGACGCCGGGTGCCGCAGCGGGGGGTCGGGGCGCTGCAAACACCCGTTCCTGCCTGCGCCCCACTGCCCATCCCTGCACCCAGGGCTCCCCACCGCCCACCCACCGCCCACCCACCACCCACCCTTCCCCACCGGGACCCTGGTGCAGCGGGACCAAGCCCCCAGCACAGTGCAAAGGCCAAGGGCATGAGCACCAGGCACCCAGAGCATCCCTTGGGCGAGGACCCCCATGTGCGACCCCGACCCCCAAGACCCCACCAAGAACCACTCGCTTTATTGTTTTTTCCCCTTTCTTTCCATCTTTTCCCTTTCTTTTCCTCAATGCTCTCCCTGCTCGCTGTCCCGCTCCACTCTCTCCCCCCCTGGCACGCCTCCACGGCCGTTTCCACATTTGAAGGAGCCACGTTGGTTGGAAAAAGCAAAAGCTCGTTGACAATAATCCACAATCTACCGTGCAATTTGGGGAGGGTGTAATTACATGCCAAAAAAATATACGTATTTACCAGGGCCGGGAGGGCCGCCTGGAGCTCGGGGATGGAGGGGGGAAGGAGCCCTGCAAAGGCAATGTGGCACCCAGGGGGGTCACCCCCTCTTTTAAGGGGTGATTTTTTTGTAGGGAAAGGGGTGGGAAATGGGGCTGGGGTCTTGCTGGGGGGGGAGCAAAGAGCTGGGTCCAGCCCGCACGCCTCCGCTTGCCCCCCACCATGCTGAGGTCTTGCGGGCTCATTGGAGCACTGGGAGCACTGGGAGCACTGGGCTCCTTGCAGAGGGAAACACGTCCGAGTGGGAGCTCCCACTAAATTACTTCTTTTTTTTCTCCTTAGGAAAAAATAAATCAATGCAATTTAACAATGAAATAACGGGGCCAGGGTGGGGGGGGAGAGACACGTCGATAGAGAAATAAAAAAAAACCACCCTCGCGCTGGTGACCTCTCCAGGTCTTTTTTTCCAGCCTGCAATTAAATGCAAAGAAAAAACCCACCCCAGGAGGAGTTATCTGCGCGGGTTGCACACACACACACACACACACACACACGCATGCACACGGGGACATGCGTGCGCGCGCAGGGAGCAGCTGGCCGGCTTTCAAGCCCTGTATCTATGCATCCGAGACACGTTGCAGGCGAAGACTCCTCCAATCATGCCTCGGCGACTCGAAAACCCCTGGCCAGGCTCCAGCCTGAAGATGTGTCTTTAATTTTTGCAGCATGACAGAAAAGAAAAGAATGTCATCGTGTTTTTTTTTTTTTTTTTTTTTTTTTTATATGCATGGAGAGGGAGGGAAAAAAGGGGGGGGAACGGGACGATGCCACCTCATCAGCCCCCGGCCGCCCGCCCCAGGAATGCAGGAGGGTTCGGTGCAGGGGCTGGGGGTTGGGAGGGAAAAGGGAAGAAATCCCACTTTTAAAAAAAAATAATAAATAATAAGAATTTTTTTTAAAAAAGGCCTGGAAAAGTCATTAGGATCCTAGGAAGCGGAATGGGAGACGCCAAGCATAGGCCTGGGCCGGCTCCTGTGGGTGCGGGATGGGGGATGCCCGGGATGCCGGATCCTGCCCGGGGTGGTGGCACCCGCCCGGGACCCTCCCGCTCCTCCGGGACATTGGGAGGGGGGGCGTCACCTGCAGCCACCTCCTGCCAGCCCCATCCTTTGGGGGGGTCTCCGAGACCCTTTCCCGCACACCCCGGACTGGTTTCACTGGTGCCAGCTGGACCTGCAGTTGGTGGTGCAGCAACAGAGGCGGCTGCCCCAAAAACTTGGTGTTCACCCCAAAAAAAAACTCCGTGGTCACCCCAAAAAGTCGGTGGATGCCCCAAAAAGTCAGTGACCGCATCCAGGAGAGGGGTTGCCCGGTGGGGGGGGGGGTGAGGACAGGGGAGGGCAGACAGCCCCCGGCCGCCCCCATCCCCTTTGGGTAGGACCTACCGAAAAACAGAGCTGATGGGGCCGGGGGCTGGGGGGAGGAGGGCGCTGGGGTTTGTTTGCCTGCGCCGAGCAGAGCTGGAGCAGACGCCGGCATCTGGTGTGAGTTAACTCCCCTCGACAGCGCAGACACATGGATCGGATTAACTCCCTTTTTTCATCCCCCCCTCCCCGCGTTCCCCACTCGCAGCCCTGGGAGCCAGCCCCGCGCTGGCCCCCCCACCCCAGCCTCCCCGCTCCCCGTCCCGCACCCAGCCCTGGTCCCATGGGTCCCCACCGGGGATGCTGGGGTCCCCCCGGCTCGGCGGCCTCGCCCGGGGTGGGGGTCAGGGCGAGGACGGGGACGATGGCAGCTGGTGACACGCAGGTGGTTGACACTACGGAGGGGTTTGACCCCCCCCATGGGGGGAATTCACCCCACCGAGGTCCCCACCGCAGGAACCCCCCCGCTCCCAAGGGATGCAGGCATCCCTGGCAACCCCAAAGCTGGCTGGGACCCCAGCACACCAGCACCCCCAACCCAAAAAGCCCCTTGGGGGGGGGGGGGGTATTTCCCCATCACCCCACCCCGCTCGAACCCAAAACACCTCGCTCCTGCGTTTTCACCCCCCCCCATGGGGACGTGGTGGGGACTCGGTGCCTCAGTTTCCCCCAGCCCGGCCGCAGCCCGCAGCCCGGCACCGCCCCAGCTATTCCTGGTGGCCGTCCGGCCCTCGGCACCCTCAATTGTGGCAAAACCCCATAATCACGGGCAGCGACTCCCCGGCTATTTCCAGCGGCTCCAGGCAGGGCAGCGGCTAAAGTGGCCTTCGGGCTGCCAGTGCCACGCCGCTCCTCGGTGGGGGCACCGGCTGCAGGGCAGGCTCTCAAAATAGGATGCTCGTGTCCCCACCGGGGTGGCACGGGGACCCCCAAATTGAGGCAGGGTCGTGCAGGTGACAACCGCGTCTTGCTCAGCGGCACGGTGGTCCCCCCGCCTGGGATGGGTCCAGGGGGGTTGGGATTTCGGCTTTGCCCCATCCCAGGGCTCGGTCCCTCCCAGGGGGGCTCATCCCCCCCCCCATCTGCCACCCCCACACCCCAGGGCTGGGGTCCGGAGTGGAGCTGGGGATGGAGAGGGGCAACCCCCAGGGGTCGCCGGGGCTTTTGGCTGCAGGGGGCTTTTTGGGGGGGGGGGGGTGGGGGGTGTATTCCCGAGCAGCAGTCCAGCCCGGGCCCCCGCCGTCTGGGCTCGCAGAGCCGGGATGGAAATTCTGAGGGCCGAGCTCCACGCTGAACATTTTCCGTTGCCAGTTCACTTCCCTGCTCGCTCTTTTTTTCTTTTTTTGTCTTCTTTTCTCCCCCCCCCCCCCTTTTTCTCCTTTTCAGTTTCATTGAAGAATTTGCTGCTCCTGCCCGTGGCCCCCCTGCACCCCCCGGGGCAAGCTGGGGATGGGGCAATGCTCCCCAGCCCTATCCCAATTGGACCGTGGGAGCGGGAGGGATGCGGGGGTACCCTCAGCACCCCACCTCCCCACAGCCCCCCAGCTCCCTTTGGAGGGGGTCCCCACCCCTCCCATCACTGCACCCCCAAGAAAAGCATCCCAGGGGCTGCCGGATTCATTTCCCCAGGGATGGGGATGGCGACAGGGACGGGGACAGGGACGGGGACGCGAGGGCTCCCCGTGCTGCCGGCCGGCACCGGAGCCTGGCTGGGATTTCTCCCGGCGCAGCTCCTCCGAGTGACCTCATCCACCGCGGGCTGGGTGGGCGCCCGGGGCCTGGCGGGGATGGTGGCTCCAGTGCCACGTGGCCGGGGCGTGGGGCAGCCGGCACCCGCCTCGCACCCTCTGCCGCCCCTGCCTGACAGGACCCCGGTGTGCAGGGGGCACCCTGGGGGCTGCTGTACCCCAAAAGCTTTTGGGAGGGGGGGTTGCAAACCCCAGGACCCCCCCCAGAGGGATGGGGGAGCCCTGGTACTCATGGGGCTGAAGGTTTGATGGGTTTTGTGGGGGGCAGAGCTGCGGGGTCTCCCCTGACAACAAAAGGGGTGGCAGGTCCCTGGTTCCCAAAGGATATTGGGCACGTCCAGCACCGAGCCCTCCCACTGCTGGTGCTAGGGGGAGTTGGGAGCTGGCTGGGGCTGTTGGGTTGGGGTTGGAGTTGTTGGGTTGCGGCTGTTGGGTTGCAGCTGTTGGGTTGGATTTGGGGCTGTTGGGTTGGGTTTGGGGCTGTTGGGTTGGGGTTGGGTTTGGGGCTGTTGGGTTGGGTTTGGGGCTGTTGGGTTGGGGTTGGGTTTGGGGCTGTTGGGTTGGGGTTGTTAGGCTGGGTTTGGGGCTGTTGGGTTGGGTTTGGGGCTGTTGGGTTTGGGGCTGTTGGGTTGGGGTTTTGGGGCTGGGGTGCTGAGGTTGTTGGGGTTGGTGGTTGGGGTATTTGGGCTGGTGGTGCTGGGTGGCTGGGCTGGGGGGGCTGTTGGGGGTGTGGTTTGGTGGTTTATCTCGTCAGGATTCATCCAGTTTAGATTCAGGGGCAGGGGTCCTCCGGCCATACAGGCGGAAGGTGGAGCAGGTGGGTGGATGGATGGATGGACCGCTGGAGGCCAGGCAGGGTGTGGATGTCCCCCGGGAGGTGCAAGGACACCAGTGCCCTGAGGTCCCACAGCCCAGGGCATCCCCCAACCCCCCCAGCCCCAGCCATGGGCAGCCCCCTCTCCAGGGAGGTGCTGGGTCCCTGGGGAGCAGGGGGTCCCCAAGGCTGGGGGTCCCGGGGTGCTGGCAGTTCTGGGGGTGGGAGGGCTGGCCTCGCTGCGGGGCAGGATCCGTGCGCCCAGAGGAGGGCAGGGCTCAGCTGGGGCCTGGCGGGGGGAGCTGGGACGGGTGCCCCCAGCCCGGCCCCCCCAGCCAGGCCCCTCCAGCTCCACCGCCCCCGACATGGGGTCCCTCCAGCTGGAGCTCGGCCCAAGCAGCAGCGATGCTCCAGCCCAGCCTCAGCTCTTCCTCCTCCTCCTCCTCCCCGGCCGCTTCCCAGCCCCACGTCAGCACCTTCCTCCCAGCCCTCCCTCCCCGCTCCCCCCAGTTCATCCCAGTTCCCTGCCCGGGGGACCAGCATGGACTCTTTAACTCTTCCCTCGCAGCCTGCTGCTCCCCATGGGGGTCCCCCGCATCCCTTCCGTGCCCCCCATCCCCACCGGGTCCCCCCCATGCCCACGGGGTCCCCCCCATCCCCACGGTCCCCCCATGCCCACGGTTCCCCCCCCATCCATCCCCACGGCATCCCCCATCCATCCCCGCCACGTCCCGTCCCCCCCCGGCCCTGCCGCTCTGGCAGCAGAATCCGGCCATCGTGGAAATTTGGGAGGGGTGGGGCGGGGCCGGCCGGGGGGCGGGGCCTGTGCTGGCCGGGGGGCGGGGCCACTCAACAGGATTTCAAAGGGATGAAATTGGGGCAAAGCCAAAAAAAAGTTAAAAAGTCCTTTCCCGCCCCCCCCCCCAAAAGCCCCGCTGACGGTCCCGTCCCTGCCCACGCGTGCCCCCGCCTCGAGGGGAAACTGAGGCACGGCGGGGCGAGAGGGGCCGTGACGGAGCCCGCGGCGTCCCCGATGCGGTGCCCCCGGGAGGGGCAGCACCGGGGTGCAGGGGGGACCCCCCCAGCGTGGCCCCGTCCCACGGCCCCGCGCGGGGACCGGCGAGCGGCCCCGGTGCCCGGCGCATTCCTCGGCCCCGCCGGCCGCTGCCTCCTCCCCCGGCGGGGCGGCTGCTGACGGCCCCGGCCCCCCCGAAACCGGGGGCAGGCGATGCCCTTGGCCCCCGGCCCACGGCTGACACGTCCGCGGCACAGCCTCCACGTCGGCAGGCGGGGGGGGCCGGGGAGGGCCGGGAGCCGGGGGGGGCCCGGGAGGGCCGGGGGGGGGCAGGGGGGCCAGGGGGAGCCCCCCCACCCTGTGCCGGGCCGGGCCCCGCCCCGCTCTGCCCTGCGGGGGCTGCAGCCCAGGGCCCACCCGCCCGGCCACGGCCCGCGGGGCCGCAGGAGCCTGCACAGCGCTGGGATGTGCCAGGGCAGGGCTGGGATGTGCCAGGGTAGAGCTGGGATGTGCCATGGCAGGGCTGGGATGTGCCAGGGTAGAGCTGGGATGTGCCAGGGCAGGGCTGGGATGTGCCAGGGTAGAGCTGGGATGTGCCCAGTTAGGGCTGGGATGTGCCAGGGCAGGGCTGGGATGTGCCAGGGTAGAGCTGGGATGTGCCATGGCAGGGCTGGGATGTGCCAGGGTAGAGCTGGGATGTGCCCGGGTAGGGCTGGGATGTGCCAGGGTAGAGCTGGGATGTGCCATGGCAGGGCTGGGATGTGCCAGGGTAGGGCTGGGATGTGCCCGGGTAGGGCTGGGATGTGCCAGGGTAGAGCTGGGATGTGCCATGACAGGGCTGGGATGTGCCAGGGTAGAGCTGGGATGTGCCATGGCAGGGCTGGGATGTGCCAGGGTAGAGCTGGGATGTGCCAGGGCAGGGCTGGGATGTGCCAGGGTAGAGCTGGGATGTGCCAGGGCAGGGCTGGGATGTGCCAGGGTAGGGCTGGGATGTGCCAGGGCAGGGCTGGGATGTGCCAGGGTAGAGCTGGGATGTGCCATGGCAGGGCTGGGATGTGCCAGGGTAGAGCTGGGATGTGCCATGGCAGAGCTGGGATGTGCCAGGGTAGAGCTGGGATGTGCCCGGGTAGGGCTGGGATGTGCCAGGGTAGAGCTGGGATGTGCCATGGCAGGGCTGGGATGTGCCAGGGTAGAGCTGGGATGTGCCAGGGTAGGGCTGGGATGTGCCAGGGTAGAGCTGGGATGTGCCATGGCAGGGCTGGGATGTGCCAGGGTAGAGCTGGGATGTGCCATGGCAGGGCTGGGATGTGCCAGGGTAGAGCTGGGATGTGCCCGGGTAGGGCTGGGATGTGCCAGGGAAGGGCTGGGATGTGCCATGGCAGGGCTGGGATGTGCCAGGGTAGAGCTGGGATGTGCCCAGTTAGGGCTGGGATGTGCCAGGGAAGGGCTGGGATGTGCCATGGCAGAGCTGGGATGTGCCAGGGTAGGGCTGGGATGTGCCAGGGCAGGGCTGGGATGTGCCATGGCAGGGCTGGGATGTGCCAGGGTAGAGCTGGGATGTGCCAGGGCAGGGCTGGGATGTGCCAGGGTAGAGCTGGGATGTGCCATGGCAGAGCTGGGATGTGCCAGGGTAGGGCTGGGATGTGCCAGGGTAGAGCTGGGATGTGACTGGGTAGGGCTGGGATGTGCCAGGGAAGGGCTGGGATGTGCCATGGCAGAGCTGGGATGTGCCAGGGTAGGGCTGGGATGTGCCAGGGTAGAGCTGGGATGTGCCCGGGTAGGGCTGGGATGTGCCATGGCAGAGCTGGGATGTGCCAGGGCAGAGCTGGGATGTGCCAGGGTAGAGCTGGGATGTGCCAGGGCAGGGCTGGGATGTGCCCTGCATTGCCACAGGCAGAGCTGGCATGGGCCACACTTTTCCACGGCAGAGCTGAAATATGCCACGGCAGAGCTGGGACGTGCCACGCTGTGCCACGGCAGGGCTGGGATGTGCCACGCTGTGCCACGGCAGGGCTGGGATGTTCCCTGCGTTGCCACGGGCACCTCCTTGGGGACCCAGCGTGGGCAGTGCTGGAGCTGTGTCACAGGCAGTGGTGGGGCCACACCACACGCATGGGCAGAGCCGGGCGTGTGTGCTGCCATGCCGTGGGCAGCATTGGGGTTACGCCGTGGGCAGTGCCGGGGTCACGCCGTGGGCAGCGTTGGGGTTACGCCGTGGGCAGTGCCGGGGTCACGCTGTGGGCAGCGCAGGGGTTATGCCGTGGGCAGCGCGGGGGGCACACACTGGGCAGCATTGGGGGTTATGCTTGGGCAGCGTTGGGGTTACGCCGTGGGCAGCGCGGGGGTTACGCCGTGGCAGCGTTGGGGTTACGCCGTGGGCAGCGCGGGGGTTACGCCGTGGCAGCGTTGGGGTTACGCCGTGGGCAGCGCGGGGGGCACACATTGGGCAGCATTGGGACCGCACCGTGGGCAGCATCGGGGCTGTGCCCCAAGCCATGCCATGGGCAGACCCCACTGCACGGGCTGTGCCGGTCCCTGGTGCCGGCACAGGACGGTGCCACCGGCCGCGGGGCAGGACACGCTGGGGCAGCCGGTCGTGGCCCCGCAGGTGCTGCTTGGGGCCCCCCATGTAGGTCGGGGTGGGATTAAGGAGCATCCCCGACCCCTGCCCGCGGGCACGGCGGGGAGCGAGCGCGTCCCGTGGGCACCAGCCCGGGGGGGGTTCACCCCTGCAAGCCCGGGCACGCGGGGCCCTGCCGCAGGGACACCCTGGGTGCCGTCCCCGAGAGCCAGCGGGACGTCACCGCCGCCTGCGGCACCCGTGGGCACATCCCCGGGGCGGGCAGGGGGACGTTAGTGCTGCCCTGCAGAAGGGAGGGGGCTTGGGGGCAGAGCGGGAATAAATGGGTTTCGTGGTGAAACCCAGGGTGGCTTTTTTGCTTTTAGGGTCTGCGATGCCACGCCATTAAATGTCCCCTTGGCCGCGACACAGCCATCCCTTGCTCCAGCCGCCTGCCTGTCCTCCGCCATCTGTCCCTTGTCCCATCCATCCCACCATCCATCCATCCATCCCACTGCTTGTCCATTCCTTTTTTGATTTATCCTGCCGTCCCTCCCTCCCTCTCCATGCCCACGCACTCAGCCCTCCCTCCCTCGCTCTGCTCCATCCATTCCCTCTCCTCCATGGGTGCCTCCATCGGCCGCTCCGTCCATCCCCTCCATGCCCCCCGGCCACAGCCCCCCAGCTGTGCGTCCCCGGCCCCCTCGCCCTGCCCACAGCAGCACCCTGGGGTGCTTCCAGCTGGAGCAGCCCCCGGCTCCCGTCCTCGGGGAGCTGCCAGGAGCCGCTGGGCGCTCGCCCAGGCTGAGCTCCCCGAGCGTTCCTCCTCCGGCTGCCCAGCCAGGCTGGGCGGGACGCGGATGGGGACGGCGATGGGGACGGCGATGGGGATGCCGGTCACACCAGTGCAGCCACCCAGCCCTGGCTGCCATGCGGCTGCTCCTGGGGCAGCGGTGGGGATTCTCTGATGTTTAACAGGGGCTTGAGCACCCGCTGCCCCCAGCTCCCTAGCCCCAAACCCGCTCTCCCGCGGGCCACGGAGTGTGTTAGACTGGGAAACTCCACGTCTCCGCTCCCAAGCACTTCCCAGCCAGCGCCCCGGGGCAGTTGGAGCCTCTGCCATATCCAGGATCTCCCTGGGGACCACGGCAGGTCATGGCACGTGGCAGGACCCTGCTGCCTTCCTCCACCATCACGGGCATCTTGAGCCTCGTCCCTGGGCGTGCCACCGCCGCGCCCATGCCGCACTGTCCGCTCCCTGCTCTCGGAGCTGCGTCGGGATCGGCCGAGCTGAGAGCAGAGAAAAGCATCTCCCACAGCCCTGGGGCTTCCCTGGGGGTCCCCAGGGAAACGGGGTGGGACAAAGGTCCCCGTGTCCCCCCCCGGCTGCTCCAGTACCACGGGGTCACAGCGAGGGCCCCCAGTCCCTCAGTGCTCTGCCCCGGCGACAGGGACATCCCCAAGGGACACGAGTCTGGGAGCGGGCGTCACGTCTGTGACCCCCGGCTGAGTGGGACACTCTGCTCCCAGCCACTCCAGGGGCTGGGGGAAGGGGGCTGAGAGGGTTTGTGCGTGCAAACCCTGCGTGTGCAAGCCCTGTGCGTGCAAGCCCTGTGTGTGCAATCCTGTGCGTGCAACCCCTGCGTGTGCAAGCCCTGTGCGTGCAACTCCTGCGTGTGCAAGCCCTGTGCGTGCAATCCTTGTGTGTGCAAGCCCTGTGCGTGCAACCCCTGCATGTGCAATCCTGTGCGTGCAACCGCTGTGTGTGCAATTCTGTGTGTGCAACCCCTGCGTGTGTAACCCCTGCGTGTGCCACCCCTGCTCGTGCACATGCGTGTGCCAGGCAGCACCAGCCAGATCCACATGCCTGTGTCATGCATCTGCATGCTTGAGGCTGCACACGCAGCAAGACCCACACGGGCCACCCCTCGTCACCTCTGTCCCCCCTCTGATGTCCCCATCTCCATGGGGGGCTCGACCCCAGGGCCCATGCTCAGGGAGGACACAGATCTCCCCGCAGCCGGTGCTCGGGGCTGGCGGTGCCGGGTGGGCCACGCTGCCAGGCGCTGCGCGGTGTCCGGCTCCCAGCCTCGCCGGCCGGGTGCCAAATTCCTCCGCCCCCACAGGAAGCCGTCGGCGAGCTCAGCGCGAGCTCTGCGCAGAGGCCAGGCCGGGCCGGAGGGATGCCGGAGCGAAAAAGGGCTGGAGGAGAGAAAGCAGGTCAGCCCCGAGCCGCCAGCGTCACCCTGGCAGGCAGCGGCCGGCTCCTTCGAGGAAGAAGGGCGAGGATCCGGCCCTGGTGACGTCCCCTCCGGCGCGCACGGCGTGCGCCAGCGGAGCCCACGCCTGGCCGCTGCTCGCTCGCTCGAGGAACCGGCCTGGCCCTGCAGCCCCGGCCGTGGGGTGAGCCCCAAACGGGGGCATTTGCCTCCTCGGGGTCCTGGAGAGCCTGAGGATGAGGAGGGGGCTTCGAGGGGAGCCACGCGCTGCGGGGCTGGCTCGGCCATCAGCACCCCGGGAGCCTCAAGGCTGCGATGCAGCGGGGCGGGAGCGCTTGGTTCACGCGACGCCCGCGCCGTCTGTGATGCTCCCGTCACTGGGTACCGCTCGATGCTGGGTACCTCTCACGTCCCCGGGTACTGCTCCCATCCCTGAGCAACGCTCCCACACCCAAATTGTCCTCCCACTCCCCGGTCACGCTCCCATCCCCGGGCAACGTCCCCGTCCCTGGGTGCCATGCCCATCTCCAGGGCATGCTCCCGCCCTGACCCGTGCTCCCATCCCGGGCACCGCTCCCATCCCCTCGTACCGCTCCCACCTCCGGTTGCTGCTCCCGTCCCTGGGCACCGCTCCCTCCCTGGGCACGAATCCTGCTGCCATCCCCGCCTCCACGCATGCACCTTTCCCCCGCCGCCCCCCTCCCCGCGCTGCGAATCCGAGGGGGTCTCTGCCCTTCTCCCGTGCTCCCTCCTCTCCTCCCGGCCGCCTTTCGAACACAAACATAGCTCAGTGGAAAATGTGACCCGCCGCGGAGCTGCAGATAACTCGGGGCCGGGCCGGGGCCAACTGGAACAGCACGGGCTTGGCTGCGGCCCCGGCTGAGCCCGCGGCGGCCGGGGGGGCCGGGGGACCCGGCGGGGGGGACAGCTCGGGACTCCCTCGCACCTCGCTCCCTCCCGCTCGCCCGCCTCCCACATCGGTCCTGCGCCCAGCCCTGCGCCTGGCCCTGGCTGCAGCCGCGTTCCCATGGGGACAGATGCGGCGCAGGAGGCTGCTGTGGGGACAGGCGGTGCTTGGGGGCTGGCGGGACCCCTCCTTGGCCCATCTCTGCGCCGCAGTGGGACAGAGATGCCTGGGATGGCGGCTGGATGGACAGGACGGAGATGCCTGGGATAGTGGCTGGATGGACAGGACGGAGATGCCTGGGATGGCAGCTGGATAGACAGGGTGGAGATGCCTGGGATGGTGGCTGGACACAATGGAGATGCCCAGGGACAGCAGCACATGGGCAAGATGGAGATGCCCAGGGATGGTGCCAGCTGGGAAGGCTGGGGTGCCCAGGGATGGCGGCTGGATGGACAGGACAGAGATGCCTGGGATGGTGGCTGGACACAATGGAGATGCCCAGGGACAGCAGCACATGGGCAAGCTGGAGATGCCCAGGGACGGTGGCACATGGGAAGGACAGAGATGCCCAGGGATGGTGCTGGCTGGGAAGGACAGAGATGCCCAGGGATGGTGGCTGGATGGACAGGATGGACATGCCCAGGGACAGCAGCACATGGGCAGGACAGAGAAGCCCAGGAATGGTGCCCACTGGGAAGGACAGAGATGCCCAGGGATGGTGCTGGCTGGGCAACATGGAGATACCCTGGGATGGTGGCACATGGGCAGGACAGAGATGCCCCAGGATGGTGCCGGCTGGGAAGGCTGGGGTGCCCCGGGATGGTGGCTGGATGGACAGGACAGAGATGCCCAGGGACAGCAGCACATGGGCAGGACAGAGAAGCCCAGGGATGGTGCCGGCTGGGAAGGCTGGAGATGCCCAGGGATGGTGGCACATGGGCAGGGTGAAGATGGCCCAGGATGGTGCCGGCTGGGAAGGCTGGGGTGCCCCGGGATGGTGCCAGGTGGGCAGAATGAAGATGCCCAGAGATGGTGTCGGCTGGGAAGGCTGGAGATGCCCAGGGATGGTGGCACATGGGCAGGATGGAGATGCCCCAGGATGGTGCCAGCTGGGAAGGCTGGGGTGCCCGGGATGGTGCCGGCTGGGAAGGCTGGGGTGCCCCGGGATGGTGCTGGGTGGGCAGGATGGAGATGCCCCGGGATGGTGCCGGCTGGGAAGGCTGGAGATGCCCAGGGATGGTGCTGGCTGGGCAGCATGGAGATACCCGGGGATGGTGGCACATGGGAAGGACAGAGATGCCCCAGGATGGTGCTGGCTGGGAAGGCTGGGGTGCCCCGGGATGGTGCCGGCTGGGCAGGAGAGCGGTGCCACGGGAGGACGGTGCCCCGGTCCTGTCTGATGGGCAGCCGGAGGTGTGTGGGCTGGGAGCAGCAGCGGTCGGAGGAGCGCGTTTGTTTCTCATTAGCAGCTCTTGGCAGGAGCTGTGGAAAAAATAGCTTCAAACAGCAGAGCTGGAAGGGAAAAGGCTGGGCCGAGGGAGGGGAGAGGGGCCGCGGTGGGGAAGGGGGGCATGGGGCCAGGCGGGGGGGTGGGGAGGGGGTCGGGGTGGCCTGGATGGGGTGCAGGGATAGGGACGAACACACGTACGGTCCACTCTGCAGTGTCCCTGTCCCCGGGGAGCAGCAGCTGGGTCCGCTTTGGGGAGTTTGGGCGCATGTGCGCACTTGTACACATTTGTGTGCACATTTGTGTGCACATGTGTGCGCTTGTGCACACTTGTATGCGCTTGTGCGCGCAGGGCCGGCGAGCACAGCGTCTGTGCACGCCCGATAGCGTGAGCATTCCCAGGGAGGGGGCTGGGACACACGGCTGGGCACATCCATGTGCATGGCAATGTCTTGGACCCCCAGCCCCCTGCCCTGCGGGGGAAACTGAGGCACGCTGGGTGTGCCCGCCGCTGGCCGCAGCGAGCAGGGCGCCGGGAGGCTCCCGCTGCAGCCGGAGCCGGTTCTCACATTTTCGGGGGGACCTCGGCAGAGCCGCTTACGCAACCACATGTCTGCAAGCGCCGGCAGCACCGCCAAGTCAACCAAAAGTGAGCGGGGGGGAGCGCGGGACGCGAGCAGGGAGCCCAGAGTCCACCCTGCTCCTCCTGCTTCGTGGCACGCCGGGGATTTGGAGGGGACGGTGTCCCACCCTGCCGTATCTGTGCCAGGGCGGCACCGGTGCCCCCCTCACCATCCTGGGCTGGGAAACAGGCAGCGCCAAGACGGGGTCATTTGGGGACGGCGTCTGGGGACGACGCTTGTCCCCGCTGCCAGGGCAGGGCTGTGCCCGCTGGAGCCGGTAGCACCGGGGCAGCCTTGGCAGTGGGCACAGGGCTGGCACGCCGGTCCCTGCGGGCATGGGGAGACATCGATGGAGCCGGGGGGGCCCTGTGTGCCGGGGGATGCATGTGCATGCATGTGCATGTATATGTGCATGCATGTGTGTGCGCGCGCACATGCACCCCCCCCGTTTTGGTGCCCGCGTGTCCGGCCGGGTTTGGCCGCCGGCACCCACCTGGCTTTGCGGCTATTTCTGCCTCTAGCCTGGATTTAATTCTACCCTGCCCACGGCTGGCGTGTAATTAGGAGCCCAAAAAAAGCTCCGGGCACCCTCTCATCCTCAGGGGTGGGTGCACACCCAGCACCCTGGCCCTGGGGTGGGCACGGGGTGCAGGCGCCCGCGGCGCTGGCCCTGCCGGCCCCGAGGGGCTCAAGGACCCCCGCCGCAGAGACCTGGCAAACTCGGTGCAGCTGGGAGGACTGGAGCCGGTGGGGGGGGTGGTCTCGCCTGGCTGTGGCGGGGCTCTGCCTCGGCAGGAGGCTGATTTTGGGAGGGCCCTGATTTGGGATCCACCGGGGGCACGGGAGGACGCATGGCGGCAAATCCTTCGTTAAGCCCTTGAGCCAATTACGCCGCCAGAGCGGCCCCGCAGCCCGTGCAGCGCAGCCCCCGTGACCCGGGCAGCCATAAACCCCTTAGGGGGGATGATCCTGCTTACAGCGGCGCCCCACGGCCCCGTCACCCCCACCCCCCACGTCTCCAAGCCCCCTTTCTCCCCCAGAGCCGTGGGTCAGCCCCACACCATCCCCTTGCCCCCCCCCCAGCGTCCCCTCCGCCACCGCCTCCCCGCCTGCCCTTGGGCAACTCACCCATTCGCCGCCCACGGCCCACCGCCTCCGTGCCAGGGGGCATGGCGTGGGGCAGCCCCCCAGGCACAGCCCACGGCACTGCCGCCGGCGGCTGCCCCGGCACAGGGCTCAAGGGCGCTGATCAGCTTTGGGGGGCTTACAGCCCTGAGCCGGCGGCTCGGCAGCTCTTCACACCTGCGAGACGATCCTGCTCCTTCGGCCTCACCACCGGCTCCTCGCCCTCGCCTCGGCCCAGGGACGTGGCTCTGGCACGGCAGCAGGGCACAACCAGAGCGTGTGCGAGGCCGGGCGTCCCCCGTGCCACCCCGGCCATCCCCTGTGCCACGCCGTGCACTGCATGTGCCACCCTGAGCGTCCCCTGTGCCACCCTGAGCGGCCCCTGTGCACGGTCCCCACACGCCGAGCGTGCACTGCACGCGCTGCTGTGCACACGCACCCCCCGAGCGTGCACTGCACGTGCACAGACATATGTGCTGATGTGGGCGCTCCCCGGCTGGGCACATGCAGCTGCAGAGCGCACACATCGCACACAGACATCACATGCACACACACTGCACGCGTGCGTTGCACACAGACATCGCATGCACACACACTGCACGCGTGCATTGCACACAGACATCGCATACACACACACTGCATGCGTGCATTGCACACAGACATCGCATGCACACACACTGCACGCGTGCATTGCACACAGACATCGCATACGCACAGACATTGCTCACACACAGAGCATGTGCACACACACGCACACGCCCCAACTACTGAGCACAAGCACATGTGTGTAGCATGCATACACACATGCACCACCTCCCCCGCCACGAGCACCCACCCAGCCGCTCCCCGCAGGGCTGTGGGCAGGGGGGTCCCCGCACCCCGCACGGTGCTGCTGGAGGGTGGCGGGGAGCCAGGCGCCCACACACCAGCCAGCTGGGCCGGGACCCCCGCTACTGCGGAGGGGATGGGGCCCTGTGGGGACAGACCCCCCCCACACCTTCCAGCCCCTGTCCCCATCCCTCCTTCCCCTCCCATCCTCGCTCCCTCCCTGCCTGCAGCTTTGCTCCAGGCCTCTCTTCCTCCTCCTCCTCCTCCTCCTCCCCAGCCCTTCGGTCCCCCAGGCTCCATCTCCTGCTGCCCCACCAGCCCCGGGGGTGCCGCAGCTGGGGACCCCCCAGAGCCGGCGGTCGCCTGCCCCGCTGCAGCTGGTTCTGGGGGGGCAAGAGGGCTGCTGGGGGGTGCAGGACCCCCGTGGGCGGCCCCGGGGGCTGCTCCACGTCCCATGGCCAGGGACACGTGGCCCCTTCTGCCGCCAAAGGCAAGCGCCTGTCCCTGGGGAAGTAGGGGAGACGCAGCCCGGCGGGACCCCGAAATCCTTCTCTGCCCAGCAGGGAGGTGGGCGACACCCCCCACCCCACCACACCCCCCCCGCAGGGTTCAGGGCTTCCCTGCCAGCTCCAGTGCCAAATCCCACCGGCACCGGACCACGGGAGCGAACGTGGCATCCCCTGGCTCTCGCAGCCCCCCGTATCCCCAGCACCAACACCCCCAGCCCCAGCACCCCTCAGCACCGCTCAGGACCCCCCAGCACCCCCCAGCACCCCTCAGGACCCCCCAGCACCCCCGAGCCCCAGCATCCCCCCAGCCCCAGCATCCCCCCAGCACCCCCCAGCACCCCCCAGCCCCTGCATGCCCCCCCCAAGCTGCCCCCACAGCAGCCGGACCCTAAACCTTGGCGGGGGCACCCCAAGCCCCCTCCCCACGCAAAGCCGGGGCTCAGCCCCGTCCACTCCCGAGCCCCCCGAAGCGTGCGCGGGGGGGCGGCTGGCTCCGGGAGGCGGCGATGGGGAGAGGGGCGGGGGGGGGGCAGCCCCACGGGGGGAGGCGCGGCCCCACGGGCGGGGGGGCCGCAGCACCGGGGCCGCGGCGCTGCCACATCAGCAGCGGCGGGGAAGGGCCCCCCCGGCGCGCAGCTGGGAGCCGGGGGCGGTGGGGAAGGGCGAGGGTCGGGGCCAGCCCCGAGCTGCCCCCCCGGGCCGGGGACCCCCGAGGCGGGCATGGGGACACGGGGCTGAGCCGGGACCCCCGAGCTCCCCGAAACGGGGGAAGGGGGGGGGGGGGGGGCCCGCGGAGCGAGGGACGGACAGAGGGACGGGCCGGAGGAGGGGTGAGGGACGGAGCGGGGATGGAGGGGGGATGAAGGAGAGGAGCCAGGGCCGGGACCCCCGTCCCCCTCCCCAGCCCCCCCCCCAGGGAGGGATATCAGGAGCACCCAGTCCCTGGGGGCCCTGCTACACCCCCCGATTTGGGACCCCCCATCACCCAGGCTGGCAGCGGGACCCCCTAGGGTGCCACGAACCCCCCACGTGCAGCACCGAGCGCCAGAGGACAGACAGACAGACAGGCCAGGCCAGAGCCCCCCGGCACCTCAGGGACCCCCATCCCAGTAACAGGATAACTTCAGCCCCCCCAGCCCCGATTTGGGGGGGCAGCACACCACAGCAGGGTGCCAGCACCCCTCGGTGTGATGCCACCCCTAAAAAAGCCCCCAAAGTGGCCCAACTCACCCCAAATTGCCCCACCGCGGGGGTGCCCCCCACCCAGGGCAGAGTCCGCAGCGGGGCAGGGAGGGTGCGAAGGGCGCTGGGTGCTGGGTGCCCCCCGCGCCCGGGTCCATAGTCCGGCTCGGGCGAGGAGGGTGGCGTGGCAGTGCCGGGACGCCTGGGTTCGTTGGCAGGGGGGACTGGGGGGGATGGAAGCCAGGGACACCCCGCAGAGGGGCTCGTGCCCGGGAAGGGTCCCCAGGGATGGGGGCTGTGAGTCAGGGATGGGGAGAGACCCCGTGAGCCCCGTGGGTGAGGGGACAGGGCTGGGGGGGCTGGAGGGGGCAGGCACCCCAGGGTGCCAGGGAGGGGGGACCTGCCAGTGCCCAGCACATGCCTCTCGGTGTCCCCAGGATCATGTTCTTCATCATCATCATCATCTTCATAGCCATCACCTTCCTCATCATGGTCTTCCACGCCTGCCGCAAGCTCTGCCACGACCCCGCGTCCCCCCCACCCTACAGGGACCCCCAGGGCGCCGTGCCCCCGCCACTGGCCCCGATGCCCTCACTCCCCAGCCTGCCCGGCGGGGCCATCCCGGTGGGCCTGGAGCCCCCACCCTACAGCGAGGTGGGTCCCAGCCGGCGGTGGGTGCTGGGCACCCAGCTGAGCCCGGCATGGGGGGACAGGGTGGGCTGTGGGGTGCTGGGTGCAGGGGCTACGGGGTGGTGCGTGCTGGGGCTACGGGGTGATGGGGCTACAGGGTGATGGGTGCTGGGGCTACGGGGTGGTGGGTGCTGGGGCTACGGGGTGATGGGGCTACAGGGTGATGGGTGCTGGGGCTACGGGGTGGTGGGTGCTGGGGCTACGGGGTGATGGGGCTACGGGGTGGTGGGTGCTGGGGCTACGGGGTGATGGGGCTACAGGGTGATGGGTGCTGGGGCTGTGGGGTGGTGGGTGCTGGAGCTATGGGGTGCTGAGTGCGGGGGCTACGGGGTGCGGGGGCTACGGGGTGGTGGGTGCTGGGGCTATGGGGTGGTGGGTGCTGGGGCTGTGGGGTGATGGACGCCGGGGCTATGGGGCTCAGCAGGGCATGGGGGGACTATGGGGACCCACGAGCCCCCCCCATGCCAGGCGCACCCTCCCCTGCTCCCACGCACCCTGCCTTGCCCTGCCCCAAAGGGGGGACCCAGTTCCAGTGTCTTGGGTTCAGCCCTGGGGTGGGGGCACCCTACTTCCCCTGGGGACCCCGGCATCCCGGGAGCGGGGGGGTGCCATATGGACCCCGCCACTCATCCCCACGCACCCTTAGGTGACGGCGAAGCCCTTCCTCTACCCGCTGCCGCAGGGGCCGTGTCCTGAATGCGGCCGCGGTGCCGGGGCTCAGCCCCTCTTTGCCACCCAGACCAGCTTCTAGGGGTGACCCCCCCGCCCTGAGGACTGGTGACAACACTACCCTTCGCTGGCGGGGGGCATGGGCCCAGGCATCCGGACGGCCCGGGAGGGGGCCATGTGCCCCCCGCGGATGCCTGGGCCCATGCCCCCCCCAACCCATGCCATTGGAACATGGCGGTGGGGGTTCTCTATTTATTATTTTTAAAAGCGTAAGCGTAAAAGACCTCCCTGCTCTGCTGGTTTTGGGGGGCTGGGGAGGTTCGGGGGGGTATGGGGGAGAAGGGGGAATGTTTGGGGGGAGGGAGGGTTGCACCCCACACCCCCCCCGCTGTGGGTGCACCCTGGGTGCCGCTGGACTTCGCCAGGCAGGCACGCGAGCGTGCGTCAGCTGAAGCCCTGACACCCTGTCCCCATCCCCACCTCCACAGAGTCACAGAGTCGTTCAGGTTGGAAAAGACCTTCAAGGTCAAGTCCAACGTTAACCCACCGCGGCCAAGCCCACCGCTAAACCACGTCCCTGAGCACCAGGTCTGCAGGTCCTTTAAATGCCTCCAGGGATGGGGACTCAACCCTTCCCCGGGCAGCCTGTTCCGGGGCTTGGCAACCCTTTCCGTGGAGGCATTTTTCCTGACATCCAATCTAAACCTCCCCCAGTGCAACTTGAGGCCATTTCCTCTTGTTCCATTGCTTGCTCCCTGGGAGAAGAGACCAAACCCCAAGTTCGCGACAACCTGCTTTCAGGAGCTGCAGAGCGATCAGGTCTCCCCTCAGCCTCCTCTTCTCCAGGCTGAACACCCCCAGCTCCCTCAGCCGCTCCCCACCAGCCCTGTGCTCCAGACCCTTCCCCAGCTCCGCTGCCCTTCTCTGGACACGCTCCAGCACCCCAATGTTCTTCTTGTGCTGAGGGCCCCAAAACTGGACACAGCATTCCAGGGGCGGCCTCACCAGCGCCGAGTACAGGGGACAATCACTTCCCTAGTGAATCCATCTCCATCCCAATCCCCATACCCATCCCTGTCCCCATTCCCATCTCATCCCCATCCCATGCCCATCCCCATCCCTGTCCCCATCCCCATCTCATCCCCATCCCCATCCCATGCCCGTCCCCATCCCTGTCCCTGTCCCCATCCCCATCTCATCCCCATCCCTGTCCCCATCCCATCCCACCCCATCCCTGTCCCTGTTCCCATCCCATCCCCACAAGACATGGGCCCAGGCCAGCGGGACGTCGGGATTTATTGAGTTGGGAGCACACTCCCCGGCACAGGACTGTCCCCGTGGCAGGTGCCCCTGGCCGCTCACGCCGCTTGCCGGCCCCGGCACCGCTTGATCTTCTTCTTGAGGAGCAGCAGGTCCAGGTAGAGCAGGCGGCCCAGGACGGCGGAGGCGCACAGCAGCCCCCCGTGCAGGGCCCCCGCCAGCCCGCAGCTGAACACGTCCTGCCCTGGGGGACGGGCAGCGGTGGGGCACGGGCACCCACGGGAGGGACACGGCTACCACCATGGGGGATGTGGCCACCCCCACGGGGGACACCCCACGCTGCAGGGAGCCCCTGGGGACACTGTCTGCAGCCTGGAGCTGGGCATGGGGACAGAGGGACAGGGCGACACGGGGACACAGGTCCCTTACCCGTCAGGTAGAGGTTCTTCACGGGCGTCTTGGCCCTCATGGCGGCCACCACGGCCGGGCTGAAGCGGCTGACGTCGTGCTCGGTCCCATACATCTCCCCGCGGGGAGCGGCCAGGTAGTGCTGGTTGGTGAGCGGCGATGCCGCCTCCAAGAACTCCACCTGCCCGGGCAGGGGCACGGGGGTGCTCGGGGCACGGCGGGGTGCACGGGGCACACACGGGTGCCCGGGGCACGGGGGGCTGCATGGGACATGCTGGGGTGCATGGGGCAAGCAGGGATGCACAGGGCATGTGGGGGTGCACGGGGAATGCCAGGGTGCACAGGGCACATACGGGTGCAGGGGGACACCCAGGGGTGCCCAGGACATGGGGGGGGTGCACAGGGGGCACGCAGGGGCAGGGGTTGACCCATGCCACCAAACAGCATGTCCCACCGCAACAGGTCCAACTCTACCCGGTGGGTGCCCGCCCCATGGCTTTGCAGGGCACCCTGTCCCCGCGGGGCACCCCAACCCCACAGGGCACCCCTTCCTGTTGGGCACATTCCCACTGGGCACCCCAACCCCAAAGTGTACCCCGTCCCCGCTGAGCACATCCCTGCAGGGCACCCTGTCCCCACAGGGCACCCCGACATGCTTGGGCACCCAGTCCCCACTCTGCACCCATGCCCATGGGGCACCCAAACCCTGCAGGGCACCCCACTCCCGCTGGGCACCCCAAACCTGCAGGGCACACCATTCCCACCGGGAACCCCAAACATGTAGGGCACCCCAACCCCACTGGGCACCCCAACCCTGCCTGGGCACCCCCCCCCCCAGGGCACCCATCCCTGCTGGGCACCCCAGCCCCACGGGGCACCCGGTCCCGCTGTGCACCCCATTTCCACAGTGCATCCATCCCTGCGGGGCACCCAAACTCTGAAAGGGTACCCCAACCCCCTGGGGCTGTGGGGCGCCCCACCCCTACAGCCCCCCCATGCCTGCAGAACACCCTGTCCCCACCGCGCACCCTCCCCGCTGGGCGCCCTGCGTGGCAGGGGACGCGGCGGGGACCCCGTCACCTTGTCACGGAGGTGGGGGAAGCGCTGCAGTGCCCGCTCCAGCAGGCGCTGGGCGATGGCCAGCTTGTAGCGCTGGTAGTCGGGGCCCCGGTGCTTGGCGCGGGTCCCGGCCCACTCCTCGAACCACTCGTACCGCGCCATGGTCAGGATGGTCATGCACGACCGGCCTGCGGGGCGGGGGGACAACTGGTGACAACCCCCGTCCCGGTGCCGGTGTCAGCCCGGGACGCGGCAGCGGTGGCGATGCCCATGCCATAATCCCGGCTGGGGGCATTAAGGAGCCTCTGAGCCCGCAAAGCCGAGCGGACCAGGGCTGCAGAGCTGGGGGGGCCATGCGGGGGCTCCCCGCGCTCCATACCTGGGTGCCGCTGCTCGTAGGTGGGGTCCTTGGCAGCGGGGAAGGTGATGAACATCATGGCCAGGTTTTCAGGGACGTCATCGCGGCTCAGGGCGGCGTAGCGGGTCATCCTGCGGGCAGAGTGGACAGCGCCATGGACCCCCCCACCCCCCACCCCCCGCTGTGCACCCGCCCCGGGGTGCCCAGGGACCCCTTACATGGCATCCAGGTCGTTGTCGGGGTAGATCCAGAAGTTGGTGGCGGGCAGGGCCAGCTCGGCCGCGCTGCCCCGCAGCCCCACGAACACCAGGAAGGAGCCCATGCCGTGCCGCACCATGGCCAGGCGGGAGCGGATGCCTGCGGGGACGTGGATCGGGATGCGGGAGAAGACACCGCGTCCCTGCGGAGGGCACACGGGGGTGCCAGGGACACGGGGATGCCAGGGATGCTGGGGACGTGGGGATGCCAGGGATGCTGGGGACAGCGGTGATGCCAGGGACACAGGCATGATGGGGATGCGG
The DNA here is from genome assembly GCF_030463565.1 of Pelecanus crispus. Classification (NCBI taxonomy): domain Eukaryota; kingdom Metazoa; phylum Chordata; class Aves; order Pelecaniformes; family Pelecanidae; genus Pelecanus; species Pelecanus crispus. The sequence continues at coordinate 488,115 of NC_134660.1, read as the reverse complement.
CGATGCTGGGGACACGGGGAAGCCGGGGATGCTGGGATGCTGAGGATGTAGGGATGCTGGGGATGCAGGGATGCCAGGGATGCTGGGGACACAGGGATGCCGGGGACAGGGATGTTGGGGACAGTGGTGATGCCAGGGACACAGGCGTACTGGGGATGTGGGGATGCCAGGGATGTGGAGGATGCGGGGATGCTGGGGATGCTGGGACGCTGGGGACACGGGGATGCCTGGGACGCTGGAGATGTGGGGATGTTGGGGACAGTGGTGATGCCAGGGACACAGGTGTGCTGGGGTTGCGGGGATGCCAGGGATGCTGGGGATGTGGGGATGCTGGGGATGCCAGGGACGCTGGGGACATGGGGATGCCAGGGATGCTGGGGATGCCAGGGACGCTGGGGATGTGGGGATGCTGGGGATGTGGGGATGCTGGGGACAGTGGTGATGCCGGGGACACAGACGTGCTGGGGATGCGGGGATGCCAGGGATGCTGGGAATGCAGGGATGCTGGGGACACGGGGACAGTGGGGATGCAGGACAGGGGACACGGTACCTGGGTGGCTGCGGAGCGGGGCGGGCAGCAGCTTGCCGAAGGTGTTGAAGACACCGGCGTCGGAGATGACGACGGGGGCAAAGATCTCCACCTGCTCCTCGCTCGGCCCCTTCTGCACCACCACCCCTGGGAGGCGCGGGGGAGTGAAAGGGGCGCGGGGTGGCGGTGCCCTGTCCCCGTCGCGTGTCCCCCCACGGCGGGGGGCTGGGGCGGGGGTGTCGGCGCTCACCCACAGCCGTGCCGGCGGGCGAGACGAGGATGCGGGTGACGGGGGCGCGCACCAGCACGGCCCCGCCCGCGCGCTCGATGAGGGGCACAGCATGGAAGGCGATCTCGCTGGCCCCCCCGCGCGGGTACCAGGCCCCACGCTGGTAGTGGTGCACCATCAGCACGTTCACCAGGAAGCTGGAGTCCCGCGGGGCCGTGCCTGGGGACGGGGGACGATGGGGAGGGATGGGCACAGCCAGCCTCCGCCCCAACGCCGGGAAGCCCTCCCCTATCGCGATATGGCCTCCCCTATCGCGATATGGCTTCCCCTATCGCGATACAGCTCTCCCTGTCACAATATAGCCCTTCCCTGTTGTGATGCTGCCCTCTCCTATCACAACACACCTGTCTGCTAGCATGACACAGACTTCCCGTCACAATACAGCTCTCCTCTATTGCAACGTGGCCCTCCCGTATCATGACACAGCCTGCCTTATTGCCTTATTGCATCCCTCCCCATCGCGATACAGCCCTCCCCATCGCAACACGGCTCTCCCCTATCCTGTTGGTGCCATCCCCTATCATGACATGGCCCTCCCCTATCACGACACAGCCCCCCCATTGCAATACCGCCCTCCTCCATCACCATAGCACACTCCCCTATCGTGATGGTGCCCTCCCCTGTTGCAGCGTGGTCCTCCTCTATTGCAATGGTGCCCTCCCTATTGTGATGGCCCCCTGCCTATCGCGACGGCCCCCTCCCTATCGCGACAGCACCCTGACCGTAGAAGAGGTAGCTGAGCAGGGCGCGCAGGTCGCAGTCGGCAGTCAGCCGGGCCACGGCCTCGCTGTGGCTGGTGGCCGCCATGCGGAAGATGGGCGAGATGCAGTAGACGAGGCCGGTGCGCACCAGGAGGGCGGCCAGCCACCACGGCACCATCTTCAGCACCGCCAGCAGTGCCACGTGCCGCGAGGCCACCTGCGCCGGGACCGGCCCCACATCACCCCTGGCCACCTCCGCAGCCACGGCCCCACCGCTGCCACCGCTACGTCCTCAGCACCGCCACTGCCGTGACCCCAGCACCACCCGTGTCCCCAGCACCCACCCCCACCGCCCATGGCCCCACCATCCCCATCACTCGTCCCCACCACACCCAATGCCCGTGTCCCCACCATGACCATCACTTCTGTCCCATACCATGACCATCACTTCTGTCCCATACCACGACCATCACCCGTGTCCCCACCATGACCATCACTTCTGTCCCGTACCACGACCATCACCCGTGTCCCCACCATGACCATCACTTCTGTCCCATACCACGACCATCACCCATGTCCCCACCATGACCATCACTTCTGTCCCATACCATGACCATCACCCATGTCCCCACCATGACCATCACTCTTGTCCCCAATGTGCCCATCACTTTTGTCCCCACCATGACCATCACTTTTGTCCCCACCATGACCATCACTCTTGTCCCCACCATGACCATCACTCTTGTCCCCAACATTCCCACTGCCCCTTCCCCACCATGACCATCACCCACGTCCACCCATCTCCCACGTCCCCACCATGCCCAGACCCACCAGTGCCACCACCGCCATCCCCATCCCCACACCCCACACGTCCGAGCCAGCGGGATCCCAGCACCACACGCTGGGGACGTGCCACCACCCACGGGAGGGTGTCCCCGGGGCCTCCCACCTTGGAGATCCTCATGAACTCCCTGATGGCTGCCTTCTCCGCAGGGAACTGCTCCTCCAGGGCGGCGGCGAAGGCGGCCTTGCCAGCGCGGAGCTGGTAGCGCCGGGGGCCCAGGCACACCTCGTCGTAGGGGTCGGGCAGGCGCTGCCAGCACAGCTGCCCGTCCGTCAGCTGGTCCAGCGCCACGCGCAGCATGCTGCCCTCGTGCATCTGCCCCACGTAGTGGATGCCTGCGGGCCCCGGGGGGGTCAGCCGGCCGAGGGGCTGGGGGCCGCCGGTGCCCCCCGGGGACACGCGCTGGGACCCCCCTGGGGTGCCAGACGGGAGAGTTAAGTGCTTAACCTCCGTCTGCTGCGGGTCACCTTGAGAGGCGGCGGCGTGACCTGGGCTGCGAGCCCGGCACGCGCACTGCGTGCATGCACTTGCACGCACACGCGTTGCACACACAAGCTACGCGCAAACGGCACGTGCGTTGCATGATCTCACTGTACACACGCTGTGTGCACACGTGCTGCATGCAAACAGCGCGCGCATGCATGCTGCACGCAAATGGTGCATGCGCTGCAAAAACACTGCAGACGCTGCACGCACATACTGCCATACCTGCCCGGTACACGCTGTAAACAGGCACAGGCACGTCTGTGCGCGCAGCGCACGTGATGCACACGCTGCCTGTGCACACACGCTGACTGAATGTGCAAGCAGGGCACGCTGCACACGCTGCACGTGCACAGGCACTGCGTGCACGCATTGCAAACGCACCCACCCTGCCACCCCGCTGCACAGGGACGCATGCAAGGGTGCAACCAGCCTGCGGACACACGGCAGGGTAAGTAACACCCACCCTGCGTGCACCGAGCTACAGCTGCACGCTACCCGCGCACGCTGCCCGCGCACACCCACACACTGCCTGCATGCACAAGCACATGCAGACGCCCAGGTGCAGGCAGGCTGAGGGGTGCCGGGGCGGGGGCAGCCGGGGGTGCAGCGGTGCTGGGGGGTCCTTACCCACGTCGAACTCGCTGCCGTGCTCCTGGAAGGTGTGGCAGCACCCGCCGGCCTGGTCGTGCTGCTCCAGCACCAGCACCCGCTTGCCTGCCTTGGCCAGCGTGCCCGCCGCTGCCAGGCCCCCCATGCCGCTGCCGATGACCACGGCGTCCAGCTCCGGCGGCACCCGCTGGGCGCTGAACCCTGCGCACACGCGCGTGCCTGAGCCCCCCTCCTCCCCCCCATCATTGCACGGGGGCGTGCGGACAGACAGCACGCCCGGAGTGCAATGGGATGGACGGACGGACAGCACGCACCCAGCACTCACCCCGCTTCAGGACCTTCTCGCGGGCACGCGGCTCCGTCACCAGTGGCCGGGGGGGCCCCGGGGGTGGCCGGGCGAAGGGGTTGCCGGCCGGGGCCAGGAGCCGGTGGGCCACCAGCCCCAGCCCCAGCGCGCCCAGGGCCAGCAGCAGCAGCAGCAGCGTGGCCCACATGGCTGCACCGCGTGCAGCACCTTACGGACGCCGCACCGTATTGCCCCGGTGCCTTACAGCCCCAGCAGCTTACGGGCACGGCAGCTTAGACGGGAGATTACAGCCACGCCGCCCTGTAGCCGAGCAGCTTACAGCCACCGCAGCTCACAGCCGCAGGAGCTTATAGCTGCACCCTATGGCCATGGCACCCTATAGCCGCGTGCACCCCAGGAAGCACGGGGTTCCGGGGGCCGGCACGGGCCCACCCACCTGAGGTCCTTGGCGGCAGCGCTGGGACACGGGCCAGGCCCCGGGGCGGCAGCGTGTGTGCACAAGCATGTTGGGTGGTGCACACGCACGTGCGTGAGGTGGAGGGGTGCGTGCTGGTACGCTGGGCGCTGCATGCACGCACGTGAGCGTGCACACGTGCAGCTGTGCGAATGTACACGCACCCACGCTTGTGCAAGGAAGCGCATGTACCCCTACACGCTTGTGCAAGCAAACCGTACCTGCACACACACACCCGGGCTAACGCGTGCACGCACCACACACACACACGTCTGTGCAAACACACACTTGCACAGCCTTACCCACCCACCCACGCGTGCACACACACCCCCGCACCCCCAGCTCTGGTGCCTGCAGCTCTGCTGACCTCTCCCGGCAGCACCAAGTAAAGGCCTGTGCGTGCAATGGCACACTCACCCACAGCCACGCACACCCACAGCCACGCACACCCAGCACACACCCAGCACACACAGCCCCCCGACCCACCCAACACCCAAACACCACCCGAAACCCCCAACCCCCAAATATAGCCACGTGTGCACACTCACACGTGCACACACATGCGTGCACGTACACACACACACACACACAGAGCCCCACAAACACCCTCCAGGCACCAAACTGGGGCAAACCCCTGATTTGCAGAGAAAACCCCATCAGCACCAGGTGGGAGGGGGCCAGGGTGGCGCGGAGGTGACGCCGGTGACGCCGTGCCCCCCCGGGGTGCCCCCGCCCCAGCCGGATTTGGCCACAAGGGACGAGGCCGCTGCTTTTCCCTCCTTTAATAAAAGTCACAGCAAAGTACCAAAAAGGAGCAACCGGGGGTGATGGGGACGGGGGCGGCTGCGGCAGGGGCACCCCGGGGCAGGAAGGACGGGGGGCACACACGCCCCGCCAGCATGGGGGCACACACGTGTGCACACGCCTGTTTGCGCGCACCCTGCGCTCCCCGGGTCCCCTCGGGGTCCCCCCGTGGCAGCTCCCCCCCAGACACCCCCGGCTGCGCCCCAGTGAGCCCCCGGCTGCAGCCCCCCCTAATTACAGGGCTAATTACAGGGTTAATTAAGGGTTAGTTACAGGGCCGAACCCCCGCAGGCAGAGGGTCTCGGGGGGTTATTGCTACCTGGGAAGGGGCGACAGGGGGCACGAGGGACAGAGAGGGACCCCACCCCGGTAAGGGTGAAAGGGGGTCCCCGGGGGACTTGCGGCCTGGGGACGGGGTAAGCCAGGGTGCCTGGGCCCACGGCCGCTCACGGGGCTCCAGCTGGGTGTGACCCCCCCCGTCGCACCCCCCCCAGCCCTGGGGGTCCCGGCCCACGTGCTGCCCCGCGACGGGGTGTGCTTCCCCATGGGGAAACTGAGGCACGGGGCTCCGAGGGGCTGGAGCACGCAGCGCTGCAGGACCCCGGCCCCCCCGCACCCCCAGCATGCAGCGACCCTGGCTGGGGGGGCACGGTCCCCTGGCATGATACGGGGAGGGGGCAAGGTTTTGGCAGTGAATAGCTGTGTGGGTGCTGGGCACGGCGGGGGGGTTCTGTCCCCTCCATGGGACCCCACCGGCTGCTTCTGCCCCTGCCCCCCCCCTAAAATCTGGGTAGGAGGGAGAGAGGGGCCGGGTTTGGCTCGAGGGGGGGCTCTGCAGAGAGCCAGCCCCCCCGTCGCTGAGCACGGCACGCTCATTGCACCAGTGGGCGAGACACGGGGGGCACGGCCGCCCGCCTCCCCCCGCAGCCCCCCGGCCGGGCCGGGGCGGGGGTGAGGGGGGACCCCCGGGGGCACTAATAGACCCAGCTGACGGGCACCCACTGGGGCTGGGCGCGCAGGCGCTCCATGGCCTCCCGCAGCCGCCCGAAGGTGCGCTCCAGGTCGTCGTTGGTCAGGCTGAGGTCGAAGTAGTGGCCGTAACCGCGCTGGATGCGGCCGCTCTCCTCCACCGTCCGCTTGGCGTCGGCCTCCTGCCCCGCACAAACCCTGCCTCAGTTTCCCCGTCGCTTCCCCGCGCCCCCCCACCTCGCCCCAGCGAGGGCACCCACCGTGAGCTGCTTGGTGGCCACGCCGCTCTCCAGCGCCGCCCGGTTCATGGCCCGCAGCGTCTCGGGGCCGGGGGCTTCAATGAAGACCACGTATGGCACGAATTCAGCCGTTCTCAGCACCTTCACTGCCTGGGCAGGAGGGATGGCGCTGAGCCCCGGGGGGGGCAGCCCCGGCCACCCCCTTGGTGCGTGTGTCCCCCCCGGGTCCCCTACCTGGGGGTTGACGTCCAGGATGCACATCTTGCCAGCCTCCACCACGGCGCGGATGGAGTCGATCTTGGTGCCGTAGAGGTTGCCCTCGTACTCGCCGTGCTCCAGGTACCGCCCCGCCTTGATGTCCGCCTCCATCTCCCCCCGCGACACGAAGCGGTACCCGTGCCCGTCCTTCTCGTTCTCCTTCGGCTTCCGCGACGTGTCTGCCCGGGCACGGCCCATGAGTGCCACCCGCCTGCCCCGGGGGTCCCGGGCTGGGGGGCACCCACAGCCCATGGGGACGGCCACGGGGCTGCGATGCTGCACCCGCACGCCCAGGGCCGCGTCCCCCCAGTGCCAGATGGGTTGGGCTGTGCTGGGGACGGTGACGCTCACGGGGACAGGGATGCTCATGGGGGACAGGGATGCTCACGGGGACAGGGATGCTCATGGAGGACAGGGATGCTCATGGGGGACAGGGATGCTCACGGGGACAGGGATGCTCACGGAGGACAGGGATGCTCATGGAGGACAGGGATGCTCACGGAGGACAGGGATGCTCACGGGGACAGGGATGCTCATGGGGGACAGGGATGCTGGCAGGGGACAGGGATGCTCATGGAGGACAGGGATGCTCATGGGGGACAGGGATGCTCATGGGGGACAGGGATGCTGGCAGGGGACAGGGATGCTCATGGGGGACAGGGATGCTCACGGGGACAGGGATGCTCATGGGGGACAGGGATGCTCATGGGGGACAGGGATGCTCATGGGGGACAGGGATGCTGGCAGGGGACAGGGATGCTCATGGAGGACAGGGATGCTCACGGGACAGCGATGTTGGCAGGGGACAGGGATGCTGGTGGGGGACAGGGATGCTCACGCGGACAGGGATGCTCATGGGGGGCAGGGATGCTTACGGGGACAGCGATGCTGGCAGGGGACAGGGATGCTCACAGGGAACAGGGATGCTGGTGGGGAACAGGGATGCTCGTGAGGGACAGCGATGCTGGCAGGGACAGGGATGCTCACGGGGACAGTGATGCTCATGGGGACGGTGACACTTGCAGGGGACAGGGATGCTGGTGGAGAACAGGGATGCTTACAGGGACGGCGATGCTGGCAGGGGACAGGGATGCTCACGGGGACAGCGATGCTTGCAAGGGACAGGGATGCTGGTGGGGAACAGGGATGCTCACGGGGACAGCGTTGCTGGTGGGGACACGGGGACACTCACAGGGGATGGTGGTGCCGTAGCGTGCCTGGTCCGACATGATGAGCTTGTTCTTGAGGCTGCGGCGCCCCACGCCCTGGGCGCCGATGAGCACCAGGGTTTTCCGGCGGAAGGGCGGCATGCGGGCCACCTCCTCGTAGATCAGCAGCTCGTGGCGGTCGAACTCTGGGCGAGGGACAGGGCTGTTACCCGTGGTGGGACCCCAAGCCGGGTGGCATGGGGACCCCGGGGCACCCCGTCCCATGAGGTGCCACCACAAGCCTGCCACGGGCACGCCTGGGGACCGTCCCCCCTTCCCTGGGGGCACGCCAGCAGGGGACGCTCACCGGCATTCTTCGTCGTCAGGTACATCATCCTCTTCTTCCTCTTCCCGCTGAGGCTGCCACACAGGGCCCCTGCCAAGGACAAGGGGCTGGCTGAACTGGGGACGGCGACAGGGACAGCGCCGTGGCACGGGGACAGCGCCATGGGAGCTGGGACCTGCCGTGGGGACAGTGCCACGGGGATGGGGACATGGCCATGGGGGAGCTGGGACCTGCCACAGGGACAGTGCCACGGGGATGGGGACATGGCCACGGGGATGGGGACGTGGCCATGGGGGAGTTGGGGACCTGCCGCAGGGACAGTGCCATGGGGATGGGGACAGTGCCATGGGGATGGGGACAGTGCCACGGGGGAGCTGGGGACCTGCCGTGGGGACAGTGCCACGGGGATGGGGACATGGCCATGGGGATGGGGACAGTGCCACGGGGATGAGGACACCGCCATAGGGGAGTTGGGGACCTGCCGTGGGGACAGTGCCACGGGGATGGGGACATGGCCATGGGGGAGTTGGGGACCTGCCACAGGGACAGTGCCACGGGGATGGGGATGTGGCCATGGGGATGGGGACGTGGCCATGGGGGAGTTGGGGACCTGCCGCAGGGACAGTGCCACGGGGACGGGGACGTGGCCATGGGGGGGACCTGCCGTGCTCCCCCACGGGAGGTGACCACCTGTCCCCCCGCCCAGGGCCGTGTCCCCTCCGAGGGCTGGAGGCCCCGTACCGGGCGCGGGGGCCACCTCCACGTCCCGCTTGACGAAGGCCTTGCGCTTCTCCTCCAGCAGCTGGCTGGGCACCAGCCCCGCGCTGCCCCCCTCCACGTGGCACGCCTGGGGGAACAGCGCTGTGTGTGGGGACCCCGGCCCCACAGGGACCCCCAGCCCCATAGGGACCCCCCCAGCCCCACGGGGACTGCCCCAGCCCCAGGGACCCCCCCAGCCTCACAGCGACCACCCCAGCTCCCAGGGACCCCTCCCTCTCCCGGGAATGCCCCCCAGCTCCTATGGACCCCCACAGCTCCCAGAGACCCTCCCCAGCCCCAGGGACCCCCCCACAGCCTCACAAGGACTCCCCCAGCTCCCAGGGACCCCTCCCTCTCCCAGGAATGCCCCCCAGCTCCCATGGACCCCCCCAGCTCCCAGGGACCCCCCCCAGCCTCACAGGGACCCCCACAGCTCCCAGAGACCCTCCCCAGCCCCAGGGACCCCCCCCCAGCCTCACAGGGACCCCCACAGCTCCCAGAGACCCTCCCCAGCCCCAGGGACTCCCCCCCAGCCTCACAGGGACCCCCCCAGCCTCACAGGGACTCCCCCAGCTCCCAGGGACCCCTCCCTCTCCCAGAGACCCCCCCCAGCTCCATGGATCCCCCCAGCCCCAGGACCCCCCTGACCCTCTGTGGACCCCAGCTTGCCAGGGGGACCCCCAGGAGGGGAGCAAAGGGCCAGGACCCCCCCCCGGGACCCCCCCTGACCTGCCACCAGTTGGGGTCATCCTGGTTGACGATCTGCAGCAGGTCACCGGCGGCGAACTTGAGCCCGGCCTCCTTGCAGGGGATGAGGCTGTCGGTGGCCGGGTCGTAGTCGAAGTGGCACTTAACGAAGACCTGGGGACCGGGGGGGTCAGCGGGGGGCGCAGGGGCGGCCGCCGGCCGCCTGGGTTCCCCGCTCCGCATCGCCTGGGCGCCGCCGGCCCATGCCTCAGTTTCCCCAGCGCACCGGTGGGAAACGCAGGAGCTGCGCCACGCGTGCACACACGCGTGTGCACCCTGCTAGGCGTCCCCCCCGCCCCGCCGCCCCGCCGCCCGGCGCAGCCAGGCACGCGCGGCACCCACGCACACGCAGGCGGCACCGGCGGCCGCCGCCGCGCCCCACAGGGCACCCACGGCGGCGCCCACGCACAGCCCCACGCCCACGCACAGGCACACGCACGCGCCCAGCACCGCCACCGCCGTGCCCACGACGGCACACATGCGGGCGGGAGCGTGCAGGGGGCAACCACGCACACGCACGCCACGCCACACACGCGTGTGCTTGCACACGGGACCCCTGCCCGGCGCTGACAGCAGCAGCAGGGTGCCGCAGGGCCAGCGCAGTGCGGGGACACGCGGTGCCAGGGGACACGACGACAGCGCTGCTTTGTCCCCAGGGAGCCAGGGTGACGGCAGGCGCCTGCGCCGGGCTGGCACGGGGAGGGGGGGACGGACAGGGCACCCTTTGCCACCCGGGCAGCCAGGTCCTGCCGTGGGGATGGGGATGGGGACAGGGCAGGTGCCACCGCAACCGCGTGCCCTCACCAGCGCCGGGCGTGCAAGGCACCACGGGGGACACGGGGGTCCCGCTAGCCATGGGGCACGTGGGCACAGGGCAAGTCCCTACCGGTGTGCGGGGACCAGGGGCAGGGGGCCAGGGGACATGGGGACACACGGGGAGATGAGGCACATGGCAAGGGGACACGGGGCACGTGGGCACAAGCACGCAAGGCAGGGGGACATGGGACATACGAGTATGGGGACTGGCAGGCTGGCACGGGGACAATGTGGACATCAGGGGACAGAGATGGGGGACACAGAGATGGGGGACACAGAGATGGGGGGACCATTGGGCAGGGGAAGATGGAGCCGTGGGCAGGGTGCTGGGCACGGGGTGCAGACATGGGTGCAGACGCGGGTGCGGGTGCAGGTGCAGATGTGGGTGCAGATGCGGGTGCAGGTGCAGGTGCAGGTGCAGATACGGGTGCAGATGCGGGTGCAGGTGCAGGTGCGGGGGCCAGTACCTGCCGGGGCGGGTGGGGCTCCTGGTAGCTGGGCAGGATCTTGAGGACGACGCTGCCGCTGGCGTGGCGCAGGCTGTCCTGCAGCGCCCGCGGGTCGCTGCCCACCTCCCGCCCGTTCACCTCCCGGATGACGTCCCCCACGTGCAGCAGCCCCTGCTGCGCCACCATGCCCCCGTGCAGGATGCGGGCGATGACCAGCTCCCCCCGCTCCACCCGGAACGTCACCCCCTGCCCGGCACAGCCCCGCCTCAGCCCCATGCTGGCGGCCCCACCGCGGCGTCCCGTGACGCCCACCCAGCAGCCTCCAGGCACCCCGCGATGCTCCGGCACCCCGGCAATACCCCCAGCACCCCTCAGTGCCCCAGCACCCTGCAACACCCCAGCACCGTGCGACACCCCACCACCCCACAATGCACCCCAGCACCCCATAATACCCACAGCACCCCCCAATACCCCAGCACCCCGCAATGCCCACAGCACCCCGCAACAACCTCAGCACCCAGCAATGCATCCCAGCACCCCGCAATGCCCCCCAGCACCCAGCAGCACCCCACAACACCCCAGCACCCTGCAGTGCACCCCAGCACCACCCCACAACACTCCAGCACCCCGCAATGCCCCCCAGCACCCCATAATGTCCCCAGCATGCAGCAATGCATCCCAGCACCCCGCAATGCCCCCCGCAATGACCCCAGCACCCCTCTGCACCCCAGCACCCCACAATGCCCACAGCACCCAGGATTGCACCCTGCACCCAGCAAAGCCCCCAGCACCCAGCAAAGCCCCCAGCACCCCTCCATGCCCCAGCACCCCGCGGCGGCCCAGGCTCGGGCTCACCAGGTTCTCGCCGGCCGTCTTGCGGATGCCCACCATGCGCACGGCGTCGGGGGGCACGGGCTGGCTGTTGAAGGCAGGGTCCAGGACGGGGCTGGGCGGCGGCGTCTCGTAGCTCTTGGAGGCCACCGAGTCGTGGGTCTCAAGCAGGGACTGCAACGCACGGCGGGGGCCGTCACGGCGGGGGCCGTCACGCCGGCCTCGCGCGCACAGGCACGCGGCACGCGGGGGGCTCGCGCAGCCCACCTGGAAGTGGGGCTCGCGCAGGATGCGGGGCCAGCTCGGCAGCCGCGCTGTCCTGCCGCGCCAGGTGCCCGATGTCGCGCAGGATCTCCTGCACCAGCTCCAGGTTGTTGTCCCTCACCGCCTCCAGCTTCGTCTCCTCCAGCCGCTCGTGGGCCTGGGGGGGCCGGGGGGGATTAGGGACCCCCGCGCCGGCCCCCCGCCCGCTAATACCCCTGGCATCTGCTCCCGCCACGGCGGGGGCGTGCGGCCCCCGGCCCGCAGCGGGGGAGCCTGACACGGCCCAGCACGCGCGCACACGCGGAGACACGCACAAACACAGACACGCACAGACACGCGTGCCCTTTGGACACGCACGGGGCCCTGCGTGCACTTGCACGTGCAAAAACGCCCTTCTGGAGGCACACACGTGCAGATCCTCAAGTGCACGTTTGTGCACGCGCCCTTGCACGTGCGTCACCAGACCAACCCGCGCATGTGTGCCGTTGCACAACTGCGTGCACGTGCAAACACGCACACGGACTGGTAAACACACGGGACGTGGGGCGCGCCACACGCACCACATCAGCGGGTGATACACACGTGCACACACACAGAGGTATGCACACGCGCGCACACACAGCCTTGCACACCACCACTCACCCGCTCCCCAGCCATGCGCACAACCAGCACCCTCCCCGCACACGGCCCTCCGTCACCCCCGCGCTGAAACACAGCGGCCTCGCACACGCAGGCGTACACGCACACACGTGCAAACGTGCACATTCACCTCCACCCGTGCACACGCACCTACGTGCAAACACGTGCGCGCACCTCCCTGCACGCACACACATACACGCATACGTACACGGGCATGCACGCACACACACTTACACAGCCATACACCCGCGTCCACCCGCGCACGCCCACCCGTGCTCCCACCCCCCCCCCGTGCCCCGCTCGCTGCCACCTGCAGCGGGGGGCCGGGGGGGCCGCGGTGCCACCCCCGCGCCACTGTACCTTCGCCAAGGACCTTACTATTGGGCTCTCCATGATGCCGCGGAGGAAGATGAGGTCCAGGTCGGCGGCCCCCGGGGCGCCGGGGAGCCCCATCAGGTTGTCCAGGACCTGCTGCATGGCTGGGGGGGCACAGGGGGGCACGGGGGGACACGGGGGGGCACGGGGGGGATGCAGGGGCACGGAGCAGGGGGGCAGAGCGGGAGAGAGCAGCACCGTGGGCGAAAGCCAAACGCAGCCGGGGGAGCCTGTGCCCCCCAGCCCCGTCCTGTCCCACTTGCCCCAGCGCCCCCCCCCCATTATGGGACCTGGCAAGGAATGGGGGGACGGTGTGGGGGACCCCTGGGAGCAGGGACCACCCCCCCGGTCCTACAGGAAGGACTGACACACGGACGTGTCCCCCAGCATCGTCACCCTGCCTTGCCCGGCTGGGGGCCACGCGTGGGCGGGAGCCCCCCGACACCCCCCGGGGGGGTAAGGTCTCACCCTGGCTGCTCCCCACCGCAGCCCCCCCCCGTGCCTCAGTTTCCCCAGCCGAGGAGCATCCCACCCCCTGCAGAGCTCACACGGAACCGCTCTCCCCCCAAACCCACCCCAGGGCCCCCCAGCCCCCCGTACCTGCAGGGAGTTGCGCTGCACCCCCAGCCCCTGTGCTGGGGGCCACAGGCAGAGCCCCCCCCCCCAAAGCCAGCACTTTGGGGGGGCTGCCCTGGTGATGTGGGGGGAAATCCCCCAAAAGCCCCCGGCGGGGGGATATTCCCCACACCCACGCCCAGTGCATGCAGCGGTTGGGGGGTGCCCTGCAAACGGGGGGTGCCATGCAAATGGGGGGGCAACACAGGCGGGGGGTGCGATGCAGCTGGGGGCATTTGCAATGCAAACGGGGGGGTGCAATGCAATTGGGGGGGGTGCAATGCAAATGAGAAGGGTGCAATGCAATTGGGGGGTGCAATGCAAACGGGGGGGTGCAATGCAATTGGGGGGTGCAATGCAAACGGGGGGGATTGCAATGCAGTTGGGGGGGTGCAATGCAAATGAGAAGGGTGCAATGCAATTGGGGGGTGCAATGCAAACGGGGGGATTGCAATGCAATTGGGGGGTTTGCAGTGCAAACGGGGGGGGTTGCAATGCAATCGGGGGGGTGCAATGCAAACGGGGGGGTGCAATGCAAACGGGAGCCGCTGCACCGCGAGGAGCGGCAGCGCTGCAATGGCGGGGGATGCTGGCGATGCAGCCGGGGGGAGCTGCAATCCAGACCCCCCCCCCCCCGTATCTGGGGGTCACGGCATGACCCAAGAGACCCCCCCATCCCCCACCGCCCGTCTACCCCCCATCCCCAAGCACCCCCGGCCCTCCCGCGGCATCACCCGCCCCCCCCCTACCTTGGGGGCCGCGGGGGGCGGTGGCGGGGGGGGGCCGGGGCGCGCGGCGGGGACCCTCGGCCGGGGCCGCTCATGGCTGCGGGCGCGCGGCCGGGCCTCCCCCCTCCCCCCAGATCCGGGTACCGCGGCCCCCGCGTGGGGCCCCCACCCGCCCGGGGCCTTGCACACGCGTGCACACGCGTGCACGCGCGGCCCCCGGCACGGCCGCGCCGCCTCGGCCCCCGCGCGCGCGCGCGAAAACCCCTTGCACGCCCGCGGCCGGGCGCGCGCGCGCACGGCGAAGGCACGCGCACCTCTGCGCGCTCACGCGTGCGCGCCCCCGTGCGTGGACAAGCACGCGCCTGTGCGCGCCCACACCCGTGCGCGTGCAACCTGCGCGCGCCGTGCACGTTGCACGCCGGCGGAGCCGTTGCGCACACGCGTGCGTGAGCGCGCGCCAGGCTGAGCGCCCGCGGGCACGCGTGCCCTGCATGCTCACACACGCGTGCAGACCCACGCACGCACGCCCACTGTGCGCACACGCTGGCTCGCACGTTGCCCCCCGCGCTCCCGCCCGTGTGTGCACGCGCACCCCCGCGCACGCACACGCCGCGCTGCTCACCCCTGCTTGCACACCCGCGGAGCCCCCCGCACGCCGCCACGCAGCCTCCCGCGGCCCGGGGCGGGGGCTCGGCCCCTTTAAGGGGGCGGGCGGGGGGCGCGGGGCCGCGCGGTTGCCATGGCAACCGGGGGGGCCGGGGAGCGCCGCGCGGGGGGGGGCGCCGATTTAAAGGGTCCGCGCCCCGCTCGTGCGCACACGCACCTGCACACGCACGCACCTGCACACGCGCGCCCCCACGCACACGCGCAAACACGCACGGCAGGAGCCCACCCGCGCAGCGCTCCCCCCCCCCGCAGTGCCCGCCCGCGCAGGCACCACCCCCCCTTGCACACGCGTGGCGCCAGGCCTGGGTGTGCCCCGTGCACACGCGTGTGCGCGCTCCACGCCCGCAGCCCCCGCGCCACACGCACCCTGTGGCCCCAGCACGAGACACACACACACACCCCCCGCACCCACACGCACGCCCGGGGGGTGCTTGCACACGCGTGTGCCCGTGCAAGCCCGGGCCTGGTGAACACTCACCGGTGGCGGAGCTGGGGGCGGCCGCCGGCATCTCGGCAGTGCTGCGGGCACGGTGCTGCGGGCACGGCCGGGCACGCGTGACTGGCACCGGCGGCGACGGCAGCCGCGCAGGCGTGCGGTGGCCAGGACGCTCAGGCACCCTCGGGCACATGGGCGCGTGCTTGCACACGCGTGTGCATGCATGGGAGTGCACCACAGGTGTGCAGGGACACACGAGGCCCCCATGTCCCCCCCCAGCCCCACATTGTGCCCCACGGGGGGGGGGGAAACTCCCAGTGCTGGCACTGACCCCCCCACAGTGGGGCACCCACGCTGTGTCCCAGCACCAGCGTCCCCAGAGCCTCAGCACCAGCCAGCCCCAGCGTCCCCAGTGCCCTCAGCACCAGTATTCCCAGTGTCCCCAGCGCAGCCAGCCCCAGCGTCCCCAGTGCCCTCAGCACCTGTATTCCCAGTGTCCCCAGCGCAGCCAGCCCCAGTGTCTCCAGTGCCCTCAGCACCAGTATTCCCAGTGTCCCCAGCGCAGCCAGCCCCAGCGTCCCCAGTGCCCTCAGCACCTGTATTCCCAGTGTCTCCACCACCAGTGCCTCCACGGTGCCCAGCACAACCAACAGCAGTGTCCCCAGCACAGCCACCCCCGTGTCCCCAGGGCCCCCAGCACGGCCAGACCCAGCGTCCCCAGACCCAGTGTCCCCAGCGTCCCCAGACCCAGTGTCCCCAGTGTCCCCAGTACGAGCACCCCCCAAACGCCCCCGTCCCCCTGAGCAGGCAGAGGCAGGAGGTGGCTGCAAGGGGGTTTATTGTTGGGGGGCCAGCCTGGCCCCGGGGTGATGGGTGCTGCAGGTGCTGCAGGTACTGCAGGTGCTGTGGAAGCTGCGGGTGCTGTGGAAGCTGCAGGTGCTGTGGGTGCTACGGGTGCTACGGGTGCTGCGGGTGCTGCGGGTGCTGTGGAAGCTGTGGGTGCAGCAGGCCCCCAGCTTCTCTTCACCCGCTCAGCCCCAGCGATGTCCCTGCAACAAGAGGGGCTCAGAACCCCGGCACCCCGCAGTCCCCCCCCGAGCCCCCCAGCCCCGTGTCCCCCACCCCGGGACTCCCCCACCTCCACCCAGGACGATGCCTGTTGGGGAAACCGAGGCACGGCTGGTGCTGGGGATTCCCCCACCCCCCAGCCCGGTTGCTGCGCAGACCCCTGCTGCCACCCCCTCACCTGGGGGCTCAGCACCCCGCGGCGCCGAGGGGCTCCTCACACAGCGCCCGGCCGCCCGACCGCTTGCCATACCTGCGGGGGGGAAGCACATTACTGGGGGGCAGCGCCATGCGACGGGGAGCATGCAGCGACAGGGAGCGTGTTGCAACGGGGGAGCTGGCTGCAGCGAGCAAAGGGTGCAGTGAGGGAGCAGGTTGCAAGGGAGCAGCGCGTTGCAACGGGGAACACGCTGCAATCGGGAGCGCATGGCCATGGCAGCAGGTTGCAGCAGGGAGCGCGCCGCAGCGAGAATTGCATTGCAGCAGGGAGCCGGTTGCAGCAGTTGAGCAGGTTGCAACGAGGCAGCGTGGTGCAACAGGGGAGCTTGTTGCAGGACGGGGCTGGTCGCAGCAGGAGAGCATGTTGCAACAGGCAATGTGTTGCAACGAGGGATCACGCTGCAACGGGGAGTGCATTGCAAGAAAGACCTGGTTGCAGCAGGCAAACGGATTGCAACAGGGAGCACGTTGCAATGGGGCAGTGCATTGCTATGGGGAATATGTTGCAACGGGGAGTACACTGCAACAGGGAACACACTGCATGGGGCTGTGTGTTGCTACAGGGAGTACAAGGCAATGGGGAGCATGTCGCAACAGGGAGCGCGTCGCAATGGGGAGCGCATTGCAACGGGGAGCGCGTCGCAATGGGGAGCGCGTCGCAACGGGGAGCGCATCGCAATGGGGAGCGTGTCGCAATCAGGCAGCACGTCGCAATCAGGCAGCACGTCGCAGGGGTCCCACCGCCGTGCCCCCGCCACCGCCCCACCGCTCACCGGTGCCGCGTGACCACGTTGAGGTACTGCTGGAGGTCGTTGTAGAAGCGGACGAGGTCCTCGACAGGCGCGTCGTCGCCGGGGTAGGTGGGCTGCGCGGGGCCGGCGGTGCTGGGGCGCCCGGCCAGCAGCGCCAGGGCGCAGGCGAGGAGCAGCAGGGAGGGCCAGCGGGGAGCCATGGCTGCGCTGCACACCGCGGCCTCAGGCTCTGCTGAGGGCACCGCGCTGCACGCACGCATGCATGCACGCATGCCACCCGGCTGCACGCACACGCACAGGCAAACACACACGCACGTGCACACCACCCTGCATGAGCACACACACCCCCCCCTTACAGTATGCACCGCTCTGCACGCACCCAGACATGCGCAGCAAACCTCTGCTCCTGAGGCCGTGCGCACACACACACAGCCATGCACACACACCTTGCACGCTCACACGCACCCATCTCTGCTCCAAGTGTGCACACGCGTGTGCACAAAACCTCCACTCCTACAGCCATCACATCGGTGTATGCGCATCTGTCTGCGCACCTGCACGCACACACGCACGCTCTCCCCGCTCCCAGCGCACACACGCACCCAGTTCACCCCCAAGCACACCCACACGTGCATGCACGCCCCGTTTCACACCTCCACACGCAGATGCACACACTCAGCCTTGCACACATGCGTGCACACCCCATTCACAGCCACATGCACATGTGCACACCCCATTTGCCACGCACCACGCTCGCCAGCCCTCTGCACACCCTTGCACACCCCTCAGACCCTCGTCCTCCAGCACGGGTGCTGCCACCCCCCCCAGCCCCGTCCCCCCGCAGGGGCAAGGCCCCGGCCCCACTCACCTGCTTCCACGAGCGGCGGCACAGGGACACGGCGAGACGAGGGGTCACAGCGAGATGGGGGGACGCTGCTGCCAACTCCCCGGTTCCTCGGTGACACCGCTGCCACCGCGGTGCTGGCCCTTATATCCCCCCTGTCCCCCCCGCTGATGTCACCCTGCCACGCAGCACCGGTGGCCATGTGGCCGGGGGGGACAGGGGCCATCGGGGGGTGGCAGGGACACCTGGCCCCTCGCACAGCCCTGGTTAATGTTTGACCCCGGGCTGGGGGGGCTCCCGGCGGGGCCCAGGACACGGACCCAGGTGACCAGTGTCTGTCCCCAGCACATCTGGTCCCCACAGATGGACCGAGGGACGGAGGGATGGCTGTGGGGACAGAGGGATGGCTGTGGGGACGGAGGGACAGCCATGGGGACAGAGGGACAGCCATGGGGACGGAGGGACGGCTGTCGGGACAGAGGGACGGCCGTGGGGACAGCGGGACGGCTGTGGGGACAGCGGGACAGCCGTGGGGACAGAGGGGATGGAGGGACGGCTGTGGGGATGGAGGGACGGCCATGGGGACAGAGGGACAGCCATGGGGACAGAGGGACAGCTGGGGGAAGCCGGTGGGGTGCAAGGGTGGAGGCTGGAGGCTGGCGGGAGGAGTGGGCAGCAGGACAGAGGGACAGCGAGGGACGGAACGAGGGATGGGGAGGGGGACAGAGCGACACTGGACGAGCAGACAGATGGACGGGAGGTGGGGGTGTGGGGCAGGTGAAGGGTCTGCCATCGAGGCGAGGGGTGGGATGGCAGGACAGAGGGACGGGGGGACAGGAGCAGTGGCTGCAGTGGGGGGCAGCAGCCAGCCCCGCGGTGGCCGTGCCCGAGGACATGGCTGTCCCCCTGCTCCCACCACGGCCCGGGCTGGGGGTCACAGGGGTGGGGGTCACAGGGGTGGGGGCCCCAGCCCTGACACAGCCCCCGACGGCCGCAGTCCCTGCAGGGACCCCGCGGCGATGTCGGCACCCGCTGCCAGCGCACCCCGCACCCAGTGCACCCCAGCACCCGCTGCCAGTGCACCCCGATAGCCACGGCACCCAGTGCACCCCAGAACTCACCAACAGTGCTCCCCGCACCCCCCCACCCGGTGCACCCCAGCACCCAGTGTACCCCAGTGACCCGCACATCCCGCCACCCCCCATACCCGGTGCACCCCAGCACCCACCGCTAATGTACCCCTGCACCCCGTGACTCCCAGCATCATTGCAGCCCCCCACCCTGTGCACCCCAACACCCGACAGCGTATCCCCCCACACCCAGTGCACCCCAGCACCCACTGCCAGCACCCCCCACCACCCCCAGCGCACCCCTGCACCCAGTGCACCCCAGTATCCAACCCCAGTGTGCCCCAGCCCCCCAGTGCACCCCACTCCCATCCCTCCCTCCCCACCCCCTTCCACCGACCCCCCCCATCCCTCCACCCTTGCACCCCAGCAGGTCCTCTGCCCCTTGCTCCCTTCCCCAGCCTCTCCCCTCTGCATCCTCCCCTCCATCCCCCCTGCACCCCTCCCTCCGTGCCCCCTGCACCCCTCCATCCCCCCCTGCACCCCTCCCTCCGTGCCCCCCACACCCCTCCATCCCCCCTGCACCCCTCTGTCTCCCCCACACCCCTCCCTCCGTCCCCCCATCCCTGGCACACACAGCCCAGATGGGTGCCCACGATCGTGCTCTTTATTGCCACTGGCGGGGGCGTGCAGGGACCGTGCGGGACCCCCGACAGCGGTGGGGAGGGGATGGGGTCAGGGCCCCCCCCGGCGGGACACCCCCAGGCCGGGCTCTGGGGGTCCCCGGCCCTCCCGGCGGGGGGGGGCCTGCGCTGGCCCCGGGTGCTGGGGCCCACCCTGCGGCAGAGCCCCGGGTCCCTCGGGGAGACACAGGGAGACGGGGGGGATGCGGGGGATTGGGGGGCTGGGGGAGCCGGTCACCACGCAGAGTCACCGTCGTACCTGCAGGGAAGAGCTGGCATGAGAAAAGGGGGGACGGGACCCCCAGCACCCCCTGGGACCCCCACCCCAGGGTGCAGGAGAGGGAGCAGCCCTTGCCCCGTCCGCAGGGCGATGGCGACAGGGACGAGGACACTCACCACGACCTGTCGCTGCTGGCCCCGAGCAGCAGCTCCGACACCACGGCCTCGGGGCTGGCGCGTTTGCCGTACCTGCGGGACACGGAGCACGTGGGTGCGGGCGTGCAAACGGCACCCATGGGTGTGGGCGTGCAAACGGGACCGCAGGGGCGTGCGCAGGGGCGTGCACAAGCGTGCAAACGGGAACCGGCAGGTGCGTGCAACAGAGCCCCCCAGGCATGCAAAGGCGCAGGCAAGAGCACGCCGAGGGCCTCGCACGAGGGCCGCCGCGCGCCCGCCGCGCTCACCTCTGCCGCGTCACCAGGTTGATGTAGTGGCGAAGGGCCGAGAAGTACTTGGCCATCTCCTCGGGGGAGGCGTCGTCCCCGGGGCTCTCGGGTTTGGGGGGGTAGGCGGCCGCCAGCGTGCCCAGGCACAGCAGGGCGCAGAGGGCCACGGCCGCCAGCGCGCGCCGCAGCCTCGGGGACGTCGCCATCTGCGCGGGGACGGGGCCGCGGGGCGGCCTCAGCTGCCTGTGCATCCCCCCCGCCACCCCCAGGTACCCCCATCTCGTCCCAAAGCAGCTCTGCACCCCCCAAAGCCCCCGTCCCCCCCCGGGCCCGCAGAGACGTCTCGCCCCCCAGACCCCGCCGCGCCCCCGGGGCCCCCCCGCTCCCCAGGGGGATGTGGCCCTCCCCTGCCCGGGACCCCATCTCCCCCCAAGGTCCCCCCAGGGAACCCCCATATCCCCACAGGGCACCTCCCTTCCAGAGACCACCCCGCCTCCCCAAAGGGACGTCTCCCCCCAGGGATCTCCAGAGACCCCCCCACAATGTCCCCAAGGGGCCATCTCCTTCCCAGGGACCCAGAGACCCCCCCCAACATCCGCAAGGAGCCACCTCCCTCCCCGGGACCCCCAGGAGCCTCCTCCCCTCTCCCCAAAGGGCCATCTCCAGGGACACCCCCCGCAAGTCCCCAAGGGGACACATCCCTCCCGGGGACCCCAGAGACCCCCCCCCCCCCATCTCCCAAAGGGGACATCCCCCCCCCCAGGGACCCCCCAAGGGAGATCCCCCACCCCAAAGGACCCCCAGAGACCCCTGTCCCCAAGGGACCCCCCATGTCCCCAAGGGATCACCTCCCTCCCCAGGGGATGCCTTCCCCCCACGGGACCCCCACGGGACCCCCCAGGGCCCCAGTCCCGTCCCCGCGCTGTCCCTGCACTCACGGTGGAGGCAGGAGGTGACAGGCAGGGCCTGGCAGCGGGGTGACAGTGCCGGGGACACAGCAGCTCCTCCACCCGCCCGGGATTTTATAGCCTCCGGGGGGGCTGCTGGCTCCTCCCTCACGCGTGACCGACCCACGGGCACGGCAGGACCCCGGCAGCCCCCCCGCCACCCGCCCCGGGGGGACACGTGCCAGCACCTTGGCACCGTCCCCTGGCAGAGGCCCCCGGCGAGGGAGCAGGGGGGCTGCACGGGGCACGGGCGGGACGCTGGACACGGCCCACGGACATGGGACACGGACACGGTATGTGGTACACGGCGATGCCACACGTGCACAGCACACGGACATGGATGTGACATGCAGCCATGGCACACAGGCACGGCACACTGACACGGATGTGACATGCAGCCATGGCACACAGGCACGGCACACTGACACGGATGTGACATGCAGCCATGGCACACAGGCACGGCACACGGACACGGATGTGACATGCAGCCATGGCACACAGGCACGGCACACTGACACGGATGTGACATGCAGCCATGGCACACAGGCACGGCACACGGACACGGATGTGACATGCAGCCATGGCACACAGGCACGGCACACTGACACGGATGTGACATGCAGCCATGGCACACAGGCACGGCACACGGACACGGATGTGACATGCAGCCATGGCACACAGGCACGGCACACGGACACGGATGTGACATGCAGCCATGGCACACAGGCACGGCACACGGACACGGATGTGACATGCAGCCATGGCACACAGGCACGGCACACGGACACGGATGTGACATGCAGCCATGGCACACAGGCATGGCACACGGGCACGGCACAGGGACATGGCATGCAGCCACAGGACACAGACACAACACACAGCTGTGGCACATGGACATGGATGTGACATGCAGCCACAGCACACAGACATAGCACACGGACACAGATGTGACATGCAGCCATGGCACACAGGCATGGCACACGGGCATGGCACAGGGACGCAGCATGCAGCCACGGGACACAGACACAGCCATGGCACATGGCAACGGCACATGGACACAGATGTGACACGCAGCCACAGCACACGGACATGGCACACAGACATGGATGTGACAGGCAGCCATGGCACACACGCGAGGCCCCAAGACAGCCTCGGGACATGGCAGCGGCACACAGGGACACAAACATGGCACAGCCATGGCACAGGCGCAGCACACGGGACACAGCAGGGACACGGCCCGCAGCTGCCTCAGTTTTCCCAGACGCCAGGGCAGGGCACGGAGCCACCGCCACAGCCCCCGCCACCACAGCCCCCGCCACCGCCACCGCAGCCCCCGCCGCCGCCCCCGCCCGCTGTCGCAGCCCTCCAGGACGGATGAGCTGCCCTTTCCGCTCCACCGCCGTGAGCCCTGCGCTGGGGGGGACACTAATTCGTTATGGATTTGGCATTAAGGAGCAATCGCCCGGCCCGGCGCTCTGGGGGGAAACTGAGGCACAGAGGCGCCGGTGGGGACGTGCTGTGAGCGGGGGCTCCGGGTCCCCACCGGGAAGGGGCCACCAAAGCCACCGGGTAGGTGCTGGGAGAGGTGGCAGAAGGGGGTCCCCAAAAGCCCCGGGATGCTCCCACCTGGAGGCAGCCGCAGCCGCAGCCAGGGGATGGAGGGGACACAGCTGGGACCCTGCGGGGTGCCACCGGCCACCGGCCCGGCCAGAGGAGACACGGCTCGGACCCCGCAGGGTGCCACCGGCCACCGGCCCGGCCGGAGGGGACGCGCTCCCCACTCCCGACCTGGCCGTCACCCCGGCTCACGGCAGCGCCAGCGCGGGGGTCCCAGCCCCGCGGCCATCCCCGAGCCCCAGGGGAACACGTCCCCATGGCGTGGCCGCGGTGCCACACCGGTGCGCGGGGATGCAGCCGGGGGGGGTCCCTGGTGCCCCGGCCACGCGGTGCCTGGCTCCACGCCAGCCTGGGAGGGGGCCGAGCCCCCCGCGGGGCCGGGGGGTGGGTGCGGCCCCCCCAGCCCAGCACTTTTCACGTCCCTGCAGGCGAAGGCCTGGTCGAAGGGCTCACTAGGTGCATGGGGGCCGCGGACGCCCCCCGCAGCGCCCTGCCACGTGCCCCTGGGGACACCGAGGCTGAATCCAGCGCCGCGGTGGGGGCCGAGCCCCCTGCCTGGAGTGCCCCGGGGGGGTCTGCCCCATCGTGGGGTTCGTGGACACCGACCCACGGCTCCGCCGCGGCGGCCGGGGACCGAAGCCCAGCAAACAGCAGCAGTGTCGCCGCTCGGCACCGACGTCCCCAGGCCGGGGGCGAGGATGGGGATGGGGCGGCCCCCAGCCCCCCCGGCACGGAGCAGCCCCCGCTGTCGTGAGGGGGGAGAAGGGAGGCGAGGGTTTTCTGCACCATTTCCCCCGAGTGACAGCAAACAGCAATTTTCCAAAGGTCACAGGATGGCTCTGCCCGTGGGGGAGCCCCCCCGGCACGGAGCTGGGGGCCCGGCTGCAGCCCCCCCTGGGCCAAGGCAAAAGGGGGGCCCGGGGGGTGCCCCTTGTGTGCCCCCCGCCTCCACCACGGGCAGGGAAGAGGAGGAGGAGGGCCCGGGGCTGAAGGCGCCCGCTGGAGCCCAGGCAGCCCCGGGGGGGTCCCGGGAGGGCGAGGAGCCCCCGCGGCCCCCCCCAGCCGGGGGCGTGGGGCGGAAAAGGCGCAGGGAGAGCAAACAGGGCCCTGCCGCTTCCCCGCGCTTTATGGCCCCCGGTTCCGCCGGAGGCACATTAGGGGCCACGCGTGCCCCCCCCGGGAGGAAGGCCCTTATCAGCCCCTGTTTGCTTTTCCACCGCCAGCCAGGGGGGACACGGCACGCCTGCCCGGCTGGGGGGGACACACAAAACCCGCCTGCCTGGCCGGGGGGACACACAACACCCGCCTGCCCGGATTGGGGGACACACAACACCCCCCTGCCCGGCTCGGGGGGGACACACAACACCTGCCTGCCCAGCCAGGGGACACGGCACGCCTGCGGCAGGATGGGGACAGCAAGGATATGGCCGTGGGGACAGCCGGGGTCTGGCAGCCCCTCGCCACGTCCCACCGCGATGTCCCCCCCTGTGCCAGGCCGCCCCCCCACCATAAACCAGGAGCCGAGCCCCCGGCCCGGGTTGCGGCAGGGTGCAGGCAGCGCACAGGCAGGGCAGGACCCCGGGGACGGGACGGGGATGGCAGCAAATCCCAGCCTGGGCCCCTGCTCTCCCCCCTGCCTCAGTTTCCCTGCCGAAGGGAGCGGAACACCCAGCGTCGCCCACACCCCGCTGCGCGCCGGCTCCCCCCAGCCCCCCCAAAGTGGCCCCCCTGGAAGCAGCTCCCCCTCCAAGCCCCCCAAAGTGGCTGGGCCTGACCCCGCTGGCACACAACAGCTGAGACAGCCCAGGGACGAGGTAAAAGATTTCTCGTTTCATCAGTAAAAACACACCCGGGGGGGCACCTCGGCGGGGAGGGGGCCTGGCCACACAGTGGCCAGCAACCCTCGGGCAGGAGCCCCCCCAGCTCCCCCACACACGCAGGGCAGCGACCGCCCCGTCCTCCAGCAAAATTATCAAATATTTACAAATTAAAAAAAAAAAAAGAATAAATAGAGGTGATTCTTTAAAAAAACTGCCCCCCCCCCCCCCCCCCCTCGCCCCAGTCCCGGCCAGTGGCCACCCCGCTCAGCCGTCAGTGGCCAGGATGACGACGGCTCCGAAAATGCCAACGTTTTGCCCGATGAGCTTCATCTGATTCCAGAACTCGACCCGGCGCGAGTCGTGCCAGTAGCCGATGTTGCCATCGATGAGGAGGATGGCGAGGGGCAGGAGCACCGCCAGCACCTGCGCCGCCGCCCGCACGTAGTAGCCGGAGAGGAAGGCGAGGGCCAGGAGACCGTAGAGGATGAAGAGGAGCTGGAGGGCGAGCTCCCCGCCCAGGAGGTGGTTCAGGTAAGCCAGGCGGTCCTCCTTGCTGTGCTGCAGGGAGTAGGCCTGGGGGGGACGGGGGGCTGGAGCGCGGTGCCACCGGCAGCGCTCCCCGAGGCTTCTCCCCCTTGGGGGGAACCCCCGGCGGATCCGGCCCCCCGCCTGCGCAGGGTGGGGGCAGGAGGGGGCCGTGCCCCCCACCCCGGGACGGTGCACCCCCCCCGCGCCCCGCCGTACCTGGCAGATGAGGTAGATGCCGAGGAAGACCTGCCCCGTGGACTGCAGCGAGCGGCTGCGCGGCTTCTGGCGGTAGAGCTCGCCCGCGCCGCTGGCCAGGATGAGGAAGCCGCCGATGATGGCGATGGTCCGGGAGTACATCCGCACCTGCGCCAGGGCCACTGTCACCCCCCCGGGCCCCCCGAGGGCGGGGTGGGCTGGGCGGGGGGGGTGTCGCAGGTTGGGGGGGGTCTCACCTTCAGCCAGTCGCCGTAGTGGACGTGGCCGCCAACGTGGGCGGCGTAGGTGGCCACGGCGAGCTGCAGGGCGGCCCCCAGGGCGAACCAGCGGCGCTTCACCCCGAAGGACATGAAGCTGGCGCAGAGCACAGCCACCCCCATGTCCACGTACAGGTAGGGGACGGGGATGTCCGGCTTCCTGGGGGGCACGGCAGCTCCAGCCCCTGACCCCCAACTGCCCCGGCCCTGCTCACCCCCAGCCCCCCGAGCTGCCCCCCCCAGAACCCCAACTCACCCCCAGCCCCTCCCTCACCCCCTAACCCCAGCACAGCCCTCCCAGCCCCCTCCCCGCACCTCTGCCCTCCCCCCATCCCCCCCGCTCCCCGTCACCCCGCCCCAGCCCCACCCTTACCCCAGGAGCCCCCCAAGCCGCCCCACACGTAACCGGCTCCCCCGGCCCCCCCCACGCTTAAGCAGCTCCCCCGGCCCCACACCAGCCCCAGCCCCACAGCACCTGCAGGCCCCACCAGCCCCACCCCCGGCCCCACCAGCCCCAGGCCCCACCAGCCCCACTCCCGGCCCAGGCCCCACCAGCCCCAGGCCCCCTGGCTCGCCCCAGGCCCACACCCGCCCGGGGCCGCCCCGGCCCGCACCGCCGCCCGTCGGCGCGCTCGGCGCAGAGCAGCAGCCCGCTGAAGCAGTGCCAGAAGGGGAAGCGGGTCAGCAGGACGCCGCCGCCCGCCGTCAGCAGCCGCAGCGCCCGCCGCCGCCAGCCGCGGCCCGCCGCCATCGCCGCAGGCCGCCCCGCCGGAAGTCCCGCCCCGCGCCGGAAGCGGAGCGCCACAAGCCCCGCCCCCTGCAGGAGGCCCCGCCCCTAAGAAGACCCCGCCCCTCCCACAGGCCCCGCCCCCAGAGCGCCAGACACGGGTGATGGTTAAAAAAATTTCGGGTTTTATTGTTTTTGCTAAACAATACTAAAAAATTTTCCTTTTTTTTTAATTTTTTTTTTAAATTTTTAACTCTTCTAAAGGCAGGGCTTGAATTGTTTGATTTTGATCCATTTATTTTAAAAAACAAAACAAAAAAAGGGGAGGGGGGGAGGATCATGGCAAAAAAAAAAATTAAAAAAAAAGAAAAAAGGGGCAAAAAAAGGAAAGAAAGAAAGAAAAAAAAAAAGTAAAGGGGGGGAAAAAACCCCAAGCCCGGCCCCAGCGTGGCCCCGGGTGGGGGTGGGGGGCAGGGAGGGGCTGCACCCCCCAGCCCCCCCGGGGCTCCCCGGGGCAGGACGGGGCGGTGGGAGGTGACGGGGGGGTTTTTTTGCCACGATCCTGGTCGAGAGAACTGCTAGAAGCAGAAAATATTTAAAGAACATTTTAATATATATTCATATATATATTTAAAGATAAGAAAAATAAGACTAATTCAAGCCTTGCCCTGTGCAAACAAAATTAAAACGAGACCGCGCTGGTCACAAGGGTCCCGGTTCGGCCACCGCAGTCAGCTCGTTACTTTTATTTTTGGAGGGGTTCGTGGGGAGGGGGACGGACAGGGGGCAGATCCTCCTATGGGACAGGCAGAGAGGGGGTGACGGGGTGACAGACCCCCTTTAGAAAAGTAAAGGGGGCTTGGCAGCAGGGGAAGGGGGAGGAAAAAGGAAAAGAAAGGTCAAAAAATAAAACTAACAAAGTCTGACTGGCTGGTAGGAAAGAAAACATGGCGGACAAAAGAAAGTCTGTTAGTCAAGTAATGCATGAGCTTTTAAATTATTCTCTTTTCTCGTTTGTTTTAAAGTCTAAGGTTTGGAATCGGTTGAGCTCCCCATTAACGAGCTCGAAAAAGGAAATAAAAGTTGAACCCCCCGCCGCCGCCCTCCCGCCTCCGGTGGCTCGGTGGCGGGGCGGTGGGGGAGTCCCCGGCGCCGGGCGGTGGGCCTCAGGACGAGAGGGAGGTCTCCTTCTGTGTCTGCTGTGCTTGTGAACGCTGCATTACCTTTTGGCTTTCCACGTCTCGAAAATGTTTCTCCACCTGCCAGCGGGGAGGGCGGGACGGACAGGAAGAGGGGTTTAGCGGTGGCGGGGCGGGCAGGGGACCCCCGGGGCGGGCAGGGGACCCCCGGGGCGGGCAAACCCACCCACGGAGGGACCACGGGCGTCCCCGGGGACCTGGCACCCTCCCGGCGTCCCCGGCAGCCCCAGCGCCACCAGACCCCCTGCCCGTACTCACTATTTTGCGTACGTGACTCAGCGCGCTTCCCTCTTTGCCTTTACAGTTTTCCACTTGATAGGGAGGGGCGATAACGACTTCTTCCATCACAACTATGTTCTTCTCCTGCCATTTACAGTCTTTAATGCTGCGGGGAGGGGGAAAAGGATCAGCGAACGTGACTGCCGGGGGCTCGGGCTGTGCTCCCGCATCCCCAGCCCCTCCAAAAGCTGCCGCCTGCCCCAGCCCGCGCCTCGCCGACGGGGTGACGTGGGCGCAGGAGCCACCCGGTACCTCCTGGGTGCCCACCCACAGAGGGGTGCGAGCCCGCGGGCACGGACGGGGCAGGGAGCCATCGCCTGCCCCCGAGGACCGCGTGGCTCCAGCCGGCGCGTCCCAGCGCGCATCAGCAGCGTTTCGTGGCGAGCCCGAGGGAGCAGGCAACGCCAAACCCTCCCCGGGCTCCTTCTAGCCAGCTACGCAGGGACACGGGCAACTGCCGGCCAGCGGCGCCGCGGCCGAGCGCAGGAGGCACCCACGAGGGGACTTACGTCTTATGTATAGTCTGGAAGAGCTGCTGCCCCTCCAGAGAGACACCAGCACTAATTGCATACGCCTGGCTCATCTTCTCTTCCTTCTCCGTCCGCGCTTTGTTGGCAAGCTGGAGGGGAGACAGAGAGGGAGGGAGCTGGGCTGAGCGTCGCCGGAGCAGCCGTGGGAGCTCCAAGGGGACACGGGTCCCCCCGGCAGACACAGCTCTGCCGCTCGCCGTCCGGATCGCTAATTAAATCAGGGTAACGACAAGCGTGCAATTTCCACCCTCCCACCACACCCTTCTCCGCACATCCCCGAGTGCCGCACGGATTTCAGGCCGCGGCTTAATTCCTTTTTGAGTCAGTGTCGCCACCGCCTGCATCCCCCCAATATATCGGGGACGTGGGCGCTGTCTTTTCGCATCCCCCTGTTCAGGCACAGGGAGGAAATCGGCTGCCAGGGGCCGGACGCACAAGCATCACCTTCCCCTCTGCCTTTTCCAAATTAATTGCTGCGTTTTAGGTCCAAACCACCTTCCGCCGCTTGTTTACTCAGAGCTGCAGATGGGAAAGACGAGCCCAGAATAACCATTACATTAGGGCTCGCGGGGTGTAAATGCCTCCGTACAGACCACGCAGGAGTATGAGCAACTTCATCCCGGAGCAGTTATTCTGTTCCAAAAAAAGAAAGCAGAATCGGTTATTTGGGAGTCACCCTGGCAGCTCACGACGTCCGTGTGCGGGGAAGTGCAATTACACCGGCGGGGTCCCGGAATAGGGAGGGGAAATCCCAGCGCTGGCATCCCCCGCGTTAAATCCCACAGCGGTGGCAGAAGGAGCCGAGGCTGCCTGGGGGCCGGAGACGGGCAGGCGGCGCTGGACCAGCCGCACTTCCCCGGCTGGAGCTGCCGCAGTGGAAGAGCCACATTAGCACTGCCGCCCACGCCGGCCCTCTTCCTCCTCCTCCTCCCTGGAGCAGCCTCGCACCTGCGAGGGCTCCCCAGGCCAGAGCGGCTTTCGCCGTGCCGCGCGAGGATGGCTTCACCCTTTCTGAAGGCCTCTCCGGGCAGGAAAAGCCCGGGCTCCCACTGAGCGGGGGCACTTTTTGTAGCAAATAACGCTAACAAGGGACAAGGTTCCCCCTCGCAGCCGGCCCATCCCCTGAATCGGCAGCCCCCGGGCAGGCACAGCCCATGGCGTCTGCTCCCCGTGCCCCGGCGAGCGGGGCTCACCGCAGCAGCCTTCGGCTGCTCCCCCCGTGCTCCTCAGCCTCTTGGTGAGCGAGGAAGCCTTAACGGGGGCACAGGAGAAGCAGGGATCTTTTCTTGCCCCCGGCACAAGCTGGCTCTGAAGCTGCTCGCCCCACTCCGCATAGGAATTGCTCTCTCCAAGACCACCAGTCCAGATTCCAAACTGGTTTGTAAGATTGGGCGCAACGTTCCCCAGTAACGTCCCTGCATCCGAGTCACGCACGCGACCGCGAGCCTTCCCCGGGGCCGCACCGACACTTCACCTGAGCGGGGCTGCTCCCCGAGGCCGGCGTGCCCGGCTCCCAACCGTGCCCGGCTCCCAACCGGCTCCATCGCCCTCTCCAAAGCCGCGGGACAGCCCTGCGAGGAGGCGGGGGAGAACAGGCCACCGCGAGGAGCCAGGAAGCCCCAGAGAGGTGCGGACGAAGAGCAGCCCCTCGCGTGCGGCCGCCGCGGGCAGCGTCCCAACGTTACTTCACGGGGCGCTCCTAGACCCCAGGATTAACAGCACCCAGCAAAGCGCGACCTCACCCTCCTGCTTCCAGCTGGAGCACATCAGCCCTCACGGCGCCGGCTCGCAACGCTGGTTTAGTTTATGAACCGAGGGCCAAGATCCAGGGTCCCTTCGCTCTCGCCCCTGCAATAGGATGTGCTCTCCCTATTCATCGCCGCTATCCCCGGACAAGAAACGAATCGGACACGCCGGGCCTCCAACTTCCAGCCTCCCCGATCCAAGCATTCCAAACACCCCCTCGTTGCCAGCGCGGCCCTGCTGCCGCACGGCTTCACGCCCCGCTCCAGCGAGCACCCGAAGGCCACCGAAGGCTCGGGTAGGCACCTTGTGCGACAGCGGCATGAATGAACGAGCCGCTTCCCCCGTTCACGTCCGCATGAATGATGGAAAACGCGGCGCGCGGCAAGAAGAGCCGGCGAGGGCCGCCGAGCGCCGTGACGCAGCCTCCCGCAGGGAGGAGGTGCGGGCAGCCTGCGCCCCGGCCCCCTTCCAACGGGGGCTCGGACCCCCGCCAGACTGGGCCCCCCACGGCGGGACCCTGCGGCCTTCCAAGCCCAGCAAGTCTTCTGCTCCCAACGTTTTCTCTCTGCCGAGGACCAAGCAGGGCTGAGCATCTCCGGGGGGCTCTGCTCGCTCTCTGGAACCTTCCAGAGCAGCAAGGGCTTGCCCCGGAGCACCACAAGCATTCCCATGTGCCATCAGCTCCTTCTCCCAGTACGGCCAGTATCAGCTTGTCTACATTCCAGTCCCGCAGCACCACCAGACCCCAGCTTGCCTGTGCATTCGCAGGAGAGACGTGGGTCAGAGCAACATGGAAAAACCCTCCCGTCACGGGAGACGAGCACACGGACACGCCGGCGGCTGCACACCGACTGCCATCCACCAAAGACACAACTCGGTTCATTCACACCCCCCACTTCTGCGCCAAAATGCACAGCAATTATTTTGATGCTGGAAAGACTGAAGCGCGTATTTGAAGTCAGGTGGGGCGTTTTCCCCTCAGCAGGCCCATCCACCTCCCGGCTGCGCTCCCAGCGATGTCCCTCGATGCAATTACAACCAACAGCTGCATCCTTTCGGCAGTTGTCTCATTCGAGACCTCCGCCAACGTGCCAATCCACCCAGAGGGAACCCACGGGGGCTACGGAGGCCCAGCCAGTGCCGCCCACACGACGCCGACCTGCAGGCAGGGCCTGTCCGCGCCCGCCTGCCAGGAGAGGAGGTTTCCCCGTGGGATGAGGAGGCGACAACTGAAAACCCCCACAGCCAGACCCACGCCCGGCTTCCCTGCAGCCCGGCTGCCTCCAGCCACTTCACGCTAGCATCGAGGGCTCGGGTTCACCTTCCCTTTTTTCAGCACCATCATTGGGAATCCGAAGCGATCCCCTTCCAGAAGGATGCTTGAAAAGCAGTTCCTCAAAATTCAACTAGCTGCACACATGCTTCACTGCTCCTGTCCGCTTCTCCTGCCGTTCAGCTTCACCCCAAATCGTTCTGTTTCTGAAGAGGATCAACATCCGCGTGGAGAGGGGGCTGCAGGCAGAGAGGGCACCCACTGAAGCACAAAGTCGTCTAGCATCATCCACGGGAGCACAGGAAGAGCTCTAATGTGTTCTTAACCCAGGATCTTGGAAGAGAGGGCACCCAGGGGGAGCGGCACGGGCTCGGGTAAGCAGAGTAGCAGCTTCAGCCATGCCCATCTTCTCCGGAAGGCTTTGATTTGAGCATTCGAGTCATTTGCTGTCAGGGAAAGAACCTGTTGCATGTTTACGAAAAGCTCCATCCTCCCTTCTCTCCGGCCAGCGAAGCACCACGTCCCTCTACCAAAGGCGCTGGGGCTGCCACGGAGCCAGAGGATCGAGACCACTGGACTCTTCCTGAGCGAAAAGGTGCTTTGCAGCCTGAACGTTACCGAGAGCACTCCAGAGGTCCTGATGCTGAAATTCTCGGTCAGCATTTCAGGCAGCAACTTGCACCCGCTTGCCAGCACAGAAATCCACATTTACTCCTGCTGCAGGAGGCCAGCACGCAGCGGAGCAGCCTCCAAAGAGGACGCAGGGCTCGGCACAGGGCAGCTGTTCGCCGAGCTCCCAGTACACACCTTCAGCACCTCCAGTGCTTTAACAGGAGGATGCAGCGTCACCCAGGCAATTCAATCTACGTGGCAGGACCACGCTGGAAACGCCAGCCAACACTGGAGCAAACCCGGCGTAAGCACAGACGAAAGGGTGCGCAGGCGCCCGGGGGAGCCAAGTGCAGCACAGGACCAGCTCCCCAGCCGAGCGCAGCGCCCGGCCCCTCGTTCAGGCTCACCAGGACGGCCTCTCGCATGAAACGAAGCTGGGAGCTCCCTCTGCCTCACCCAGGACCTCAGCTCCCTCGCTGAGCAATCCCAAAGCAGAGGGGATCAGCCGGCTGCGGCCTTGCTACAGAAACCCCAGCAGCAGGTCATGGAGACTCAACGCTCCCAAAATATCATCGTCTAAACCCTTAACAGAGCTGCAGCACGTCTGATTGAAGAGAGTGATTTGAAGTTTAAAAGCTACCTCGTCCCCGACAGGGACTTCCCCCAGCAAATCCCTCCCTCCCAGGAGCGAACGCCTCCGAGCCCGCAAGGGTAGGTTCTTACCTTGCTAACATTGAGTGAAGCTAAAGGAGGAGGCGTTTCTGTGCGGTCATTAATTATTTCCACTTCTGAAACATACTGTAAGTTTACAAGCAGGATATCTGCGTGATTAGGCTTTCCACTGGAAGAGGGGCATTCTGGAGGGGAAAAAACATTAAGGAAAACAAATCCAGATGGAGATGTTCACAGACCTGAAGCACAGAGCTGTCCAGGAGCAAAGCAGAACATTTGGTTTTCAGCGAGTTCCTCCACCACCCTTGTCCCCACTCAGCCAAGCAGGGGGTCATCCGTCAGACCCCCAGGTTGACCATCTCTTCCTGGACCTATTCGATGCCAATTCAGTTTTCCTGACTATAGCATGGGTTTTCCAGCCAACAGCTGCTGTACCCACAACGCACACAGCCTGGGATGCTGCGTGGTCTCCTCCAAAAAAGCGATTTAGTCCTGACTAGCCGGAGAGGTGTGGAGGTGCTGCTGCCAGGGCCCCAGCTGCGGTGCCGCCCGCTTCCCTGCTCACCACAAGCACCAGCCAGCAAACGCTGGTCTGCATGGGGAAGTGAACCAGAACAACCGCTGCGCCTCAAATTTGCACCTTTTATACCGTAACTATTTCCTCCTGCAGGCAGCAGCTAAGCCAGAGCCTCCCCGGGAGCAGTCCCTAGCGCAGATGGACGAGGAGCTACTCGGCGGCTCCCCGGGAAAGGCCTCCTCGCCCTCGCGCGCCGGCCGGGCGGCACCTTGAACGCAGCGAGGTTTGTTGTGGTCGGTACCGCAGCACGACTAGGAAGTGTAAATCAGACAACAGTGCACCACCCCCAGAAAAAAAAAAAAAACCCCACACAACCCTTCCAGAGCTGACATTAATTCCTGTGCAATCTGTTCCCCAGGAGGCTGCGTTGTTAGCCCTCCGCTCCCCCAGAAGCTGGAAGGAGTGGAGAGCACGGCACGGAGAACGTCTTCCACGCCGCCGCCGTCTCCTCCTCGGAAGAGATGCTCGCGGAGGGCACTTTTCCTCTCCTCCCGTCCCTCCTCGGCCCGGCTGTGCAGGTGAAGCCCTCCCTAGCAAACACCGTTCAATAAAGGACAGAAAACGAAGGATGCCCAGGGAACTCCGGTCTCTTCCTTCGGGGGATGAGACGGAGCATCCCAGCTTCGGGAAGAAGAGCCAGACCTCGGGGAAAGCCAGAACAGGAGTCTCAGCCCTCTCAAGAGCAGACGGGCAGCACGACATGCTAAGCCAACCTGTTGGACATCCTTTAAGGCTTTTCTGCAGCCTCCACCCAGGCCTGGGGAGCTTCCCCCACCTGAACCGCACCGGCACAAACAGGAGCTCAGCCCGGGACAGGTCCCCAGTCATGCCCGGGCACCCAGCAGGGCTTTTCCTATCGCAGACCCAGCCTCCAGACGTGAACCCTCTCACAGCTCCTCCATCACCCCTTCCCTCCAGAGCCCAGCCCCGGGGCCTCGAGCACCCTTCCAGCCCAGTCCCTGGGCTGAGCATCCACCTTCCTGAACTCTCTGCTGTCCTCCAGCCGCCCTTTGCCTTCACCTTACTTGCAGGTTAAAAAGAAAAGCACATCCTTTTTTTCCACATGCATGTATATTTAGATTTTAAACCCCCGAGCACTGCCTTCCTGCCTCTCCTCCACACGAGGCCCCGGGCAGCCCCAGACCCCCGACCCCTTCGCTCCCCCACCGCAGGGCACTTCTGGCACACCCCCTTCCTAGGGGATCCCATCCCCCAGGCCTCTCCCACCCTCCCTAAACCCCACCAGGCCCTGGCCACCGCACAGGACCTCACCGTGCCAAGGCCTCCCTCTGCACCCCCAAAGAGGTAACACCCCCCCCCAGGGCCCCCCCATCCTCCCTGAACCCTGCAGGGTGCCCCTGCCCCCCTGCACCTCACCATGACTTCGAGGCCTCCCCTAAAAACCCCCAGCCCTGCGAGAGACCCCCACCCCCAGGCCCCTATAGGGCTCCCCCCAGCACCCTCCTGTATGGCACCCACCCCCAGTAACCCCACTGCAGGGCCCCCCAGCTTCCCAACAACCCCACTGTGGGGCTCCTCACTCCTCCCAAAACCTTCCTATGGGGCACCCCACGCCCCCCCAGGCCTCACTATAGGGTGCCCCACTCCCCCCATTAACCCCATTACAAGGCTCCCCCACTAATAACACACTAAAGGGATCCTCAACCCCCCCAAAACTCCCTATCCGGTGCCCCACTCCTCCCCAATGAACCCACTGCAGGGCTTCCCACTCCCCCCAAAAACCTTCCTATAGGGCACCCCACTCCCAATAACCCCACTAAAGGACTCCTCGCTCCCCCAAAAACCATCCTGTGGGGTGCCCCACTCCCCCTGAAACCTCTCTATAGGGCACCCCACTCCCCCCCATTAACCCTAACACGGGGCTCCTCACTCCCCCCAGCAGCTCCCTATAAGGCTCCCCACTCACCCCCCCCAACCCCACTACAGGGCTCCTCTTTCCCTCCCAAAACTTCCCTATAAGGAACCCTGGATCTTCCCCAGTGACCCCACTGCAGGACCCCCCATTCCCGCAACAGCCCCACTGCAGGGCCCCCCCGCTCCCCCATTAACCCCACTGTAGAGCTCCCCATTTCCCCAATAACCCCACTGCAAGCCCCCCCATTCCCCATTAACCCCACTGCAGGGCCCCCCATTTCCCCCCATGACTCCACTGCAGGGCCACCCACTCCCCCATTAACCCCACTGCAGGGCCCCCATTCCCCCAGTAACACCACTGCAGGGCCCCCCGCTCCCCATTAACCCCACTGTACAGCTCCCCATTCCCCATTAACCCCACTGCAGGGCCCCCCATGACCCCACTGCAGGGCCCCCATTCCCCATTAACCCCACTGCAGGACCCCCATTCCCCCATTAACCCCACTGCAGGGGCCCCCATTCATAGAATCACAGAATCGTTTAGGTTGGAAAAGACCTTTAAGATCATCCAGTCCAACCATTAACCTACACTACCAAGTCCACTCTAAACCAATCAAGGGTAACCCCACTGCATGACCCCCCACTCCCCCATTAACCCCACTGCAGGGCCCCCCGCTCCCCCAGTAACCCCACTGCAGGGCCCCCCGCTCCCCCAGTAACCCCACTGCAGGGGCCCCCGCTCCCCCAGTAACCCCACTGCAGGGGCCCCCGCTCCCCCAGTAACCCCACTGCAGGGGCCCCCGCTCCCCCAGTAACCCCACTGCAGGGGCCCCCGCTCCCCCAGTAACCCCACTGCAGGGGCCCCCGCTCCCCCAGTAACCCCACTGCAGGGCCCCCCGCTCCCCCATTAACCCCACTGCAGGGCCCCCCGCTCCCCCATTAACCCCACTGCAGGGCCCCCCACTCCCCCATTAACCCCACTGCAGGGCCCCCCACTCCCCCATTAACCCCACTGCAGGGCCCCCCACTCCCCCATTAACCCCACTGCAGGGCCCCCATTACCTCATTAACCCCACTGCAGGGCCCCCCGCTCTCCCATTAACCCCACTGCAGGGGCCCCATTCCCCCATTAACCCCACTGCAGGGCCCCCCGCTCCCCCAATAACCCCACTGCAGGGGCCCCATTCCCCCATTAAACCCACTGCAGGACCCCTGCTCCCCCAGTAACCCCACTGCA
Organism: Pelecanus crispus; assembly: GCF_030463565.1. Lineage (NCBI taxonomy): Eukaryota > Metazoa > Chordata > Aves > Pelecaniformes > Pelecanidae > Pelecanus > Pelecanus crispus. The sequence goes on along the minus strand of NC_134660.1, from coordinate 451,400 downwards.
GGACCCCCATTCCCCCAGTAACCCCACTGCAGGACCCCCATTCCCCCAGTAACCCCACTGCAGGACCCCCGCTCCCCCAGTAACCCCACTGCAGGACCCCCCGCTCCCCCAGTAACCCCACTGCAGGACCCCCGCTCCCCCAGTAACCCCACTGCAGGACCCCCGCTCCCCCAGTAACCCCACTGCAGGACCCCCATTCCCCCATTAAACCCACTGCAGGACCCCTGCTCCCCCAGTAACCCCACTGCAGGCCCCCCGCTCCCCCAGTAACCCCACTGCAGGACCCCCGCTCCCCCAGTAACCCCACTGCAGGACCCCCGCTCCCCCAGTAACCCCACTGCAGGACCCCCGCTCACCCAGTAACCCCACTGCAGGACCCCCGCTCACCCAGTAACCCCACTGCAGGACCCCCGCTCACCCAGTAACCCCACTGCAGGACCCCCGCTCACCCATTAACCCCACTGCAGGGGCCCCGCTCCCCCAGTAACCCCACTGCAGGACCCCCATTCCCCCAGTAACCCCACTGCAGGACCCCCGCTCCCCCATTAACCCCACTGCAGGACCCCCGCTGCCCCAGTAACCCCACTGCAGGACCCCCGCTGCCCCATTAACCCCACTGCAGGACCCCCATTCCCCCATTAACCCCACTGCAGGACCCCCGCTGCCCCAGTAACCCCACTGCAGGACCCCCGCTCCCCCAGTAACCCCACTGCAGGGCCCCCCTCTCCCCCCAAAGCCCCCCATCGGCCCCCCGCTCCCCCAGAGCCTCTCCGCGGGGCTCCCCACCGAGAGCCCACCCCCCCCGAGTCCCCCCACCCCCCCCGGCCTCTCCCGACCCCCCCAGCCCCCCCCCGGCCCCCGAGGCCCCCCCCTCCCCTCGGGCCCCCCCCGCTCCCCGGCGGGCGGGCGGCGGAGGCCCAGGCGGGCCGAGCCCGGGCCGCGGCGGGCCGGGCGCCGCAGCGCCGAAGGGATACTGAGCGCCAGCATCTTGCTGGGGTAGTCGAAGGCGACGACCTCGCCCTGCAGGCGCTGCTCCTGGCAGGTGCGGCAGGACACCTGGCTGCCCACGCTGAAGTACTCGCCCGGCGCCGCCATCTTCTCTCAGCCCGCAGCGGCCGCCGCGGCTCCCTCGGCCAGGCGCGGCGGGGCGGGGCCGCGCGACGTCACCGCGCGCGACGAGGGGCGGGGTGACCTTGGCGCGGGGGCGGGGAGGGGGCGTGGTCTCCAGGCTCGCCGCGCCCCTTGTCCCTCTCGCCGCCCCGTAGCGGCCGGCGCCGCGGGGGCTGCTGGGGGCTGTAGGCGGAGGAGGCCGGGTGAGAGCGGGCCGCGGGGCCGGGGGGAGCGGGCGGCGGGGGGGGCCTGGTGGCAGACACCCACCCCCCCCGGGCACCCTCCGGCCCCAGCGGAGCTGCGGGAGCCGCCCCAGGGACCCCCGGGGGGGCCGGGCCTCCCCAGCAGCCCCGGCGGCTCCAGGGAGGCCCCAGGCCTGGCCTAGGGAAGGCCCAGGCCTGCTCCTTGGAGACCCCCGGGCCCGCCCCAGGCCTGCTCCGTGGAGACCCCCGGGAGCCCCGGGCCCGCCCCAGGCCTGCTCTGTGGAGACCCCCGGGCCCGCCCCAGGGAGCCCAGGCCGGCTTCGTGGAGACCCCCGGGCCAGCCCCAGGCCAGCTCTGTGGAGACTCCCGAGCCAGCCCCAGGGAGCCCCAGAGGGGCCCCGGCCCCCCCCCCCCCCAGGCCTGCTCCATGGAGACCCCAAGGAGGTTCTAGGCCAGCCCCAGGGAGCCTCAGGGAGGCTGGGGTCTTCAGGGCAGCCCGGCTGCTCCGGTGAAGCCCACGCTGAGGCCCCCGGCATGTGCCCGTGCTGGCTCAGCCCACAGCACCCAACGTTCGGGGCCGTGCCCAGCGCTGGCCCTCAGCAGCCGGCACTGGCCCTCAGCAGCCAGCCCTGCGCGCATGGCGATGCTGCCCAACACCGCCATCCCTACCGCGGCTATCTGCAGCACCGGGAGCTGCCGAGCCACGGGCGGCATGCAAAGGTTGGGAGTCCTTTGTGGGCAAACTTCAGGTGCCGAACAGCTCCCTGAAGCCATGCCAGCACTGGCATCGCACGCCAGGGTGTCCCTCAGGGTCACACTGCGTGCAGGAGCGAGCCACAGCACGACGCCTGCCCTGGGGAGCCACCGCCCGCCCCCTTCCCAAGGTCTCTGCCTCCCAGGCGGGCTCTGTGCCGAGGCCTGAGCTCTGACGCTCCCTCTCTCCCTCCAGCCCGGTGCGATGGATGCCCTGCACGCCGCCGGGATCCGCTTCGCAGAGGTGCTGCAGTCCGGGCCGCCCTGGCTGGAAAACTTCTGGATCTCAGTGACCTCCCTGGCTGATCCCAAATGCATCTTCACCATCTGTTTCCCTCTCGCCTATTTTCTCGACCGCAAGGTGGGGGTGTCGGTGCTGTGGATCGGCCTGGTGTCAGAGTGGCTCAACGTGGTCCTTAAATGGTGAGGGGAGTCACGGGGCCCCGTCACACCTGGTGACACCCCAACGGCTGAGCAGTGGCACGTTCACAACACCAGAAACACAACCGCGGGCTCCGCTCGGCGGGCAGAGACAAGCGCTGCTCCTTGCCCGCGCCACGCTGAAAGCCTGCGGAGTTTCTGCAGGTCACCCGAGCCGCGGTAGCGCAACTGCCAGGCATTCACAGCAGAAAAAAGCCCGGGAGCAGTAAGAACTGGCAGGGATCCTGCCCTCCCGCTGCTGGCTTCAGCCCTTGGATCCGCAGGGATGGGCAGCGAAGGCGTTGGGCTGCGTTTGGCCGTTCACTGCTCTGTGGTTTCTCTCCCCACCAGGTTCTTATTCGGGGAGCGCCCGTTCTGGTGGGTCCATGAGTCGGGGCTTGCCAGCAAGGAGCTGGTCGTGCTGCGCCAGTTCCCCGTCTCCTGCGAAACGGGACCGGGTGAGTAACGGGCAAAGGCTTTTCCTTGCATCTCCGGCAGGCCCCGGGATCCGTAGGGAAGGGCTGCGGGAGCCGGGAGGCCCCGTCTGGATGGGAACGCTGTGGCTGGAGGGTGCCGCTGGGCTGGCAGGATACGCCGAGTGGGAAAGCCGTTCGTCAGCCAGCGCCTCGCGGCAGAGCAAACGAGCGAGCGGCGGGGAGTGGGCTGGGCGCCACGGCTGCTGGCACGGCGCGCACGGCACAGGCGGCTGCGGGGCCAGGAAACCGATGGGAGAGTCTGCCGGGAGCAGGGAGCAGGGCACCTCGCTTGCCCTTCCCGCCTGGCTTCCCCTGCCCACAGAGCCCGCGTCCCTGCCAGGGTTTTTTTGGGCAGGTGACCATTGCCCACAGACGCTGGCTTGCTCCATCCTCACCCTTGAGCCGAGCCCCCCGCACCAGCCGTGGCCCGGAGGGAGCCCAGGGCACGGGCCGGGCTGCCTAGCTGCCGTGGCGAGAGGCTCAGCAGATGTCCCCAGCTCGCTGGGGTGACCTCAGCCGCTCGCCCCGCTGGGACGTGCTCCCCCCCCGCCCCGCCCCGTCAGCGCCCTGTGCTTCCTTCGCAGGCAGCCCCTCCGGCCACTGCATGATCACGGGGGCAGCCCTCTGGCCGCTTGTCACCGCTCTGACAGCGCTGGCGTCCAGACACTCCAGGAAGTGAGTCCTGGGACGGGAAAGCCGGTGCTTGGACATCTCCGGAGCACCTTTTGGAAGAGGGAGGTGTGATGCGGGACCCTTCCCAGCGGGCAGCAGGCACAGGGGGCTGGGAAGGATGCCTTCCCCTCCCAGCAGGCCAGCTTCCTGGGGAACACAGCTCTACCCTGGCAGCTCTGGCTGCTGCTAGAATGGGCTGCGAAGCCCTGGAGACCCCCGCAAAGCCCCCCTGCCCCACCGAGCTGCTTTTTGTTTTGCCTTCTTCACCTGTGCTTTACTCATTCCTCCTGCCAAGCGGGGCCAACCCTGCCCTGCCTGACACAACACGCGCGGGAGCAGCGAGCGGGACCCGACGGCAGCCTCCCCGCCGCTGACCCTCCTTGCCTTGCAGCCCGGCAGTGCAGCTGAGCCCCTTCGGTGCCTACGCCCTGCTGCTGCTGGCCGTGGGGCTCTCACGGGTCTTCGTCCTGGCCCACTTCCCCCATCAGGTGGTCAGCGGCATCCTGGCAGGTGAGTGGGGTGGGGGGGAACGTTTGGTCCCTCCACCCGGAGTCCGACACCCGCGCCTGGGCCAGGGTGTTTTGGGCGCCTTCCCCTCCCCTCGAGCCCCCCTCCCCACCCCACCACCCCAGCCTGCCTGTCCTCACCATCCAGGGGCAGCCCTGGGCCAGGGGCTGCAGCCTCACGTCCCGGCCGCCCGCTCTCCGGGCTTCTTCGTCGCCGCCGCGCTGGCCCTGCTGCTCAGCTCCTTTGTCCTGCGTGGGCTGGCGCTCGCCGCCGGCATCGACATCGACTGGTGAGTGCCCGGCGGGGAGGGCGAGCCCGGGGGGCTGCCCCAGAGCTCCCCCCGCCCCGCTCACCCCTCTCCCCCCACCGCAGGTCCATCCGCCTGGCCACCAAATGGTGCTCGCACCCCGCCTGGCTCCGCCTCGACACCCGGCCCTTCGCCTCCATCTGCCGCGACGCCGGCAGCGCCCTGGGGCTGGGGCTGGCTGCCGGCTTCCCCCTGCACCGGGGGGAGCGGCTGGACCCCCGGCAGCGCGCGGCCGGCGCCGTGCTGGCCTTGGGGGCCGTGCAGGGCTTGCACCGGCTGCCGCAGCCGGCAGACTTGACCCTGTGGTACGGCACCAGCTTCCTCAAGTACACCGCCGGGCCCTGGCTGGTGGCATCGCTCCTGCCCCGGCTCATCCTCTCCCTTGCCCGCCTGCGGGGCTCCCGCCGCGCCGAGTAGGGGTCCCCACCGTGACCCCGCGAGCCCTGCACCCCCCTCCCGGCTCTGCCCTCGGCTGCGCCCATCGCCCACGGCTCCTGGCCTGAGCGCAGCCGCCGGCTCCGCGCCAGGAGGGCACCCGCCGTCACCCTTGGGACCACAGGCCAGTTGTTGGACCCTCGCTGCGCTAACAGCGCTGCTCCCCCCGCCCGGCACAGTGGGACCCCCGGCGTGGGGCAGAGCTGGGGGTGCCCCCGTGCCCAGCGGGTCTGGGGACACAGCACAGGGACAGCCCCAGCCGCGGGGTCACCCACGAGTGGGACCACCTCCCGCTCCCCCCTGACCTTCCAGCTGCCCCAGTTCTCCCAGTTCGGTTCCCCCCTCTCTGGGGCAAGGAGGGGAAGGGGGTCAGGACCCCCCCACACCAGGACCCCCACCGTACCGCAGTGGTCAGAGGGGCCACCCCATTTCCAACCAAATAAAAGCACCGTCACCAACCTGCTGGCCCCGAGTCCTTTGAAGAGACGCGGGGGGGACACGGGCAGGGCTGGGGACCCCCAGGGCAGGCAGAGCCCGGGCCGGGGGGTACCGGAGGGGGACGGAGCCCCCCCCCAGCCAGTCCAGCCCCGCACCCCGATGTCGCGCCGGATCGATGGGAAAGGGGCAGCCCTGCTGCTGCAGGTGGGGAAACTGAGGCACGGAGGGCAACAGCGAAGCCCTGGCGACGCGCGTCCTGCCCCAACAGAGATGGGAAAGGGGACACGAAGGCACCGGTGCTCCTGGCAGCCCCCCCGTACCTCCCTCGGGCCCCCCCAAACGCAGCGGGGCGCCGCCGGGTATTGCCAGAAACGAGTTTTATTTATACAAGGACGAACATCGGTAACATCTTACAAAATACTCAACTGAAAACCATATCGAGAGCGCGCGAGCGGGCGTCGGACGGACAGAAAAGAAACCGAGGCAGGGCTGGGGGGGACACGGGGGGGACGGCAGCCCAAAGCAAGACGGCCTCGCTGCCGGGGGGCCAGCACCCCTCGCCCCCCCGGAGGCCGCTGGCCCCCGCGCGAGGCCTTTCCTCCCTCCCGGGCAGGGGCTGCGACCCCCGCCAGAAGGGGAGGGGTGGGGAGGGTCCCGGGCCGCCACCCAAGGGGTGTCCCCAGAGTTGGGGACAGCCGGAGCGGTGCCCCCCCCTTCCTCCTCCCCACTCATCGCCCCAAGCTGGGGTCCCCCCCGGGAGGTGACAGGGGACACCCCCCCCATCCCCGCCGCCCCGACTGGGGGACCCCCCGGAGCCACCCCAAAACCCCCCGGAATAACTTAAAACACGAAGCGCCATCCCCGTCCTCCCCCTCCGCCCCGGGACCGCAGCCGGTGCCACCCATTAAAAAAATACTATTAAATAATACATCTGTAATAAAATTATATACCTTTGTTTTGTGTGGTTTTTTTTTTTTCCCCTCTCTCTCTCTTTTAAAGCTAAAATCCCTCCAAGTCCCCTCCGGCTGGTGAAGTAACAGGAAAAGTTAAGTATTTTTTTCCCTTTTTTTTTTTTTTTTGTCTTTTTTCCTCCTCTCTTTTAGGAATGGACAAAGTTTTATCCCAACAAAGGTGCTGGGATCCGTCACCCATTGACCCAGGGTGACAAAGGGACGGGGCCCGTCCCCTGCGTCTCGTGTCCCCCTCCGAAACGGGGACGCCAAGGGAAAATTAAAAAAAAAAAAAGAAAACTGAGAAACCCCCCAAAATCACAGGGAAATTAAGGCATTAAAAAAAAAAAAAAAAAAAGACGACGACTTAATTAAAGGCACAAATGTTTCCCATCGCCTCCCCCCGGTGGGGGGACGGACGCCAGAGCCGGGGAGGGAACGAGTGGGAAAAAAAAAGGGGAGAAAATGAGGAAGACCCCCTAAAAAAAGAAAAAAAATAAAGAGAGAGGAGCCACGGCAGGGACCGGGGGGGAGGCCCGGGCAGCGACGGGAAAACCCGACGGACGGACGGACTGACGGCGGGCGGCGGGAGGAGCGGGGGTGCTGGTGGAACCGATGCTGCACAAGAGACACGACCGCAAACACCGCGTGGAGCTGGGGTCCAACAGGACGGGGGGTGGTATTTTTTTTGTGTTTTTCTCCTCTTTTTAATAGAAAAAGAAAATATTTTCCTCTTTTTTCTGTTTTTCCTCCTGGTTTCTTCCATTGCAGGGTTGGGTTTTTTTTTTTTTTTTTTTTTTTTTTAATGTGTTTTTTTTTTTTTTAATGTGATTTTTTGTGTGTGTGTGTGTTTTTCTTCTCTTCTTGGTGTTTCTTTCTTTTTCGGAAACGGAAAAAATCTCGGCCGTGCGGCGAGGGGCCGGCGCATCACAGCGTGGGCTCGGCCTCCATCGGCTCCTCCGCCGGCCTGGCCGGGGGCAGAGGCAGCGATGCAGGAGCTGGGCCCCGGGCACGGCCGCCGCCGGCCCCCCGCAACCACGGCCCCGCCACCCCCCGTTCCCCATCGTCCACGGGCTGGACGTGCCAGTCTGGGGGGACACGTGTCCCCCCGGGGACGTGGGCAGCTCCAGGCATGGCCCTGAGGGACACGCGTGCTCCCTGACACACGCATCTGCCCCAAGCACGCGAATAGCTCCGTGCACAGCCAAGGGGAGCACGCCTCCCCCCGAGGACACGCGTGGCTCTGTACGCAGCCCAGGGGGACATGCATGCCCCCAAGGACACGCGTGGCTCCACGCACAACCCAGGGGATACACGTCCACCCCGAGAACATGCGTAGCTCCATGCACAGCCCTGAGGAACATGCATCCTCCCGAGGACACGTATGGTTCCATGCACAACCCAGGGCATACACATCCCCCCCAAGAACACGCGTGACTCCATGCACAACCCAGGGCATACACATCCACCCCGAGAACATGCGTGGCTCCATGCAAAGCCCCAGGGGAACACACGTGCCCCTGAGGACACATGCAGCTCCATGCACAGCCCTGAGGGACATGCGTGCCCCCCCAGGACACGCATGGCTCTGTGCACAGCCCTAAGGGACACGCATCCCCCCAAGGACACGTGTGGCTCCATGCACAACCCAGGGGATACACGTCCCCCCCGAGAACACGCATGGCTCCATGCACAGGCCCAGGGGAACACGCGTGCCCCCGAGGACACACACAGCTCCATGCACAGCCCCGAGGGACACGCATGCCCCCGAGGACATGCGTGGCTCCGTGCACAGCCGGGGGCATCCCGGGGGGCCGTACCTGGGCTGGGGGTCGGCGCTCCCCTGCTCGGCGCCCACCGAGAGCAGGGCCATGGCTGTCACCGTCTCGGCCTCCTCCGCCTCCCCCTTCTGCGCCTCCAGCAGCGAGCAGCCCACAGCGGCCGCGAAGCGCTTCACCGAGCCCCAGTGCTTGCCTGCAGGCGCGGGCAGGGCTGGGCGCGGCCCCGGGGGGCCCGGGACCCCCAGGGCAGGGACAACCCAGGGATCCCCCAGAACGCCCATGGTGGGGACAACCTGGGGGGACCCACGGGATTCCCACGGCGGGGAGAACCCGGGGGGACCCAAGGGACCCCCCTGTGTCACCCACAGCTGGGACAGCCCTGGGGACCTCCCCTGGGACCCCCCCAGAGGAGACAGCCCTGGGGACCCCATGGGACTGCCATTGGGGGGACAGTCCAAGGGACCCTCCGTGTCCCCCACGCCTGGGGCAGCTCTGGGGACCCCCCTGGGACCCCCATGGAGCGAAGAGCCCTGGGGACCTCCCAGGACCCCCACCCATGGCACCGACAGCCCTGGGGACCCCTCTGGGGCCCCCCCAAGGCAGGGACAGTCCCGGGGACCCCCTCAGGTCCCCCCAAGGCAGGGACAGACCCGCTGGGATCCCCCGATGGCAAGGACAGCCCTGGGGACCCCCCCCATGCACCCCCACAACAGAATCAGCCCCAGGGACCCTCCCACATCCCCCAGTGGCAGGGGCAGCCCCAGGGACCCCCCGGGGACCCCGGCAGGGTCCGCGTCCCCCCCGGCCGCGGGGTCTCACTCTGGATCTCGATGACCTTCTCCAGGGTGGCCACCGCGTTCACATTTGGCTTCTGCTGCAGGAGGGCCGGATCCAGGGGCTCCAGCTGGGGTGGGGAAACCGTCAAGACCCCCAAACCTGCCACCAGCACCCCCAAACCCCCCTCAAGAGCAGGGACGGGACCGGAGCCCCTCTCATCAACCTGGCGGGGAAACTGAGGCACAGGGCACAGGGCACGCACCCCGATGCACCCCGCGGGGGTCGGGGGGTGGCAGGGGGAGTCCCCCCAGGTCGGGGGGTGCCCATGGGTGACCCCCATACCTCCAGGCCGAGCAGAGCAGAGACGCAGGCCTCCGAGGCGTCGCAGATAGCCGTCAGGTCGTGCCCCCCCTCCAGCGCCAGCACCACCCGGCCGCCCGCCAGCATCATCAGCTGCTTCGTCAAGTGGCCGAAACCTGGGGGACGCCGGGGACGGGGGGGGTGACAAGCAGCTCGGCCAGGACCCCCGCCCTGGGGACGCCCCCGGACCCCACTCACATTTGGCGGTGACGGAGTAGCCGCCGAGCGGGGAGAGGTGACCCTCGACGGCGTCGAAGCCGGCCGAGACCAGCACCACGTCCGGGGAGAACTCGTTGGCGATGGGCATCACCACGGTCCTGGGGGCAGAGGGTCACGGCCGGGCACGGAGACCCCCCCAAGGGCACGGGGACCTTCCCCAGGCCATGGAGACCTCCCCCCAAGGACACAGAGACCCCCCCAAGGGCACGGGGACCCCCCCAAGGGCACGGGGACCTTCCCCAGGCCATGGAGACCTCCCCCCAAGGGCACGGAGACCCCCCCAAGGGCATGGGGACCTTCCCCAGGCCATGGAGACCTCCCCCCAAGGACACGGGGACCCCCCCCAAGGGCACAGAGACCCCCCCCAAGGACACGGGGACCTCCCCCCAAGGGCACGGGGACCTTCCCCAGCACACGGGGACCCCCCCAGGACCCCCACCTGAAGGCGGTGAGATACTCCACGTCCCCGATGGGGGGGTCGACGCCACCAGTCCAGGCGATGTTGATGTTGTAGCCCACTCCCATCCCGCTGCCGACCTGGGCACAGCCATGGGTGACCCCCAATGCCACAGCCGGGGGGGGGGGGGGCACGGGGTGACCCCCCCACCTCCGCAGCCCCCCCGTACCTCCTCGGGCGCCCCACTGCCCGGGAAGAAGTTGCCGTCGTCGTAGCGGTGGAGGGAGATGTAGAGGACGTCGGGGTCGCTGTAGAAGGCTTGCTGGGTGCCGTTCCCGTGGTGGATGTCCTGCCGGGGCACCCGCGGCGTCAGGGACCCCCCACCCGTACCACGGGGTCCCTGTCGCCTGGGGGGGTCGCTGTCCCCCTCCCCGGGGGGGCCTTACCCAGTCCACGATGAGGATCCTGCCCACGCTGAGCTTCTGCTGCAGCAGCTTGGCCGAGATCGCCACCGAGTTGAAGAAGCAGAAGCCCCTGGGGAGAGGGGCCAGGGTGAGCAGCGGGGTGGCCCCAGGGTCCCCCCCAAGGCGGGGGTCCCGCGGCACGGCCCCCTCCGCATGGGCCCCCCCCGCGCTCACATGGCCGTGGACTCCTCGGCGTGGTGTCCCGGGGGGCGGATGACGGCGAAGCCGTTCTGTGGGGACAGAGAGGGACACGCGTGGCACGCGCCCACGCACGCACGAGGGTGGCGGCGCACACCCGGGCGAGTGTGCACAAGGACCGTCATGCACGCCTATGCAAGCATGCGCAAGTGTGGCGCACACACATACAAGCGTGCACACATGCCATCGCGTACCCCTATACAAGCACGCACAAGGACAGGGCACGCGTGCAAGCGTGCATCAGGGCCGTCACGCACACGCAGGTGAGTGTGCGTGCAAGCACACAAATGCAAGTTTGCTTCAGGACCATCGCACACACACAGGTAAGCGCGCACAAGAGTGCTGTACACATGTGCAAGCTTGCACAGAGGCCATCACGCCCCCATGTAACCATGCACGAGGACGCTGCACACGTGCAAGTGCGTGGAAGGGCCACCGCGCACACCCAGGTAAGCGTGCACGGTATCAGCACACACGTGCAAGCATGCTTGAGGACCATCACACCCCCAGGTAAGCGCGCACACATGCAAGCTTGCACATCCGGGTGCGCAAGGACAGCACACGCATGTGTGCGCATGTGAGGATCATCGGACCCCCAGGTAAGTGTGTAAGAAAGCAGCACACATGCACACGAGTGTGCATACGGGCCGCTGCACCCCCAGGTGAGCATGCACGTGGGTAGTACACGCGCACACAAGCGTGCAGGCGGCCCAGGGGCTGCGTGTGCCAGCCCACCCCACTCACCTTGATCTCCCCGGCGGCCACCTTGAAGGCGAGCTCCAGCAGGCAGCCCACTGCCATGCGCACGGCGCTGGACGAGTGCATCTCGTTCCACACCGTGTCACTGTCCACCTGCGGCGGGGGCGACACGGCGCCGCGTCAGCGGGGCCCGCCCAGCCCGGGGACCCCCCTGCTGCCACCACGCACTCACCCCGATGCCCCCGCACGGCAGCACCGCGTACATCTTCTGGCTGATGGGACCTGGTGGGGCAGAGAGCACCGTGACGGGGCGGGGCGGGCGGGGACAGCGTCCCCCTGACTCCAAAAAGGGAGCCAGGCGTCGGCGCGCCCCCCCGCCAGCACCCACCCAGGAGCTTCTTGCTGTCGAGCTTCTGGCGGTTGAGGGGGCTGGTGCCGTAGAGCAGCGTGTGATGCTCCGAGTGCACCGTCTGGATCTCCTCCAGCGTCGCCTTCCTGCCCCGGATGCGCTGGGGAGGGGGGCACGGGGGTGAGACCCCGCCAAGGCAAGGAGGGGACCCCCAGGAGGTGGGCGCTCACCTCGCACTTGCCCAGGAGCCCGGTCTCCTGCAGGCGGGACCAGATGCTCTGGATGCGGCCGGCGTGCTCGGGGTGGATGTTGGTGTTCCCGCAGGCGCACTGGTGCTTCAGCATGAACGTGTCGTACACCACGCCTGCGCCGGGCAGCCACAGCGGCACGCCTGGGACCGGCCCCCCCGGACCCCCGGGGACCCCCCGGCACCCCGAGGGACAGGGGACCCTGCGGGATGGGGGGGTTCCCATGGGACAGGAGCACCCCCGGGCACCCTAAGGGATGGGGCAGCTCACGGGACAGGGGCACCCTGGGGAGCAGGGGCACCCCTGGGCACCCCAAGGGATGGGGCACCCCTGAGCACCCCATGGGCACCCTAATGGACAGGGGCACCCCAGGGGCACCCTACAGGACAGGGCACCCCCGGGCACCCCATGGGCACCCTAATGGATGGGGGCACCCCACAGGCACCCCAAAGGACAGGGGCACCCCTGAGCACCCCATGGGCACCCTAATGGACAGGGGCACCCCAGGGGCACCCCCCAAGACAGGGGCACCCCATGGGACAGGGGCACCCCTGAGCACCCCATGGGCACCCTAATGGACAGGGGCACCCCAGGGGCACCCCATAGGCACCCCAAAGGAGAGGGGCACCCCATGGGCACCCTACAGGACAGGGCACCCCTGGGCACCCCATGGGCACCCTAATGGATGGGGGCACCCCACAAGACAGGGGCACCCCATGGGCACCCTACGGGACAGGGGCACCCCTGAGCACCCCATGGGCACCCTAATGGACAGGGGCACCCCATGGGCACCCCACAGGCACCCCAAAGGAGAGGGGCACCCCATGGGCACCCTAATGGACAGGGGCACCCCACAGGCACCCCAAAGGAGAGGGGCACCCCATGGGCACACCGAGGGACAGGGGCACCCCACGGGACAGCAGCCCCCCAGCCACCACCCCGTCCCCCCCATACCTGTGGTGAAGAGGTGCTTGGGGGGCCCGTCGGGCGCGGGGGGCTTGATGCCGGCGCTGGCGGGGGACGACTGGGTGCGGGCGAGGGCCGGGTGGGACAGCGCCAGGACGCCCAGGGAGGGGGCAGGGTACAGCTGCAGCGGTGCCTCGGGGAACACCTGGGGGGGTCCGGCCCCCCCGTCAGCCCCGGCCCCCCGCGGCAGCCATTGCCCGGCACGAGGCGCGTCCCCGTCCCCATCCCAGCCGGGGAGGGGGCGGCCACGTCCGAGGTGTGGGGGGGGATGAGTCACGGCGGGGGCCGGGGGGGCCGCGGTGCGGGGGTGGCGGAGCCAGGAGGCCGGAGGGGGGGATGAGTCACCGGCCCCTCCGAGTCATCGCTGCGGCAGCGCGCGGGGGGGCCCGGCCCCCAGGTAGCCGGGGGGGGGGGCACGGCTGGCCGAGAGCCGGGGACCAGGCGGTCAGGTGAGGGATGCTCGTGCAAGAGGTGAGCGTGCAAAGGATGCTCACACAGGATGCTCGTACAAAGGGGACATGCACAGAATGCTCGTGCAAAGGGCACACTCGCACGCAGAACACTCGTGCAAGGGATGCTCATAGAAAGGGGACACTCACGCAGGATGCTCGTGCAAAGGGGACACTCACGCAGGATGCTTGTGCAAGGGATGCTCATGCAAAGGGGACACTCGTGGAGGATGCTCGTGCAAAGGGCACGCATGCGCAGAACACTCGTGCAAGGGATGCTCATAGAAAGGGGACACTCATGCAGGATGCTTATGCAAGGAATGCTTGTGCAAAGGGGATGCTCACGTGCAGGATGCTTGTGCAAGAACTGAGCAGGGGGCATTTAGGGAGCCGGTGATGTTTGGGGCCCCCCCGCGCTGATCCACGGGCTCACCTGCTTGTACGTGACCCCCAGCTCGGTGACGTCGGGGGCCCCGGGGGTCTCCGCCTCGTCCCCGCTGTCACCCGGCTCCTCGTGGGGCAGCCCGCAGCCCTCGGGGTCCTGCAGCTGCTCCGGGGGGTCCCCGGTGTCCGGGGTGGCGAGGGGGGGGCCGGGGGAGACCCCCTCCCCTGGCGGGGGGGACTGCTGCTCCGTCAGCTCCTCCTCCGTCTCCTCGGGGTGGGTCGGGGGCTGCCGCGCCAGCTCCCCCGGCTTGGGGAGCAGCTGGGGAGCGGGTGGTGGGTGCGGGGGGGCCAAACTGCCCCCCCCAGCACCCCTGCCCGTGCCAGCCCCTGCCCTTTGCCCCCCGTGCCCTGCAGCTACCCAATACCCACCCCGTGCCCAGCCCAACGCACCCCACACCCATCCCATGTCCACCCCACGCCTGTCCCATGCCCCGTAGCCACCCCACATACGCACTGCACCCATCCCCACCCTGTATCCACCCTGGGCACACCCCGTACCCTACAGCTACCCAATACCCGCCCCACGCCCATCCCATGCCCCATGCCCACCCCATGCCCCATGGCCACCCCATGCCCACCCAGTGCCAGCCCCATGGCCACCCCACGCCCTACGCCAGTCCCTCTCCCAGCCCCACGGCAGCCCCTGCCCCACCTTGCCCAGCTGGACCTGCTGCTTGTCGAGGAAGTGGTGCTGGAGGGCACCGTGGGGCAGAGCGCCGTGGGGCAGGGCGCCGTGGGGCAGGGCCTGGGGGCTCTGGGGCAGCGGGGACGACTGCGTGCGGCTCAGGGGCCGGTGCCGCGGCAGCTTGCTCACCGTCCGCACGCTGCCCGTGCGCTCCCCCGTCACCAGCGGCGACTGCCCGTGCAGCGGCACTGCGGGAGCCGGCCGTGGTCAGCGGGGCGTCCCAACGCCCCCCCAAAAACCATCTGGGGGGGCAGGGAAGGGGTTTGCCAGCAAGGGAAACTGAGGCAGGGCGAGGGAAACCGAGGCGGAGCGGGGGACTCACCGGCGATGAGGGTGCTCTGCTGGCGCGCTTGCTCCAGCAGCAGGACGTGCTGCAGCAGGGACGCGGGGCCGGCGGGGGGGTCCCCCTCCAGGGCCACCCCCAGCAGGCAGCCCGGGATGGAGGAGGTGCTCAGGAACTTGCCGGTGAGGGCGGCCCCGGGGCGCAGGGCGGCCACGGCCGGGCGCTCGGCCTCCGCCTGCGGCGACAGCTTGGGGGACGCCTGCAGGGACGGAGGACGGCACCGTGGCCCCCCCGGCAGCCGCACGCGGGGGCAGAGGGATGCTCCCACCCATCGTCACCCCGTGAGGTGCTGGGTGACGCCCCCACCCCAACCCCGCGCCCCCCAGCCTGGAGCACCCCAAACTAGGGACACCGGCATGCTGCCAGTCCTCCCGCCGCGAGCCTCGGCTTCTCTCCCGTGGGGAAACTGAGGCACAAGCCCAGCCCCGAGCGATGGGGGGGGCCCGGTTCCTGGCTTGGAACCCCCCTCCTGCCCAACAGCCGCCCCACGGGCACAGGGTCCCCGGGCCACCCCACGGGACATCGCGTCCTTGTGCCACCCCCCGTGGGGTCCCCGCGTCGCCCCTATGGGGGTCCGGGTCCCCATGCCACCCCCACGGGGCACAGGGTCCCCACGCCGAGCCCCCGCACCGGCCCCACTCACGTTGAGGTGGGAGTTGGTGACGGTGACGGTGGCCTGCAGCCCCAGGGAGATGTTGGGCAGCGACGGGGACGTGTAGAGGCTGAGCTGGCTGGCGCCGTCCAGGGTGAGGGCTCGGTGCTGGGGCAGGAGCTGCTGTGGAGCGGGGGGACACGGCACGGACATGCCGTGAGCATGCACACGCACGTGCCAAAACACGCCACGGACGTGCACAACCTGCGGTTCTGGGAGCACACGCTGGCTGCATGCGCCTGAGCACACACATGCACCTGGACACGCACACACCGGCTTCACACGCTTGAGCGCATGTGTGTACCCCAAACATGCACACGCTGGCTGCACACACCTGAACACACGTGTGCACTCTGAGCATGCTCACAGTGCACATCCACACACACGCGTGCGCCCTCAGCACACACCCCGGCTGCACACACCTGAACACACACGCGCACCCTGAGCATGCTCATGGCACACACCTGGACGTGCACGTGCACCCTGAGCACGCTCACCGCACACACCCGGACGCACACGTACACCCTGAGCACGCTCATGGCACACATCTGGACGTGCACGTGCACCCCTTGCACGCTCACGGCACGCACCCAAACTCACATGTGCACCCTGAGCACGCTCATGGCACACACCCGGACGTACACGTGCACCCCTTGCACGCTCACGGCACGCACCCCACACGCGCGCGTGCCACCCCTCGCAGCTCCTACCTCGGCGTGGATGTTGGGGACGGAGCCGGTGAAGCCGTTTTCAGCGATGGCGCTGTGGGAGCTGTTGGGGGAGCTGGGCCCGGAGCCCGGGGCGCTGCTGCAAACCGAGGACACTGCGGGGCCAGCGGCCGTCACGGGGGGGCCGCGGCCATCACGGGGGGGCCGCCGCCGCCCCCAGCCCGCCCCAGGACCCCTGCCAGGGTGCACAGCCACGGGAGGGACGGGGCAGCCTGCGCCCGAGCGTGCACGCGCACGCAAAAGTGTGCAAACGCGTGAGCACTAAGTGCACGCACATTGCACAAGCACGCATATCGCAAAAGCACGCGTGTGCACACACGTTACGCAGGCACGGGCGCGCCCTGGCAGGCGGGGAGAGCACGCGGGGTCCCGGCCGGAGGCCCCCCCGCCGCGTGGGAAGCGCCCGGCGACTTGGGGAAACCGAGGCAGGCGGCGCAGCCGGCGCCCCCGGCTCACCCGTGATCTCGATGGCGCGCTTCTTGAAGGTGCTGATGACGGTGCCGTCCTTCCTCCGCAGCAAGGGGCTGCTCCTCCTCTCCGCTACCTTCTGTTTTAACCGCGAGCGCACTTTCAGGTTGGGTTCGGAGGCTGCGGGGGGGCACCCGGGAAGCGGAGTTAGCCCCGGCACAGCTCCCGGCATCCCCCCCCGCCGCCCCCATCCCGGCACCCGCCCGCCGGCTGTCGGGCACCCACCGGTTTTGCGGAGCGGGAAATCATCCCGGCCGTCGTAGGTGCCGAGGAGGGGGAGTTTGTAGGAGGGGGGCGTCCCCGGGCTGCCGGTCTGGGGGGGGGAACTCTGGTCCAACGAGGTGTGGTGAGCCCTGGCGGGGGGGCGAAGGCGGCAGAGACCCCACTAGGACGCCTGGGTCCCCCCCCGTCCTGGTCTGGGGGGGGCCGTCTGGGTTCGGGGGTGACCTACCAACATTTGGGGTGCTGGGGGAGGGAATGGTTGGGGGGGCCGGTGCCCGGCTCCTTCGTCTTGCTGAGCAGGAACTCCTGCAGCTTCAGCTTCACCTCCGTGCTGGCGATGGCGCCTGGGGGGGACGCGGCTGGGATGGGGGGGGCAGCACATGCCCCCCCGGAGCCTCCCGCACCCACACCCACCCCAGCCCCCCGGCCCCATACGGCCCCCCAGCCCCCGCTCACTCTCGCGGCTCTTGTCCTTGGTGCGCAGGGCGTGGAGCT
Source organism: Pelecanus crispus (assembly GCF_030463565.1). Lineage (NCBI taxonomy): Eukaryota > Metazoa > Chordata > Aves > Pelecaniformes > Pelecanidae > Pelecanus > Pelecanus crispus. Next base: position 434,185 of record NC_134660.1, on the reverse strand, counting down.
GCTCCAGGCGCTGCTGCTGCTCCAGGGCCTCCTGCCGCTCCCGCTGCCGCTCCAGCTCCTGCTGCCGGCGGGCGGCCAGCGCTTCCTGCTGCTGCTGCGGGACCGCACGGGCGGGCTCGGGGACCGACACCCCCCATCTCCCACCCCCTCCACGGATCAGCACCCTGCCCCGACCCCCCCACGTGACTCCAGCACGCCAGGGTACGACACCCCACAGCTCCAGCACCCCAAGGAACACTATGGCCTATGGCTCCGTCACCCCCCCGATGGCTCCATCACCCCCAATCTCTCCCCAGAGGCTCCATGGCTGCGGATAAGCGATGCTCTCCAGCTCCATCACCCCCAATACATCCCAAAGAGCTCCATCACAACAGACAAGTGATGCCCCCCGGCTCCATCACCCCCAACACATCCCCAACAGCTATATCACCACAGACAGGTGATGCCCCATCGCTCCATAACCCCCAATACATCCCCGCTATCTCCATCGCCCCAGACAGGCCATGCCCTGCAGCTCCATCACCCCCAATCTCCCCCCAACAGCTCCATCACCCCAAACAGGTCATGCCCCCTGTCTCCATCACCCCCAACACGTCCCCAATAGCTCCATCACACCAGACAGGCCATGCCCCGCAGCTCCATCACCCCTGATCTCCCCCCAACAGCTCCATCACCCCAGACAGGCCATGCCCTGCAGCTCCATCACCCCCAATCTCCCCCCAACAGCTCCATCACCCCAAACAGGTCATGCCCCCTGTCTCCATCACCCCCAATACATCCCAAGAGCTCCATCACACCAGACAAGTGATGCCCCCCAGCTCCATCACCCCCAACACGTCCCCAATAGCTCCATCACCCCGACAGGCCTTGCCCCACAGCTCCATCACCCCAGACAGGCCATGCCCCATCGCTCCATCACCCCAATACATCCCAACAGCTCCATCACCCCAGACAGGCCATGCCCCGCAGCTCCATCACCCCCAATACATCCCAACAGCTCCATCACCCTCAATCTCCCCCCAACGGCCCCATCACCCCCAACAGGCCGTGCCCCCCGACAGCTCCATCGCCCCCAGCCCACCTTGAGGTGCTTCTGGAGCTGGACCTCGTGCTGGCGGGTGAGGTGCTCGTGCTGCTTCTGGAACTCGGCGAAGAGCAGCTGCTTCTGGAGCTGCTGCTGCTGCTTGAGGGCCAGCAGCTCCCGCTGCAGCTGCCGCTCCCGCGCCGCCGCGTCCAGACCCGGCCCCCGGCGCTCCCCGCACGCCTCGGGCGCCCCGCGCGCCTCCGCCGGCCCCTCCGCCCCTGCAGGCACCCGCCAGGCTTAGGGGTGCTCGGGGGTGTCCGGGGACGGGGGAGCAGGGAGCAGTTTGGGGTGTCCAGGGACGGGGCAGCGGGGAGCAGTTTGGGGTGTCCCGGGGATGGGGGGAGCTGGGAGCAGTTTGGGGTGTCCCGGGGATGGGGGGGAGCTGGGAGCAGTTTGGGGTGTCCCAGGGATGGGGGGGGGAAGCAGTTTGGGGTGTCCCAGGGATGGGGGGGAGCTGGGAGCAGTTTGGGGTGTCCCAGGGATGGGGGGGGGAAAGCAGTTTGGGGTGTCCCAGGGATGGGGGGGAGCAGTTTGGGGTGTCCCAGGGATGGGGGGGAGCAGGGAGCAGTTTGGGGTGTCCCAGGGATGGGGGGAGTGGGGAGCAGTTTAGGGTGTCCCAGGGATGGGGGGGAGCAGGGAGCAGTTTGGGGTGTCCCAGGGATGGGGGGGAGCGGGGAGCAGTTTGGGGATGTTCCAGAGATGGGGAGGGAGTTGGGGCATGTTCAGGGGGTAGTTTGGGGGTGCCCCAGGGATGGGGCAATTCAGGGGCTTTTCCAGGGATGGAAAGCAGTCAGGGGCAGTTTTGGGGGGGTGCCCCAGCAATGGGGGGCAGCTGCAGGTGTTTTGGGGCGTCCCAGGGATGGGGGTTAGCTAGGGTACGCATAGGGGGCTGTCTGGGGCTGTCCCGGGGGTGGGGGGCAGCAGGGGCACGCCTAGGGGGTAGTTTGGGGGTGTCCCGGGGGTGGGGGGCAGCAGGGGCACGCCTAGGGGGTAGTTTGGGGGTGTCCCAGGGGTGGGGGGCAGCAGGGGCACGCCTAGGGGGTAGTTTGGGGGTGTCCCGGGGCCGGGGGGCAGCTGGGGCATGCTCAGGGAGCAGGCTGGGCATTCCCAGCAATGGAGGGCATTTTGGGGGCTGCTGAGGGGGGGGTGTCAGGGACCAGCCCCTCCCATCAGGACCCCGGGGGTCTCCCACCAGCTCCAAGGACCCTGGATCAGCCCCGTGCCTCAGTTTCCCTCCACCACTCAAAAAACAGGGGGGTCACCATGAGCCGAGCCCCCACAGCTGCACCCTGCAACAACTGGCCCCGAGGGCAGCCGGGGGGGGGGCAGGATCGCGCCCCCTCCCAACACATCCCCCCCTAAAGCCCCAACCCAGGGACAGGCAGAACCCCCCCAGCAAGCCCTGAGCCCCCCCCCCAGCGAAGGACGCGGGGAAGGAGCCCAGGCATCCGGGCCCCTGCCCCCTCCCCGTTCCGAGGGGTCCGGCGGGGGGGGGACCCCATCCCCACGCAAACAGGAAGGCGGGGGCGGGGGGCGCGCGCTGCATGCTAATGCGCCCCGGCCCCCCGCGGCGCGCGCGGCTGCACGTCGGGCACTGACGTGTGCCCGGGACGGACCCGCGGACGTCACCGGCATCGTGCCGCGGAGCTCGGGCACCGACCCCCCCGCTCTGCCAGCCCCCCCAGAACCTGCCGGTGCCCCTTTCCCAGTACCACGCCGCACTCCCCAGTACCCACCGGCCCCCCCCAGCATGAACCAGCCCCCCCAGTATGTACCAGTGCCCCCAGCGCCAAGCAGCCCCACAGTCAGTGCCAGCCCCCCTGACACGCAAGAGGGGCCGCGGGGCAGGGGGAACACCCAGCCCCCCCCATCCCAACTCACCCCCGGGGGGGTTGGCCCTGGGGCTGCCCCACACCCGGGGGCAGATTTGGGGCAGCGCATAGGGGTGCCCCTGCAGCCCCCCATTTTGGGGACACGCACCTCCAGTGGGTGTTGGTGTGCGATGGGGGGTGGCAGCACCCAGCAGCGGGGTGGGGGGGGTGGCACCCGGGGGGGCTAAAAATAGCCCCGGGAGGGGCCGGGGCAGGAGCCGGCCCAGCCCCAGCCAAACCTGCACTTAGGGGCTCAGAAGTGGCTTTGGGCTGGCGAGGGGCCGGGGCCACCACCCTGCCGTGGGGGCCACCACCCTGTGCCACCAGCCCGCAGCCCCACGCCAGCCCCCACGGATCCGGGGATCCGGCCCCTTCCCCGGGATGCACGGGGGCTGCTTAACCCCTCGGTGCCCACGGCACCCCCAAACCAAAGGGCCCCCAGGCCAGTGCACCAGCTCCCCCTGCAGGGGGGGACCCCCCCACGGGGGTGCAAGGGGGGTGTCCTGCGGGTAACGGGGCCGCGGGGCAGGCCAGGGCGGGCAGCGCTGCCGGCGCTGGGGTCGACCGTGCAAGGAGTCAGCCCCGTGCACGCCCGTGCAAGGAGAGCAGCTCTCCCCCTTGCACACCCATGCACACCCGTGCAAGGACAGCAGCTCTCCCCCTGGCACACCCGTACAAGGAGAGCAGCTCTCTCCCTTGCACACCCATGCACACCTGTGCAAGGACAGCAGCTCTCCCCCTTGCACACCCATGCACACCTGTGCAAGGAGAGCAGCTCTCCCCCTTGCACACCCATGCACGCCCGTGCAAGGAGAGCAGCTCTCCCCCTTGCACACCCATGCACGCCTGTGCAAGGACAGCAGCTCTCCCCCTTGCACACCCATGCACACCTGTGCAAGGACAGCAGCTCTCCCCTTGGCACACCCGTGCAAGGAGAGCAGCTCTCCCCCTTGCACACCCATGCAAGCCCGTGCAAGGACAGCAGCTCTCCCCCTGGCACACCTGTGCAAGGAGAGCAGCTCTCCCCCTTGCACACCCATGCACACCCGTGCAAGGAGAGCAGCTCTCCCCCTTGCACACCCATGCATGCCCGTGCAAGGAGAGCAGCTCTCCCCTTTGCACACCCGTGTGAGGGCATGCACACCCCCACACCATCACACTGTGCCCCACCGCAGCCCCCCACCGTGCCACGCTTAAGCCCCCGGTGCCAGACCGCGGCCACCTCTCCGCACTCCGTGCCACCACGGCAGCACCCACCCCTGGGCGGCCGCACCCAGCACCCAAATCCGCCCCCCCAAGCCAGCGCGGAGCAGCCGAGGAACCCACATCCCGGCGGGGCGACGCCGCGATCCCCCGGCACAGCCAGGACCACGGTGGGCACCGAGCGGCTCAGGGACCTGGCGCTAAAAATCCCCGGTGGGCGCCTGTCCCCCGGGCACGGCACCGGCTGCCGTGGGGCTGGGGACCGGGGCGATCCCCCCCCCCGGGCACGGCCGATCTACCCCGAGGACAGGGCACCCCAAAACTCATTGGCGGGGGAAGCGCTGCCCGCGGGCACCAGGCTCTCGGGGCAGGATCTGGCCCAGGGCGCCGCTGCCATCACCGGGATGGGAGCGATGCCGGGGGGCACATCCCGGCTGCGCCCCCCACCCGCCCCAGCCCTGTGACAGGGGAGAGCACCGGGGGGGGGACACGTAGCCAGAATGCCCCAACCCTCAGGGACAAGAGCGGTGCTGGGCGGGATGCCGCTGGGTTTGGGAGGGGGATGGGGGGGCCGGGACCCCCCAGCACTCACCTGGGGCGGGGAGGGCGGCGTGGAGCTGGGCACGGGACAGGAGCTCCAGCGAGGGCTCGTGGCCGGACCCCCCCTCTGCAGAGAAACAGCCGTCCCTCTCGTAAACAGGCTGCAGCATCGGGGGGGGGCCCTGGGGCATGTCCCCCCCCCAGCCTCAGCCCCCCAACCCTGGCCCCCTCCTCGGTACGGGCGAGCCGTCGGCCACCGAGCATTCCCGGAGTTAGGGGCAAGGGGCGCGCGTCCGGCCCCCCACCGTGGGCAGAGCGGCCCCCCCGGCCCGCAGCCGCCCCGCGGTCGTCCCCCCCCCAGCCCCGTCCGGGCTCTTCTCCCCGGCGCCTGGAAATAGCCGGCGCACGGGAGGAGCCGGCTATAAATAGGGCGGCGTGCCGGGGGGAGCCACGACGGCTCCCGTGGGACGCGGCGGTGTGCCGTGTCCCCCTCCCCGCCACGCGGCCCCCGCCGGGGCCACCCGGCTGCACCCCCAAACCGCCCTGGGGATGGGGGGGAGAGGGGCTGCCCCTGCACGGGGGGCCCACGGCAGGGCCGGGATCGCCACGACCCCCCCCCGGGCACCCCCGGCCCCATCCCGCCCTCCCCGCTGAGCCCCTAATTGCTGGGGACGTTAATCCACAGCGCTGCCGGGGACAAAATCCGCGTTACGCAGAGGGGGATTAGCCCCCACTCCAGGAAAGCGAAGGCAACTGGCCCCCACCCCACCCGTGACCCCCCCCCACGGAGCCCCCCAAGGGGACGGGGGTCCCTGGGCCGGCGCGGGGGCGCAGACGCCGACTCAGCACCTTTTCTGCCGGATCAGTGACCCGAAGCGGCTCAGCGGGGCCGGGGTGACGGCGGGCAGAGGCGGCGACCCCCCCGGGGACGGGGACCCCCCCACGCACCCTGCTGCCGCCCCTCCGGCCGCGCGTAACCCCCCCGCCGGCACCAGCCACGTTTATTTACCAGCACGTTAATCCCAAGCCGAGGCTTTTAATAGCCGGGATATTTATGGGCTGCCCCCCCGCCCCGCGGCCCCCCGCCCCCCCGGGGTGCTTTGGGGCTTGACGTCAGCCCGGCTATTTCTGGTGCCGCCAGCGGGCAGGAGGCCACGGGAACGAGCCCTCCCGGCTGCCGGACCCCCCCGGCACGCACGGGCCAGCGCCCCGGCGCAGGCAGCCCCCTCCAGTGGTGGGGGCACATCTGTGGAACGGGGGGACCCTCAGGGGGATGGGGAGGGGAGGGGGGACCCCCAGGCACCCCCGGGAGGGATGGAGGGGAGCGGGGTGCCCACACCCCCCGGGGCGGTACCGCCATGCAGGCGATGACGGCGGACGCTCGGCTCCTGCCGGAGCCCCCCCAAATGCAGCCCAGCTTTGGGGCGAGCGTGGGAAAGGGGCGCAAGCGGAGAGCCCTGGGGGACGCCAAGCACCCAAAGGGCAATTGGGGACCCCCCGGGCTCAGGGGTGCCCCCGCCACATCCCTGCGACAGACGCGGCCCCCGGGGATGCCCGGCTGAGCCCTGCCCAACTCATCACAGCAGCCGAAGGGCTTCATCCCAGGAAAGCATCTCCCGAGGGGGCCCCCAAGCCCCCCAGGCTCAGCCCCAGCCGGATCCAGAACCACGGAACACCGAGGAGAGCACCGCGGGGACGGGCAGAGGCGGCCGGGCCGCGTCCCCGTGCCACCGTGCCGCGTGCCAGCCCCGTGCCGGGCACGGCCGGGCGGTGTTCCAGCCCCGCGGCCGCTCCAAAAATACCGGCAGGCGGCTAACGGGCAGCGGCAGCGCCGGGGGCAAGCGGCACCGGGGGGGGGGTCTGGGGACGGCGGGGACACACACAACCTGTCCCAAACCGACGGCGAGTCCCCGGCTCCATCGAGCGGGATGGGGGTCCCGGCCACCACCCCGTGCCTCAGTTTCCCCTCCCGAGCGCCCTGAGGGCTGCGGGCAGCCGCAGGGGTCGGCGGAGCCGCTTCTGCCCGGCCGAGCGCCGGGGGCCGCACGCGCGTCCAGATGTCGCCGGAATTCCCGGCGGGCTAATTACAGGGCGGCTTTGACCAGGAGCCAGCGGCAGCCGATATAGCGCGGGCACGGCCCTCGCGGCGGCCCGCGGTCACCCAGGCTGTCCCCGTGTGCTGCTGCGGGATGTCACCGAGGGGACCCCGCGTCCCGGCACGTCAGGCTCCGCCGCAGGGCCCCGCCGCCGAGCGGCGCGCCGGGCTGCGCCCGTACGGAGCCGAAGCACTCCGCCGCAGGGCCCCGCCGCCGAGCGGCGCGCCGGGCTGCGCCCGTACGGAGCCGAAGCAGCCGTGGCGTGCGACCCGTGCCGCGGCGCTGACCTGACCCCCTGCCTCAGTTTCCCCTCCGCGGCGGGCGGGTGCCGGGAGCCCGGGATAAGCAGGGGAGGGGGCGGCTCGGCACAGCACCTGGCACAGCCCCGGCACCGCCGTCGCCCGCCGCCGCTCCGCACGCGCCCGTCTCGCACGGTGACACCCACGCGGGCGCTAACGAGCCGCGCGGCGGCGGGCGCGGTGTCGGTGTGCCACGCCGGGTCAGGCGCCGCGCTGGCACGCCTGTCCCCGTCCCCCACGACGCCCGATGGGTGCCGGGGCGGGGTGGGGGGCTCCGGGGCCGCGGCAGGGACCCGGCCCCCGCGCACGGGGACGCGGACGATGCCCGGCGCAGGGCTGGGCGCAGCCCCCCGCCCCCGGCTCTCACCTGCGTCGCTCTGGGGGTCCATGGCGGGCGGCGGGCGGCGGCGGTGCCGGGGGGAGGCGGAGAGGCGGCTGTCCGGAGAGGCCGTCAGCGCCGGCCGGGGCGCTGGGACCGTGCCCGCGCCGCCCGGGAGCCCTGCGGGACCAAGCGCCCTCGTCAGCACCCCCGGCCCCCACCCCGCCCGCTGCCCCCCATGAGAACCCCCCAGCGCCAAGCGGGGGGGCCCGGGCTGCTCAGGGCCGAGAGCATCGCGGAGCCGGGGGCCGGATCCAGCGCCCGCGTGTCCCCCCCGGCCCCCGAGCACCCCCCCGAGGGCAGAGCCGGGGGACGGATCCAGCGCCGCGGGGCGTCGTGTGCCCCCCCCCCAATTCCCTGAGCATCTGCTGGGGGCCAGACCCGGCACCGTGCCCCCCCCAGCGCCCACCGGCCGTGGCAGGATGCGGCCCTGCTGCCCCCGGGGGCAGGGGGACCGGGGGGGCAGAGGGGACCCGGGGGGGGGGGGTGGGTGTTAGAGGGGACCCGAGGGGGGGAGGTAGAGGGGACCCGAGGGGGGGGGGGGGCAGAGGGGACCCGAGGGGGGGCAGCGTTACACAAGGCTCTGCAGGAAAAGGGGGGGGGGGGGGGCCCAAACAGGGACCCCGGGGAGAACAGCGGGGAAGCGCAGCCCCTGGGACCCCCCCGCGGGGCCACCCCACGGGGGTCGGGCCCAGCCCCACGGGGGGGGCACACGCACCCGGGGGGGGCGCGCTGGGGGCTGGCCTGCCTCCCCCCCCCCCCGCTGCGAGGCCCCCGGTGCTGCAGCCCCCCCCCAGGCATCGCCCCGAGACGGGGGTCGGGGGGGGGGGCCACGCGTGGGGGCCACGCTCGGCTGCCAGCGGCGCCACGGACCCCACGGGGGGGGCGGGGGCGCTACCGGCAGACCCGAGCCCGGCGCGGTGCAACGCCCCCCCCCCCGCACACGGCCCGCGCTGCGGAGCTGGCGCTCGGCCCCCCCCGCCCGGCGCAACCCCGCTGCACGGGGACCCCCGCCCCGCCCCCCCGGCACTGCAGCCCCCCCACCCCGCCCCGCACCCCCCCGCCCCGCTGCACGGCGCCCCCCGCCCGCTCCCCGCGCTGCAGCCCCCCCCGCACGCCGTAACCCCGCTGCACGCCCCCCCCGCGCTTTGCACGCCCCCCCCCCCCGCACTGCACGCCCCCCCCCCCCCGCTGCACCGCGCCGCCGCCGCTCCCCCCGCCCCGCATCGCTCCGTGCCCCCCCCTCCCGCGATTCCCGGCCCCCCCGCACTGCCCGGGCCCCCCCCCCGTTGCACGACCCCCGTACCTGCGCCGTCCCCGGCCGCGCCGCCCCGCGCGCGCCCCGCCGCCCCTCCATCTTTGCAGCGCGGCCCCGCCCGCCCCGACAACAACATTCGGTGACGTCACTCGCCGTCACGTGACGGAACCCTGCGCTAAAAATAGCCTCGCCCCCCTCCCCCTCCCCCGGGGGCGGGGCGCGGCGGGAGAGGGGGGGGGGCCGCGCCTTAAAGGGGCCGGGGGGCGTGCAATGGCACACGCGTGTGCGCGAGGGCGCGCGCCGCAGCCCAGAGCACTGACCCGCGTGTGAGCGTGCAACGGGCGTGCACGGGCACTGGCGTGAGCGCGTGCGAGCGTGTGCCGTGTGCTAGCGATGACACGCGTGTGTGAGCGTGTGCCATGTGCTAGCGATGACACGCGTGTGTGAGCATGTATGTAAGCTACGGGCTGACGTGCAATAGCACATGTATGAGGATGTGCTATGTGCTAGCGACAACATGCATGTGTAAGCACGCATGTAAGCTACGGGCTGACGCACGATAGCACACGTGTGAGCGTGTGCCATGTGCTAGCGACGACATGCGTGTGTGAGCATGTACGTAAGGTATGGGCTGACATGCCATACCACACGTGTGAGCGTGCGCCACGGGCTAGCGTGCAATGACATATGTGTGAGTGTGTGATAAGCCCATGTGCAATAGCACACGCGAGTGTGTGTGCAGCATAGGCTGCTGTCTGACAACACGTGTGCGCGTGTACCACAGGCTGCTGCGTGACAGGATGCATGTGTGACAGCATATGAGCGTGCCTGCCGTGGGTTGGTGTGCAACAGCACAGATATGTGACGGCTTAGCACGCAACGGCACACGTGCGCGTGCGTGACAGGGTAGCACACTCAGCACACGCGTGTACTGCAGGCTTGCGTGCAGCCGCACACGCGTGTGTGCACGCACAAGAGGCGGGTGTGCCATTGCTCTTGCATGTGAGCGCGCAAATACGCGTGCATGAATGCGCGTGCGCAACAGGCTGGCAGACAACCCCGCGCGCGCATCTACGAGGAGTGGGTGTGCACCGGCACGCGCGTGCCCTGCACAACGGCCTGCGTGCAGCTGCACGTGCACACGCGCGCACGTGCGATGGGCCGGCACGCAGCTGCGCACGCGCGTGAGCACGCAGGCCGCCGGCGGGCAGCACGCGTGCGCGCGCATGCACGAGGGGCTGGCGCGCCCTCGCACGCGTGCACACGCGTGCGTGCAAGACACGCGTGTGCCAGCCGGGGCGGGGGGGGAGGGGCAGGTCGCCGCCGCGCTGCGTGTGCGGCCCACGCGGGGCCGTGCGGGGGTGAACCACGCCGGGCCGCGGGGGGCGGCGCGGGGCACACGCGTGTGCACACGGGGCACGCGCGGACACACGCACGCCTGGGTGCCCGAGGGGCGGGCGAGCGCTGGGAGGCGGCACCGGGAGGGACGGACGGACAGACAGACGGGCGGGGGGGGGGGGGCGCGGGGCGGCGGCGCCGCCACCTCCCCTTTAAGAGGCGCGGCCGCGCCCCTGCCCGCCGACAGGCGGCGCGAGGCTCTTAAAGGCGCCGCTCCCGCCCGCGGGTTCGCGGCCCGGCCCCGCCCACTTCCGCCTCGGGGCCTGGCCCGCGCCGCTGCCATGGTAACGGGAGCGGGGCCGGAGGGGGGGCCCGGCCGTGGTGGGGAGGGGGGGGGGGCAGGTTTGGGGTCCCCTTGAAGAGGTTTGGGGTCCCCGTGGGGTGGGCCCGGCCCGGGGGGAGGCCTGGGGTCCCCGCGGGGGGCAGGGCCTCCGCCATGGGGCCCTGGGGGCCCCTCGCTCCCCGCGGGGGGGGGCCCGGCCGTGGGGGTGCGGGGTGTCCCTGCGGGAGCCCCCCGGGCCGCTGCTGGGGGACAGGGCGGCTCTGGGGTCCCCGCAGGGCAGGGGGCACCCCATGACCGACCCCCCCGCTTTGCCCCCTCCCGCAGGCCTGCCCCCTCCAGAAGCTGTTCGGGGCCGACGGGGACCTGGCGGACGAGGTGAGGGGGGGGCACCGGCCGTGGGGGCACCGGCACCGCCCGGCCCCCCGAGCTGCCCACGGGGGGGCCTCGGCTGGTGGGCGCGGGGGTGGTGGCTCGTTAAGCGGCCGTAGGTCATTAAGAGGGTCCTTGCCCCTGGCTTTGACCCCCAGGGGCTGTCAGGGCGGGGGCCTGGTCGCCCGTGGGTGGCTCTGCGGGGGGACACGGGGGGCCAGGGCCGCTTGGCTGCCCGGCGCCTTCTCCTCCTGCAGGATTTCCTCTCCGCCGTGGAGGACGCAGAGAACCAGTTCGTGGTCCCGCTCCCTCCCAGTGTGCCGTCCCCAGCCCCGCAACCCCTCCGCCCGCTGGCACCCCAGCCCCGTCACCGCTCCGGTAAACCCCCCGGCCTGCGGCCCCTCGCTGGGCAGGGGGAGCAGCCCGTGGGCTGCCAGGGACCCCCAGCCAGGGCAGCAGCCCCCCAGGATGAGCTGGACAACGAGCTCTTCCTGGCCGCCTGCATGGAGCTGGAGGGCCCTGAGCTGCTGGCGGGGTCTGGTGCTGCCCGGCCACCCCCAGGCCAGTGGGAGCACCCCCCCCGGACGGGCACGGGGCAGGAGACCCCCCAGGAACAGGCGGCCCCCAAGAAGCTGCGGGTGGGCGAGGAGCTGGCCTCCCCCGGCTGCAGGGGGCCAGAGCAGAGGCAGGACCCCCTGCCCGCCCCACAGGCAGCTCCCAGGCTGGTGCTGCGGCCCAGTGCGGCCGGTGCCTGCCCCCCCGGCCCCCCCCACCCACCTGGGAAAGCCGAGCGGCTCTCGGGGCTCCATCCCCGCTCCCCAGGGCCCGGCCCCGAGGCCTTTCCAAGCGTCTCCGTGCCAGCCAGGAGCGAGCAGCTCCTCTGTGGGGCTGCAGATGCCCCGGACCCCCACGGCGCAGGCTCCCCGGCAGAGCTACCCCCCGCCCCGGCTGCCCCCTGCCAACGCGCCGGCCTTGGCGAGCTGCGTGGAGCCCCCGCTGAGGCCACCGCCCAGGCCGGCCCCGGGCAGCCTGCAGACACCAGTGGTCACCAACCACCTCGTGCAGCTGGTGGCAGCGGCCAGCAAAGCGCCCGGGGCTGCCCCCCGTCTCCCACCACAGGGGAAGACCCGCCGGTTCCCGGGGCCCGCCGGGATCCTGCCCCAGCAGGTGAGTGCAGGGGAAATGGTGGGATGGGATGGGGTGGGATGGGAGCAGCTGGTGAAGAGATGCAAAACCCTGGGGCAGCCTTGGAGCCTCCCCTGACGTCTGTCTCTCTCCTGCAAGCACGCTGGGAAGCTCCTGGAGGACATCCTCATTTCTGCTCCCCAAACTCCAGCTCACGGGGCTGTGGCAAAGCCGCGGACAGAGGTAACCCCCTGCTCCGGTGTGGAGCTGGATGTGAATCCTGGTGCCGCTGCTGCGGGCAGTCCCTGAGGGCGGGCTTGCAGAGGGCGATGCTGGAAGGGGAGGGGGTCCCCAGGGCTTCCCCCTTGCTGTGTTGGGGCTGCTGAGCCCTGGCTCGGCTCCGGGGTGGCGACCGCTGTTGTCCTGTGACTCCAGGGACTGCCCAGCTCCTCTCCGCCCACGGAAGAGGATTTTGGCAAGGGCCCCTGGCTTGCCATGAAGACAGAGCTGGGGCTGGATGAGAGGGACCCTAGCTGCTTCCTCAGGACCTACAGCGTGGTCATGGTGCTGCGGAAGGTGAGGGGGGGGGCCCCAGGTGAGGGCACCGGCCCCGCAGAATTGGCTTCCCGGCTCTCGCCCTTGCCCCTTGGAGCTGTTTCCAGGGCCAGGCACCAATTTGGGGAGTGGGCTGAGCTGGGCTGCCTGCAGACGTCCTGCGGGGCTGCCCTCGGGGACGTCGGTGTGACGGGGGTTGGCGTGTGCAGGCAGCCTTGAAGCAGCTCCCGAAGAACAAGGTCCCCAGCATGGCGGTAATGATCAAGACCCTGTCCAGGACCAACATCGATGCCGGTGCTGTGTTCAGGGACCCAACGGGTAAGCGTGGCCACGCTCATGCCCGGGTCGGGCTGGGGGTCCCGGCCATCGCTCCCCATGGCTAACAGGTCCTGTCCTCATCCGCAGGAGAGATGCAAGGCACAGTGCATCGCCTGCTGCTGGAAGAGAGACAGAGCGAGCTCAGGCCTGGCTCGGTGCTGCTCCTGAAGCAGGTAGGAGACGCAGAGGCAGATCTCTGGCAGCAGCAACGTGTTTGGGGACGTTTCTGCCACGGGTGCCACTAACCCATGGTCACCGTGCCCAGCTGCTGGGCTCACATCCCATGGGAACGGGAGAAGGAGCTCCGGCCAGCTCCTCCCCAGGCTGTGGCCGCTGGTGCCATCGGAAGCCGGAGCTCTGGCTCCGACCCACCGCTCTGTCCTTGCAGGTGGGCGTCTTCTCCCCATCCCACCGCAACCACTACCTCAATGTCACCCCCAACAACCTGCTCAAGATCTACCCGCCGGAGCCCGAGGGCAGCTTCTCGCAGCCATCGCCAGCAGAGCGGGAGGTGAGGTGCTGCTGGCCCTGGAGGCACAGGGATGCTGGGACCCCCCGAGGGTATTACCGGGGGGTCTGGACTGCGGGGACCCTCGAGAGCAACCGGGGAGGAAGTGGGGGGCTTGGGAGGGACAGATAAATCCTCCTGTGGGCCCCCGACAACCTGCTGGGTTTTGCAGGTCCTGGCCCAGGCTGGGCTACTCCGGGACCACCCCGCGCAGACCCCCCGGGGTGCTCCTGCCCCTGGGGACCGGGGCCGGTGGAGCACAGGCACGGAGCCGTCTCCTGGGGGCTTCTCCCTGCACCCGCAGAGCCCCGGGCCTGGGCAAGAAGAGCCAGTGGGAGCTGACAGCTGCGACATGGGTGAGTTGGACCCACACTGGGTGGGGAGGAAAAGCTCTATGTCCTACGGAAAACGGGTCCTGGGGCTGGGCAGCGTCTCCCCTCCCCTGTAGTGCCAAAGGGGGTCTTGTCCTGCCATGTTCCTGGTACGTGGAGTTGATTCCTTCTCTATACACATGGAAAACTCGTGTGTTTCATCCTCCCTGCGCCTGTGCAGATGACCTGGATGGGCTCCTGGGAGAGCTGCCTGAGGATTTCTTCTCCGCTCCGGCCCAAGCTGACTGCTGCTGACCTCAGGGAGCGGCAGCACAGCCGCGGGGCCGGGGAGACGGCTACTGCTGGCACCACCTGGGCCGAACCGCGGCCCGGCGAGGACGCCAAGCAAGCAGGCGAGGCACCGGCCACTCACCTGTTCCTTTGTCATGTTTGTTCTGGAGCCGAGAGCTGGGGGGACCCGGGGAGGCCGGGGTGGGCACGGCCTCAGCTCCTGTCCCCTCTGGGCAGGCCAGCCCCTCTCAGCTCCCAAACCTGCATTAAAGGGCTGTTCTGTCCCTGCCTCGCTCTGCCTGCTCGTGTGTCGCCGTCCCCTCTGCCGCCGCAGCCAGCCGTGCCCCTGTGTCCCCAAACCCTTCCCCTGGGGGGGTCCCCGCTCTCCCTCTTCTCCCCTAGGCATGAGGTGCTGTTACCCCCGGGGCTCCTGTGCGCCCTCGGCCCAAGCCCTGGGGGGCACCCGGGTCCCAGCCCCTTGGGACCATCCCCCTCTCGCACCCACCAGCAAGTTCAACTCCCTGGCAGCCCCGCGCCAACGTGACTCTGTTTACCACCCCGGGGGAGTTATTTATAGGGCGGCCTGGCTTGAGCTCTTGATTCAGCATTTGTGCGTGGGGCACAGCCCTATTTATAACCCCCACCCGGGCGCAGGAGGCAGCTCGCTGGCCCCCTAGTCTCCCCCTGCCCTCCCATGGCCCAGGAAACCTTCGCCTTCACCTCCTCCGCCCTGCGCTCGCTGCGGCTCCAGCAGGAGCTGCAGGAGCAGGAGGATCGCCGGAGAGCCCTGGCTCGGGAATCGGCCACACGACGGTTCCTGCCAGCGAGCCCCCGGCCCCCCCTGACCCCCCGCCGGCGGCCCCAGTACTGCCGGGACCCCGCCATCCACAACGCCCTGTACACCGGGGACCTCCTGCGCATCAAGAGCATCTTCAAGGACGAGACCACCGCAAACCTGGTCATGGAGACGGTCAGCGAGGAGCTGGTGTGGTCGCCCGAGCAGGGTACGGGGCTGGGGGGGGGTCCCTGCAAAATAACGGGGGGAGCTGGGGGGGGGGGCAAGGGGAGCCAGGGTGAGGATGCAGTTCCTCAGGGGGCTGGGGGAGGAGGGCTGGCGGCTCGGATTTGGGGGTGGTGGGACAGGGAGGGCGCCCTGGGAAGGGGTGGGGGGGGTGATCCCAGTTTACCCCCCCCCCCCCGGGCTTTTCCCGGCTGGGGGGGCGGGGGGGGGGGATGTCGGGGCTCACCACCAGCTCCCTGGGTGGGGGTACGGGGGGGCCGGGCAGCCCCCACGGGTGCCCCCGCTGACGCCTCCCCCTCCGGCAGGGCTGTGGGTGCTGAGCCCCCGCCGGCAGCAGACCTCGGCGCTGCGCATCGCCGCCGGCCGGGGCTACGGCGACTGCGCCCGGCACCTGCTGCTGCGGGGGGCGGAGGTGGACGCGGTGGTGGGGGGGCCAGGCCCCCCTGCACGACAGCGTGGCCGCCCCCCGCCCCGACTGCGCCCGCCTGCTCCTGGCCTTCGGGGCCGACCCCGACGTGCTGAGCGCGGGGGGCTCGGCCCCGCTGCACCTCTGCGCCGCGCCCGACAGCCTCGCGTAGGCCCCGCCCCCGCGCCTCATCTGCATGCGGAGCCCCGCCCCCGCGCCCCAGCCAACCCGCACGGCGGCTCCACCCTCATCTGCATGCCAAGCCCCTCCCACACCGCCCTCTGCATACCAAACCCCGCCCACATCCTCATCTGCATATCAAGCCCCTCCTACACCCTCATCTGCATGTCAAACTCCGCCCACACGCCAAGCACCTCCCACATCCTCATCTGCATACCAACCCCGCCCACACACCCCAATCCCTTCCACCGGCACCTGCCGGCAAAGCTCCACCCACAGCCTGAGCCCCGCCCACACAGGCAGCTCCATCTGCATGCTAGGCTCCACCTCCCACCCAAACCACACCCCCACCTACAAACCCCTAGGGATAAGCCCCGCCCTCACCCCGGGACGAGCCCCGCCCCCAAGCCAAGCCCCACCCTCACCCCGGGACAAGCCCCGCCCCCCAAAGCCAAGCCCCCGCCCTTCCAGGGCCCGGGGCTCCCTGTGGGCCCCAACCTTCGC
The DNA here is from genome assembly GCF_030463565.1 of Pelecanus crispus. Classification (NCBI taxonomy): domain Eukaryota; kingdom Metazoa; phylum Chordata; class Aves; order Pelecaniformes; family Pelecanidae; genus Pelecanus; species Pelecanus crispus. The sequence continues at coordinate 418,186 of NC_134660.1, read as the reverse complement.
AACCCCGCGCTGCAGCCCCCGTGTCCCCGCGGTCCGGGGGGGTCCCGGGGGTGGCAGGGGTCCCGGGGGGGGAGGGGGGGGGGAGGGAGTCCCCAGCCCCGGCTCACCTGTGGGGGGGGTCCCGGGGGGGAGGGTCTCCAGCCCTGGCTCACCCGTGTGCGGGGTCCCGGGTGGGGGGGTCCCCAGCCCCGGCTCACCCGTGTGCGGGGTCCCGGGTGGGGGGTCCCCAGCCCGGCTCACCCGTGAGTGGGGTCCCGGAGGTGGCAGGGGTCCCGGGGGGGGGGGGGAGGGAGTCCCCAGCCCCCGGCTCACCTGTGGGGGGGGTCCCGGGTGGGGGGTCCCCAGCCCGGCTCACCCGTGAGTGGGGTCCCCGGGCGTCCCCAGCCCCGGCTCACCCGTGTGTGGGGTCCCGGGGGTGGCAGGGGTCCCCGGGGGGGGGGGTCCCCAGCCCCGGCTCACCCCTGTGCCCCCCCAGGTGCGCGGAGCTGCTGCTGGCGCACGGCGCGCGGGTGAACCTGGGGACGCGGGACCGGCAGGTGACGCCGCTGCACGTGGCGGCGCGGCAGGGGCTCGTGGCCCACGTGGAGCTGTACCTGCGCCACGGCGCCGACCCCGCCCGCCGCAGCCGCCAGGGCGAGACCCCCCTGAACGCCGCCTGCGCCGCCGCCGAGCGCCCCGAGGCCGCCGAGCGCTACTACCGGGTGGCCGAGCGGCTGCTGGCGGCCGGCGCTGACCCCCGGGCCGCGGGCCGCAAGGACCACACGCGCTGCACAACGCCTGCGGCAACGGGCAGCCCCGGCTGGCGCGGCTGCTGCTGCGCCACGGCGCCGACGCCACCGCCCGCAACTGCGCCGGCTACACCCCCTTGGACTGCGCCCTCCACGCCGTCGAGGAGCACCGGCACCAGCGGCCCGAGGAAACCATCGCGCTCCTCCTCGACCACGGCGCCGGCCCCGTCCACCCCAAGGTGGGCGACCGGGGGGGTGCCGGGGGGCGAGGGGGAGGGGGGCGCGGTGGCGGTGTCCGCTGTCGGCGACGTGCCTCTGCCCGCAGATGCTCAGGTTCTGCTGCCGCCACCCGCCGGCGCTGGAGGTGGTCCTCAACGCCTACGACCGCATCCCCCGCCGCCGAGAGCTGGGTGGGGGCCGTGCCCCCGGAGCTGTGGGAGGTAAGGGGGTGCGGGGTGCCCCGGCGCGGGCCCCCCCCGCCCCCCCCCCCCCCCGCTCGCTCACCCCTGCCTCCGCCCCGTCCCCTCTCCAGGAGCACCGGGATTTCTACGCCTCGGCGGTGCGCATGGCGGGCCAACCGCGGCGGCTGCAGCACCTGGCCCGCTGCGCCGTCCGGCGGCACCTGGGCGCCCGCTGCCACGCCCGCCGTCCCCCAGCTGGCCCTGCCGCCCCCCCCTGCGCCGCTACCTGCAGCTGCCGCCGCAGGGGCTCATCTCCTGAGCGCGGCCCCCCGCCCCGTGTGCCCCAAGCGCCCCGCGCTCAATAAAGGACGCGGCAGAGGCGGCTCCCGCGGCGTCTCCTTCCCGCGGGGACAGGCGGGGCAACGGCCCCGCAGCGGCCGGGACGGGGCCGGGGGGGGGCAGGGCCCGGGGGGGCGGTACGGGGCCCCGGGGGGCGGTGAGAGGCCCGGGGGTCGGTGCGGGGCCCCGGGGGGCGGTGCGGGGCCCGGGGGGGCGGTGCGGGGCCCGGGGGGGCGGTACGGGGCCCCGGGGGGCGGTGAGAGGCCCGGGGGGCGGTGAGAGGCCCGGGGGGCGGTACGGGGCCCCGGGGGGCGGTGAGAGGCCCGGGGGGCGGTGCGGGGCCCGGGGGGCGGTGAGAGGCCCGGGGGGCGGTGCGGGGCCCGGGGGGCGGTGCGGGGCCCCGGGGGACGGTGCGGATCCGCTCCCAGCGCGCTGCGGGCCCGGTCTGGGCCCGGGGGCGGAGCCAGGCCCCGGGGCACGCGCGGCACCCGACGCCCCGCCCCACGCCGTCCCCGCCGTGGCCCCGCCCACCGCTCACCGCCCCTCCGCGAGACCACGCCCCCTTCCTCCCAGCCCGGGCGCTCCGCCCTCCCGCCTCCTCACGCCATCAGCGCGCGCCGGGCCACGCCTAGTGGGCGTGGCGTGGCGGCACGGCCGTGACGCAATACGTACGCGCCCGCGGCCCTCTCCCCCCCCCCCGCCTCCCCCGGCGGCGGCGCTGTGACGTGGCGCTTCCGGCGCGTGGGCGGTGGCGGGACGCGGTGAGTGCGGGCGGGGCGGGGCTGGGCGGGACCCCCGGGACCCCCCGGGCCCGTCAGGGACCCCCGGGACCGCTGGGCCTCACCGGGCCCCGCCCCGGACCCCCCGCACTGACCTGCCCCGACCCGCGCCGCTGCCCCTGCTCGGCCCGGCCCCCCCCGCCCCCTCCCGGGGCTTTAACGCTCCCCAGCTGGGCCCGCCGCGTCCCGCCGGGTTTGCCCCGTCCCGGGCCGGGCGCCGCTGCAGAAGGAACCGGGGAGGCTCTGACCGGCGCTGCCCGGGCTCCTCGCCCCGCTGGCGGCCCTGGCTCTGCCCCCCCCCCCCCCCCCCCCCCCCCAGGAGCGGGGCCGCTGCTCGGGGACGCCGTGACCCTGGCTGGGCGCCGAGGGGCTTGGGGAGCCGGGACCCTCCGCCGGTTCCTTCCTGCCCGGGCCGGTCCCAGCTCCCGCTGTAATCCCAGGCCCCGCGTTCCCAGCTGGTGCGTGGGAAGCGACAGCATCGCCCTCCCCGCGGGGCCGGGGGCTCCTAAAAGAAACCCCGCGCTCGCCGAAGGGCTGCCGCCTCCCCTGCCTGGCTCGGAGCTGCCCCGCGGGCATGGCCCTGGCCCCAGCTCTCGCCCGTTTCGTATCCCGGTAACAAAAAGGAAGCGTCTGCAGTAAAGCAACCTCCCTTCCCTCCAGCTCCTCGCGCCGCTGGAGCAGCAGCGGGATTTAAGGCCGAACGTGACCACGAAGCAGCCCCGGGGTCCCCGCTGCCACCGCACGGCCAGTTCGCGCCCGGTGCTGGGGCTTCGTGGCGGAGTCGAGCCAGAAAAAAAGCTGCCGGGCTGAGGGGGAACCCCGGCTCCCGAGATGGAGCCCCCCACTGCCACCTTCATCCGAGGGGTGGGGGACGAGGTGACAGTGGTGGCCGGTGTCGTCGTGCTGGTCCTGGCTCTGGTCCTGGCGTGGCTGTCCACCTACGTCGCTGACAGCAGCAACCAGCTTTTGGGAACGATCGTCGCAGCGGGGGACACGGCTGTCATCCAGCTCAGCCGTGTGGAGCGGTACGTGGGGACGGCTGGGGCGGCCGAAGCCCTGGAGCCCCCCAGGGTCCCTGAAAACCCGGAGGAGAAAACAGAAGAGGAAGGGGGAGCGGCGTCAGGGCCGGCAGCAGAGCAGGGGGACAGTGGCAGCCCCGCTGACCCCGGCCTGGAGCGGCTGCTGGACATCCGGAGCTCGCCCAAACGGACCTCAGCCGCTGAGCCCAGCACCCCGGGGGGCCAGGGGGGGCCGCCCGCCCCGGCGGGGAGCGACCTGTGCTCTGGCCTCATCAAGATCCGGCTCAAATTCCTCAATGACACAGAGGAGGTGGCCGTGGTCCGGCCTGAGGACACCGTGGGGGGCCTCAAGAGGTAAGTCCCAAGGGAGCGGGCGACACGAGGGAGCGCTGCCTGCTTGCAAACCCCTCCCCATGGCTCTTGTGCCCCCCCCCCTCGTACAAACAGCCCCCTCCCCACCCTTCTGCCTGAGAACCGTGGAGGGTTTTCATCCGTGCTCGCTGCGCTGCTACCCCTGTGCTTTGCCGAGGGATCCCTCCAACAATAACGAGGAGGTGCCAATTTTAAAATGATGAGTTTAAAGACAGGACGGCACGTGGTGGCAGTGCCGTCACTGTCCCCCCAAGCCAGCACCCTCCTCAATTTTATGATGGGGGGGGCTCCCCCAGCCCCATGTCACTTCAGGTGCGTCCGTGAGCCCCATCTCTGCCCTCTTCCCTCCTGCAGCAAGTATTTCCCGGGCCAGGAGAGCCAGATGAAGTTCATCTATCGCGGGCAGCTGCTGCAGGACCAGGGGCGGACGCTGCGCTCACTCCACATCACGGACAACTGCGTCATCCACTGCTACCGCTCCCAGAGCGCCGATGCCGCCCTGCCCGACACCAGCGCTGCCGCGCCTGATGCTGGCAGCCTCCCCCTCGGCATGGGGAACCTGATGGTCCCTGCTGTCATGGTGGTGCTGGCAGTCATCTGGTATCTCCGCATCAACTACCGGCAGCTCTTCACTGCCCCGGCCACCGTCTCCTTGATCAGTGTCACTGTCCTGTTCAGCTTCCTGGTGTTTGGGATGTACGGACAGTAGGGATGCGACTGGGAGGTGCCACAGCTTCCCCTGTCCCTGTGGAGCACGGCGCTCAGGCGGGCGCTGCTTTCTCCACTGCAGTGTTACGGTGACTGGAGCTGGCATGGCGGCAGCTTGGTGCATTCTTCCCAGTCTTGGTGCCGGGTTTGTCGTCCCCGTCCCCCCCCCCCCAGAAGGGGCTGTGCCCCCCCAGATGCTGTCCTCCTCCCTCCCGGCCTCGAGCACAGCTCTGGGGAGGAGAGCCAGGCAGGCGTGATCCTTTCTCACTCAGCCGGGTTCTGTTCCTGCCTTCCGCTCCTCTCCGGCAGGCGTGCCGGCTTTGCGCGCTGGGGCTCGCTCCCGTGCGCGCTCAGGGCAGCGTCGCACCCCGCACGCATCCTGCCCCGTCCCCTTCTCTGGGGCAGGAGCTTGGCCACAGTGAACAGTGAGTTGGGTGCGAGCCCAGGGCCCCACGCCGGAACGGGCTGCGACTTCCTCCCAGAGACTTTTTAAAGCAAATAAAAGGTGTAAAGTCAGCCCGAGCGCTTGCCTTCCTGCCCAAGGGGTGGCTGCCGGCAAAACCGCAGAGAGCCCTGCAAGTGGCTTTCGGTAAATGGAGCGGTGGCAGCCAGGCTGGGAGAGGAGCAGGGGGCGGGTTGTGATAGCCCTGCTTAATTAAATGCGTGTAATTAAGCAGTTCCTGGTGCCGCACAGCAGCCACGAGCCGGAGATACCAAGTCAAGATGCAGTTTTATTTACAGGGGCAGCCACAACCCACTAATGGGACACACAGACCTTACAACGGCTCAACTACCCGTATGGGATGGAGTACGTGCGCAAAAATACAAATCTCAAGCCCGGGAGGGCTCCAAGCAGCTGCCGGCGCTGGCACGTGGGCGAGGACACGGACCAGGGGGCAGGGCACTTCCAAGCCACCCCCCAGCCCCATTACGACCCTTGGACCCCAAATTGCGGCCCCTCTCCCACAGCCGGAGGGGCTCAGGCTGTCCCATCCAGTCACCATGCCCGCCCCAGGTGGTTGGAGCTGGGGGCCCAGGGTCGTCCCCCGTGTTTCTGGGTGCCTGGACCCCCCCCGTCCTCGAGCCCCGGGGCACACAAAGGCCAGCTCGGCATGCTCCGGTGGCCAGTGCCCCCCCGAAGCCGTGCCGGGAGTGACTGCCGACCACAGCAGGGAGGGAGCATAGGGGTCCCCATGCAGCTGGGGGCTCCCTGTCCATGGTTTGGGGTGCCCAGGGCTCCATGGCCCCCCCCCCCCCCCCGTGCCCTGGCTCCTGCCACAGCACTAGCCTTTAGCAGCAGTAAAACAATAGTGAATCCAGAGTCGAGAGCACCATAATTTGCAAGACCCACCAAAGTGACCGGCCACACCACCACAGCATTGTGGGGGGCAGGAGCAACCCCCCCCCCCCCCCAGAGACTACAGCCAAACTCGGGGTGTCAGACAGCTGGGGGGGGGGGGTGGGGGGAACAGGACACAACAACGGAGGGGGCTGAGCCAGCCCCATCCCCAGCGCAGCCCCTGCGAGGGCAAGCAGCCAGAGCGGGGTTATCGCCAGGCTGCGGGGAGCTGGCTTCCGCCGGAGGGACCTGGCCTCCCCAGGCCCGCACAGCGGAGTGCTGGTCCCAGGCCCCCCCCAGCCAAATACTGGAGCCCGTGGGGGTACAAACACCAGCCAGAGCTGTTGGGGGTCCCAAAGGGCCCCCCCCAACTGCAGCAGCAGGCCCCCAGTAGGGACACAGAGCTGCCCTGGGGCCATGGGGGCAGGGGCTCAGCCTCAAAGCTGGGCTGTGCTCCCCCCGCCAAGTGCACTCGGTGCCTGCAGGGGTACGGCGCATTTCCCAGCCTGGCACAAGGGCTGTGCCGGCAGGCCGGGCCCCCCCTCCACACACAGGGGCCCGTTCGGAGCAGGGGAGGTCACAGCAGCCCCCCGCCACCCCAGGCTGGGGACAGAGCCCCGGTGTCCCCCACAAACAGCCCCAAACAGGAAGGATGCAGCATGCAGACCGCCCCACTGGCACCTGGGCAAGCCCTGCGGAGGCAGTGCCGGGCCCCAAATGCTCCCCAGCAGCCAAATCCAGCTGCTTGCAGCAGATTTGGGGTGTGTGGGGGTCCCCACTTGCCTCCTCTGAGGGGGAAAAGTCCCCCCCAGTATGCTCCCCTGTCTTGAGCCAGCCCGACCAGCGAGCGCCGGCCTGGGGCACGGAGAGGGGGAGCAGCCCCAGGCCAGGGGCTGACCCCAAACTGCGGGGGCAGGAGGGATTTGCACCCCCCTCACCCAGGTCTGGACCTGCCCTGGGGGCCCAGGTGTCCCCCGCCCCGCTGGGGTAAGGGTGCTCTGGAGGAGCGAGCGTGGGAGGGGGCCCAGCTGGTTTTTGGGTGGGCAGTGGGAAGGGAAGGGGGGATTGTGCCCCCATCTCCGAGCGCAATGCCCCCTCAGAGCCCTGATGGGAGCCCCATGTACAAAAACTGTCACAGAATAAATAGAGGCACCAGGGGCGGGGGGGGCGGCGAGGGGGAGGGGGGCACTAATGGGGGCTCCCAAATCCAGCCCCCCCCCTCCAGCCCCGGCCACAGCGATGGCCAAGTCCTCCATCCTCCGCACCCCGGGTACCCGCTTTGTGTCCGAATCGCAGGGCTGCCCCAGCCGGGGCGGGAGGGGCTGCCCCAGCCTGTGTCCGTCTGTCTGTCCGTCCCCTCACCCTGTCAGCTCCGCTGCGCTCAGTTGATGTCGTCGTAGATGCTGGGGGTGTGGGGCGCGGGGGGTTTGGGCTTCTTCTTCTTGCTGGAGCCGAGCCCTGGGGCGCCGCTCACCAGCCCCAAGTGGGGCTTCTTCTTCTTGGTCTTGCGGGACTCAGAGTTGTTTGTACCTGGGGTGGGGGGAAAGGGAGAAGATGGGGGTGTTGGGGAACAGCTGGGCCAGCAGGACCCCCCCCCCAAAACAGAGAGGATCCCCCCATCACCGATCCATACCCAGGAAAATGTACCCCAAAACATTCCCCCCCACCCTGGGAAGGTGGGTGACAAGATGTCCCCAGCAGATACTCTAGGGACTCTTTGGGGTGGCTTTGGATAGCCACGGTCCGTCTGTCCGTCCCCTCTTGTGCTGGAGAGATGCCAGGAACACCCGGGTCTGCCCTCCCAGAGGGGTCTGTGTCACAGGATCTGTCCCCCCCCAAACACTCACTGGCTTTTGAGGAGGCTGAGTCAGAGGGCGAGATGTCGGAGGAGCCGTCCCACTGCAGCCGGCTCATGATGGCCTGGCTCTCCGCCACCTCGAAGCTGTCGTTCTCCACGCTGCCCTCCGCCTCGGGCAGGGACCTGGGCAGAGAGGTGTCACGGGCGTCCCCAGCCCCCGGGATGGGGGGACGGAGCCCACGGTGCTGCACGCCTCGATGCAAGGGAGACGCCAGGGGCTCGATCCTGCTCCCCGGGGCCCGGCTGGGTTGCACATCCCGATCCCAGCTCTCCAAGCCTCCCCGGGAGGTGTCCCCATCCCCATCCCCATCCCCATCCTTGCTCGGGCCCTGGGCACCCCGTGCAGCCCCCCCAGCCTCTGTTCGCTCTGGGCGGCAGAGCCTCGTCCCTGTCCCCACACCGGGACGGTGGCCCTGGGACCTTGCAGACCCCGTGTGTGTGCTCACTTACGCGGAGGGACCGAGGAGGTAAACCCGGACCGATCTCCGCTGCTCATCTGTGTGCTGGGGACACCGCAGGGACCTGATGGGAGACACGGGACTGGGTCAGGCCTTTTTCTGTCATTCCCCCCGGCCCAGCTCCCATGGGGATCCAGGCACCCTGAGGACCCCCCTCCAAAGCCCCCCACAGCCCTACACCGAGCAGGGAAAGCCCAGGATGCTCTCACCTGGTGCACATCTTCTTGGTGTGCTCAGAGATGACCCCGCATTGCTGGGGAGAGAAGGGACGGGTGAGCGGGCAGAGGAGCAGCCACGCGGCCCTCAACCTCCCAGCGCTGTCCCGTCCCCCTAGACAGACCAGTCCCACCGCCCCAGGCCACCACGCTCCCAGGACTGGGACTGCCCAGCGAGGTGCTGGGCTTCTCCAGGGGAAGACGCACATCCCTGTCACCAGGCTCAGATCACGACCGTCCCCATTCCCAGCCTGGAAGCCAGCCCCGCTGGGACAGAGCCGAGCCAGGAGAGAACCCGGGGGTCCCAGTCCCCGTGCATCCCGTCCGGCTGGGGACGGAGCTCCCCTGCGTCCGCCAGTGCCTCCCGAGCCCCTGCGCCCCCGGCCGCGCACCGTGGTGAGCAGCGTCCGCAGCTCCTCGGGGCCCAGCGTCTCGTAGTTGATCCCCGCCGAGTTGCTGTACTGTGGGGGGGCACAGAGCGGCGTCAGGGCCGGCGGGGGCCGGGGCTGTCCCGGGGGACGGAGGAGGGGCCGGGCGCCATCTCCCCCGGCCCAGGCTCACCTTGAAGGGGTCGGGGTTCCCGCCGATCTCGCCTGGAAGAGAGGAGGGGTGAGGAGGGTCCCTGCCCGCGGCCCGGCCCCCCCCGTGTGCCCCCCGCCCCTCCAGGGAGCCGCCTGCCTCCCAACAAGCTCCGCCCACTGCAGGCGCCCCGCCCACCGCTCGCCCCGCCCCCAAACGCCCCGCCCCCGCCGCACGCCCCGCCCCTGCTCGCCTCCCCACAAGCCCCGCCCCGCCCCGGCGCCCCGCCCACACCGACGCCCCGCCCCCGGCGGCAGCCCCGCCCCCCTCACCATTTTTGTGTTTCAGGGACTTGGACCTGCGGGGCGAGTTGGGGTTCTGCAAGGAGAGGGGGGGGCGTTGGGGGGGGCAGGGTGCGCCCCCCGTGCCCCCCACAGCCCCCGCCCCGGCCCCCTCCCCAGCAGCCCCCCGGCCCCCTCACCTTATCCGATTTCCGCTTCTTTGCTACAGGGAGAGACAGAGAAGGGACGACTTTTACCTTTTCTGGTGGATTTAGCCCCAATTGCTGCAGCGGTCACCTCCAGCCCACCCTCCACCCCCGCTGCTGGGACGCTCCCCTCCCCAGGGACGGGGGGGCAGTCGGGGACCCCCACACGGCTGCTCTCACCCCACCACCCACTGCACACACGCTCAGGACCCGGCTGCAAGGGCCACGGAGCAGCCGGGCCACGACCCCCAGCCCTCAGGGGGGCCAGGGACCCCCGTCTGAGCCGGCACCCGTGCCCCCCGCACCGCCCCACCTTTCTTCTCCGAGCCATAGGACCAGTCATTGTCGTTGATGTCGTCGTTGTCCTCCTGGTCGCTCTCCGACTTGTTCATGTTGTTGCTGCTCGCGATCCTGCGCGGGGAGGGGAGGAAGGTCAGGGGCCCACAGCCGGGATCCGTCCCACATCCTCCCGGCCTCCCCGGCACCCCAGGATCCACCCTGCACCCCACCAGCTCTGCCTTGCCTACCCCAGACAGTCCCAGCCCCGGATCCAGGATGGGTCCCCAGCAGCCACCAAGGCAAGGGGGGCACAGAGGAGCCAGGATTCCCGGTTTGTTTTTCCAGGAAGGAAGGAAGCGGCGGGTTAGAGCAAGAGGAGCTGGAGGTGGGCCTCCAGGGTTGGGCGTCAAGGACGCACACCCCCACAACGAAAAGCAGGGAGCGGGGAGAGCCTGGATGCCCCATTTCCATCCCAGGCTCATCAGTGCTGAGATGGGGGTGCCCAAATCCTCTGCACCCCCCCACCGAGCAGAGACGCAGCCCCACAGCCTCAGTCCCCCCTTGTGCCTTGATTCCCCCACACAGAGGGGACCACGGGAGCCCCCAGCCCGGCTTTCTTTTTGGGGGGACGTGCTCACCTGCGGTTGGCGATGCGGCTGCTGTTGCGGCCCATGCCCAGGCACTTCTCCAGGTGGGGGGCGAAGCGGGAGGCGGCGATGCTGCGGCTGCAGTTGGGGCACACGCACTCCTTGTTCTTCCACTGGTTGTAGACCTGCCCGAAGATGTCCACGCCGGGCTGGTCCACGATCTCTGTGGGAGGCACACGAGTCAGCCCCCCCGAGACCTCCCTCTGCTGCGGAGGCAACGCTGGCCACGCCCCCCAGCTCTGGTGCTTTGCTCTGGGGGGGTCCCTTGGGCCGCTGGTCCCTTCCCAGACCCTCAGCTCAGTTTTGGGGGCCTGAATCCAGGAGCAGCGCAGCTGGGGGGGGTCTCTCCTACCCCCACCCACCCAGCCGTGCTCCCCCAGGGCAGAGCACCGTGCCTCGGGGCAACATTTCTGGGGCTCAGTTCACCCCAGGGTTTACAAAATGGCTCCTTTGGGACAGGCCGGTCACGTCCCGGCAGCACCGGCACCGCTGGGAGCACGCTTGGGCCGCTCCTCGGCAGCGCTTGTGCCCAAATCCCTACGTGTGGGGACAACAGATCCCCCCGCAGCCTCTCCGTGGCTTTTTCTGGTGGCACCGGGAGCGGGACGCTGGCTGTGTCCCTGTGGCCAGTGTCACCCTGTCCCCAGGGAGCCGCGGGGCGCTCACCGAAGTCCTTCATGCTGTCGGGGTCCGTGTCGTCCAGGAAGAAGTAGCCGCACTTGACCGCCCGGTGGACTTCAAAGCAGAGGCCCAGGCAAGCATCTTCCACCAGGTCCGTGTAGATCTCGTGCGCAATGGCCTGGGGCAAGGGTTGGGGTGTTAGAGACGAGGAGGGAGGCGGGGGCCGCGGAGGGACAGACGGACAGCCCAGGGGGACAAACACAGCCCCGGGGGGCCGCTCACCTCCAGTTTGCTGTTATCCAGGCCAGACAAAGACATATCCTCCATTTTCATTTGCAACTGCTCGCGGAGAAGTCACGCCAAACGCTCATAGCACAGGACGCGCAGGGGTCTCGCTGCGAGGGGGAGGCAGGGGCTGTGCTGGCACCTCACCCGCAGCCAGCAGACCCCCCCTGCCCCCCACCCAGCCAAAAGCCCACCGCGCGCCCTGGGGAACGGGCAAGGCCCCCAGACCTCTGGGGTGTCTCCAAGCCCATGAGGCAGAGTCCTGGGTTAAACCCCCCAGCAATGGGGGGCCACGGGGGTCCCCCAGCCTGGCTTCCCCCCCCCCCCCCACGGTCAAGGGGAGACGGGGAAGGGTCCTGGATTTGGATCTGCTGCCCGGCCCCCACCAACTTGCAGGACGGCCTCTCCTTCCCAGGGAGGGACGGCCGCTCCCCAGTCCTTTCGTCTGGATAAACAAGGCCTCTCCCCGCCTGCCGCCATGGGGGAGACGTCCCCTGCGCCCCACTGCCAGGGCCCCCCCAGGGCCGGCCTAGGACATGCCCGGCCATCACCGAGGCGTCAGGTCCCCAGGAGCCCCCCCCCGCCCCCAGCATCGTCTCTGGATTGCAGGGGGGCACAGGGGACTCGGGATGCCCCCCCCCGCACCCCAAAGCTGAGCCCCCCCCGCAGACGGACAGTGGCTTTTGCTGCATCACCCTCCCGTGAAGCCGATGGAGGGGGGGGACCGGGCAGGGACGGCGACCACCACGTCCCCCCTCTGCAGAGGGCACCCCAGACCCCCCCTCCAACGCTGGGTCTAAAGAGGGGGGGCCCCAAACTCACTTCAGGACACCCCCACCAGCGCCGTGCTGCTGCCAGCACCCACAAACGGTGGGTACTGGCCAGTGGCTTGCATCCCCCGGTTGCCACGGAGCGGGGGTTCCGACCCAACCACGGGGACGGGGGGGTCCCCGTGCGTGCCCCCCCCAACACCCCGGCACCCGCTTCCGGGCCTGGGCCGGGGATTTCTTCCCTCCGCCGCGGAAAGAGGAAACACCGGTTGGCATCGGCGCAGACCTGCGCCGTCCTCGCCCCGCGGGGTGTTTCCTCCTGGACCCCCCCCGGGCCCCCCCATCGGGGAGGCCGCTGTGGCGCAGGCAGGAGCCGGGGGGGCGGGGGGTGCTGCCGGGTGCTGCCCAGCCCCCCCGCTGCGGGCAGGCCCGCAGGCAAGGCCCGCGGGAGCCGAACAAAAGGGAGGCAGGCACCCAGCTGGGGGGGGTGCACCCTGCCTGCCCCCCGGGGCGCTGCCAGCCGGGGGGGGCGATGCCAGCCTGGGGAGGGCGATGCCAGCCCCGGGGGGGGGGGGGGGGGGGCACGGCCGAGAAGCCCCTGCGGGAGCCGGGTGCTGCACCGGGCTGGGGCCCGGGGGGGGGCAGGAGGGGGGGGTGGGCAGCTGGAGAGCGGGCCGGGGGTCTCCACAGGCGGGGGGGCGCGGGGGGTCTGCTGGGCCCGGGGGGCCGGGAGCGGGTGGAGGGCACGGGGGGCTTTTGTGGGGGGGCACACGCAGGGTGGGCGGCGCCAGGGAGGGGCCGGGCACGGGGTCGGCGGAGCGGGGACCCCGGGGGGGCCCACAGCAGCGCGGGGGGGGGCGGGGGGGCCCGGGGGTCCTCCGGGGCGGCGGGGCGGGGCCACCGGGCCGCCCTCCGGTGCTGCAGGGCCCCAGGGCGGGGCGGGGCCCCGGGAGCGGGAGCTCCGGGCCGGGAGGGCCGAGAGGGGTGGGTCGGTCACTCACCGGCGCGGAGGGCCCGTCGGGGCCGGGTCAGCGCCCCCCGCCGCTCCGCCGCGGGGCCCGGCGGCGGCTCGCCATGCTCGGCGGCAGCGCCGCCCGCCCGCCCGCCCTGCCGGGGCCGGGGCCGGGGCCGGGGCCGGGGCGGGCCGGGGCGGGAGCGGTGCGCGGAGCGGGCCGGGCCTGGCGCTCCCTCCGCCCGGCGGCGGCGGCCCAGGGAGCGGAGCGGGGGGGGGGGGGGGGTGGGGGGGTGAAGAGGGGCGGGGCGCCGCACCCGGCGCGCGCACGGCCCGCCCCCGCGCCCGCCGCCAATGGGGAGGCGCCGTGCGGGGCGCGGCCAATGGGAGCGGCCGTCGCCGCCGCCGCCGCGCGGGGCCGACACCCAGTCAGAGGGGCGCCGGGGCGGGGGGGGGCGGGGCGGGCGGGCACGGGGGGGGTGTGGCACGGGGGGCGGGGCGAGAGGGGCGGGGCGGGGCCTGGGCCCCTCCGGGCGGGGCCCCGGGGCTCCCCCCCCCGGGTCCCTCCACAGAGACGCCGGGGACCCCCGATCCCCACGGCCCCCCCGTCCCTAGGGACCCCCCACCCCTATGGACCCCCCGATCCCCACGGCCCCCCCCCGTCCCTAGGGACCCCCCCACCCCTATGGATCCCCCCCATCCACACGGATCCCCCACCCCGAGGGCTCCCCCATCCCTAGGGACCCCCCATCCCTGGGGATCCCCCACCTTCCCAAGGATCCCCCTGTCCCCATGGATCCCCGCTCTCCCTATGGATCCCTCCTACCCTTAGACCCCCCCAGTGACCCCCCCGGACCCCTCAGTCCTCATCCTACAGATGCCCCCCAAAAGCTCCCTGGGCCATTACGGACCCAACAGATCCCCCCGAGGGACCCCAACCCGCTCCCCACCACCGATCCCCGCGGATCCCCCCCATCCCATGCAGCCCCCAAAAGTGAACCCCCGGGATCGCCCCCCCAGCGGATCCCCCCGAGTGATCCCCACGGATCCCCCACATCCACAACGGGGGGGGGAAAAAACCACTCCTTGCACTTGTGGGTTTTTTTTTTTTTCCTAAAGTTTTATTTTTTATAGTAATGACATGAGAACAGAAACATTATTTTTCACTTTATTATACAAAAAAAAAAAAAAAACCAAAAAACCCAAAAAACTCAAAAAACGAACCAAAAAAAAAAAAAAAAAAGAACCGAAACCCAAGCAAACCGGGAAACCGCAGATGCGAGGCCCCCGCGTCCCGCTCAGCCGTACAAATTCCAAGTTGGGATTATTTTTTTTTTTTATTTTTTTTGTCTTTTTTTTAAACCTACAAAAACACTCTTTAAATATTAGAAAAAAAAGATGATTTTTTTTTTGTTCGTTTTTTTTTTTTTTTTAATGTAATTCACAAGAACTTCCATCTAAAGGATCCCGGGTTTTTGTGGCAGTGCCAAAATGCACTCAGGTTCAATTCTCTTGCAGCGCAAACGCCTTTTCCCCCAATTGTCGGCGCTGTAAGAATTTTTCATTTTTATTATTATTTTTTAATTATTTTTTTAAAACAGAAAAAAAGAAAAAAAAAGGTTTTTTTTTTTTGTCTTTTTTTTGTACTAAAAACACATCCACTAAAACACGACGGTGCTGGGTACATTCAGCAGAAAAAGGGATGGGTTTCCCCTTAGGGGATGGGGGGGAATTAAAAATTGGGAAGAAAATTAAAGGAAAATCCCAAATGGGGGGCGGGGGGGGGGAGCCGGAGGGACGGGGGGACAGACACGGGGGGACAGACACACGCCGGCCGGGTTCTCTGCGGGGCCCCGGTCCCGGGGGGGGACACGGGGGGATTGTCCGTGCGGGGGCAGCCGGGTTCACCCCCCCACCCCGGGGCTGGGGTCCCTTTCCCCAAAATGGTTTTCCAGCCCGATTCGAGGCGCGAGGCCGGGACAGAGGCTGTCACCCCCCGCCATGCTTTGGGGTGACTCAAGGTCTTGGGGGGGCTGGATTTGGGGTGCTGAGAGCAGCAAACCCAGAGGGGGGTCATGGCTGGGGGGGTGGGACCCCTCCCCTTGCAGCCAGAAAAAACCCAAACCTGCAGCTTGGCCCCCCCCAGCCGCCCGCTGAGCTGAGATTTGGGTGAAAAGAAGAGAAAAATGGCTAAATTAAAGCACACAAAAGCCCCCCCAGCCTTCCCTCCCTAGCCCGGGGGGGTAGGTGCCCCCACCCCCTTCCCTGTGGCCCCCAAATCCTGTCCCCCAGCCCAGCTCCTCTCCAGGGACAGGACGGGGGGGACCAAAAGGGACAAACCTTGTGCCCCCCCGGGGGGGGGGGTCCCCAATCGCACCAGGCATTTTGGGGGGGGATGACGGGGTGGGGGGACGGGAACCCTGCAGGGAGGTGCCGTGGGATTGCTGGTGCTCGTGTCTGCTTAAAAAAAGGGGGGGGGGCCCAGGCAGGCGCCGCCAGGCCCCCCCCCCATGCACCCACCCCGGTCCCCGCAGCCCCATCCCCCTCCCGGGAAGGGGGGCATCGACCCCCCCAAAATCAACCCAAACCGCACCAATATTTACAGCGTGGCCGGGGAGGCAAGAGCCCCAGGGGGGCCAAACTGGGGGTCACTGGGGCAACCGGGACAAGGGGAATGCTGGTCCCCCGCGGGCGGGGGGCAAAGGGAGAGGAGCAGCTTCACCGGGGTTGGGGGGGGAAAATGGGGGGGATGCGGGGGAAATGGGGCGGGGGGGGGGGGAAGAAAAAATAAAAGATGGATCTTTCTTGTTTTATAAAAAGGAAAAAAAAAAAGAATAAAATAAAATACAACGGCACAACAACCACCGACAACACAGAGGGGTGCTCTGGCAGCACCCCCGCGCCCCCCCCCTTGGTCACGCTGAGCAGCCAGGACCCCGGGCGGGGGGCGGCCGCGCGCGCCGCGGCCCCGGGTGCCCCCCACCCCGGCACACACGCTCGCACACACACGCACGCTCCCCCCCACCCCATCCACCCTCCCTCCCCCCTCAATGGGGACGCGCTGGGGGGGGGTCACGGTCCGTGGCCGGCGCTCCCAAGTGCCGTGGATGCGGAGGTCCCGGAGAGCTCCCGGTGCAGCTTCCAGACTGTACAAGGGTTTTGGGGGGGGGCCGAGACGCCGGGGGGGCGAGTGGGGGGGAGAGACATTGTCCCAACGGCTGAGTCCTGAGCAGCTCGGCTCATGCTCCGCG
Organism: Pelecanus crispus; assembly: GCF_030463565.1. Classification (NCBI taxonomy): domain Eukaryota; kingdom Metazoa; phylum Chordata; class Aves; order Pelecaniformes; family Pelecanidae; genus Pelecanus; species Pelecanus crispus. Next base: position 402,159 of record NC_134660.1, on the reverse strand, counting down.
CCCGCTGCCTGGGGCGGGACGGGAGGGTCTGCGCGGGGTGGTGGGTGTTTTTTTTTTTTTTCCATTTGTGGGGTTTTTTTAATAAAAAAAAAAGGGGGAGGGGGATTTTTTTTTTTTTTTTTCCTGTGTGTTTTTGTTATCTTTCTATAAAGTCCAGAGCTGGTAGCGAGGGTGTGAAGGGGGCGAGGACAGGGTGACCCTCCGAAAATCGTGAAATCTCAAAAAAAAAAAAAAAAAAAAAAAAAAAAAAAATTGCTTCCCCTCCCTCAGTAAAAGGAGAGTAAAGGGGGGTGGGAGGGACGGGGGGCTCGCCCCCTCCTCTCCCCCCGGCCCAGGGGGTGAGCAGCGCCTGGCTCCCCCTCCGTAGTGTGAGCTCGGCGGAGGGGTCCCTCCGGCCCCCGCTCCCCGGGTTGGGGGGTCCCGTGGGGGGCTGTGGCTCGCCGGGGGGGCAGGAGGAAGAGGAGGAAGGGGTTTTGGGGGGCTGGAGGGGAGATTTGGGACTGAAACCGAGAAACCAAACGACGTTACTCTAAGAACTTGGCCGGATCAGTTGGAGTCGGAGTCGGAGGAGTCCCCCGAGGAGGAGGAGGAACTGCTGCTGCCCTCCGAGTCGTTGTCATCCTCATCCTCGTCATCCTCATCCTCGTCATCCTCGTCGTTCTGGGGAGGAGGGGGTGGCAGAGAGGACGGGGGGGGTTAGCAGCAGGGCGGGGGGCCCCGGCTGCTGTCCATCATCTCCCCCTTGCCCCCTGCTCGCCCTCCCCGCTGTGGCATGGGGAGGGTCCCCATGGAGGGGGGGTGCAACGCCATCCCTCCCGCCGCTGCCACCCCGGGGCGGGGGGGACGGAGGGGGGACACGGGGCAGCAGTGAGTTCGCAAGGGCTCAGCTCGGGGGTGCCGGGGGCAGGGGAGCGTGCTGGAGCAGCGCGCGGGGGTCCTACCCTCACCTCTGCCACTGTCTCGCTACACGATCCGAGGTAGGGTACCCGACCCGCCTCGTGCCTCAGTTTCCCCCCTCTAAAGCCAGGGAAGGAAGAGGCGTGAGCTGAGACCAACGAGGGGGTCGAAACACCTCACCTGTCCGGTGGCGAGCACAAGGCACGGACACGGTTTCTGGCCCCAGCGCCATCCAGCATACTCTGATTTCAGTTGCACCGGTGTAAAACTTTGACTCTGGTGACTTACTCGGCATTCACACTGGCGCAAACGGAGCCGAGACCAGACTCAGTATCTCCACCAGGAAAAAGACAGGAGATTTTTCTCTGCTCACTGGGGGCTCTGCACAACCCGCACCTCTACGTCCCGAGGCTGCTCCTAACTATGCCCCGCGGCTGCTCCTCGCACCCCCCCCGGGGATGCCGGGCAGGGCGGGATCCCGTTCCCCTTCGCCTCCCCGTGCCCCCCCCCTTCCCGGGAGCTCCTCTGCCACCGTCCTATCTGAGCCCGGGTGCGGATGCCCCCCAGCCCCGCAGGAGGTGGGGGGGGGCACAGCGAACGGTACGGGAGCAGAGCGGGGCCCGGGACGGCCCCGCCGCCCTCCCCCCGGCACGCACCGCAGCCTCACCTCGTCCCCGTCCTCGCTCTCCTCCTCGCTGCTGGACTCCGAGGAGTCGCCGCCTTCCTCTGAAGAGTCACCGTTGTCGTCGTCGTCATCCTCATCTTCGTCATCGTCTTCCTCCTCCTCCTCCTCTTCGTCGTCGTCCTCTGACTCCTGCGGGGCGGGAGGGGGTTGGTTGCGAGCGGGCGCCCCAGGGCACCAGCTCCCATCCTCGGCCATCAGCCTTCGGGCTCCTCCATCCACCGAGCGGGATCAGCTGGCTCCTGCCCCACTCCTTGCCTGGGAGCCTTTCTTTCCCCCTTTATGTTACAAACGGCCCCAAAAAGGGGGCCAGAGCGGGTGCAAGGGGATGTCACAGACTGCAGGGGGGCAAAATCAGACCTGGGTGGGTTTTGAGCACAGATCTGGGGAGGGCCCTGGCTTTACTGTCTCAAGAAAAGGGCAGGCAGCAGAAAGCGCCAGGGATGCCTCGAATGTCTGTGTGCCCCCCCCCCCCCCGGGACGCCCTCCCCAGGCGGAGGGTGCTGGGTGTCCCCAGCACGGAGCATGGCCGCCGTGCACTCACCGACTTGGACTGCATCGTTGGCTTCATCTTGGGGTTGGGGCCCCGGATCTTCCCTATGCTTTTGCGTTTCTGCAGGGGGAGAACAAAGCAAAACCACTTAGAGCTGCAGGGCTCAAGCTCGGCTCCTTCCCAGTGCCCGGCACGGAGAAAACCCCACTGCCGAGCTGCTACGAGGGCGATTCCCTTTGAGGGGCTCTCCTGAGCTCAGCTCGGCTACTGCACAGCCTAACCCCGCTCAGCGCTGATCCCAGCCCAGCCCCAATTCCCCGGGCTCCCCACGGCGGTGCCGGGTGGATACTCACGTTGGAAGTGTGTTCCTTGTAGGCAGCCCGCTCCTGGGGCGAGAGGCTCTGTGGAGACAGGGGAGACGGTCAGGGCGCAGGGAGGGCTGGGCAGGCACAGCGAGGGGGGACAGAGCGGGGAAGGACTCTGGCACAGGGCACCCCCTGCCCGCGTATATTTTTTTTTTAAAGGCCCTTTAAGTAACAAAATGCCAAAAAAGGGTCTGGAGACGGTGGTTCCCAGAGGAAGGCTGTGAGCAGAGACCACACCAAGCATCCCCAAGGACACCCAACCCCAGGGCCCCCCAGTGCCCCCCACCGGGTGCGAGGGCCCGATGCTCACCTTGAGCCAGATGTCAAGGTGCACCTTGTACTGTTTCTGCTGCTCCTCCGCCAGTTTTTTGTAGTGGTCCTTCTGGCCCTGGGAGATGCGCTGCCAGCGGCTGCCGATCTCCACCATCCGCTCCTTCAGCGGGAGGTGGTTCAGCTCCCCGTTGGACAGCAGCTCCTGGGAGAATTTCTGGTAACCGTTCCTGCAAGCGGGGAGCACGTAGACCGGATCAGACGGCGTGCATGGAGAACCGGGGTGTCCATAAGCAACCCGCACTAAGCACCAGCCATCCCCAACACGGTCCAGGCCACGGTCCCTCCACTCCGGGGCTGCTCCAGGCTCCTGCACCAGCCCGCTTGCCCAGCCGGGCCAGCCAGACCCAGCTTTTCAGACCCCAGGTACTCACATAGGGGGTTTCTTCGGCTCTCCCTGGAACTTCATTTTCTTGGTGGAGTTGGTGGAGCAAGGAGGGGCCCGCATCTCGCTCAGCTCCCTCTGAGCCAGAGGAGAAAGAGGCATCAGGGAGACAGGGGTGGCACTGCCGCGAGGGCAGGGTGAGGGGCAGGAAGGAGCAGGGACCCACCTCGTATCGTTTCTGATCCTCTGCCGCCTTCTTGATCCACATCAGCTTCTCCTTCTTCTCCATGTTGTTCCAAGTGGCCTCCATGGCCTTCAGCGCCTTCCCCCGGTCGTTCTGCGGCACAGATCCCCCACGCCACGTTACAGATGCACCCAAGATGCCTGGGAAGCTGGGGTGCTACCGCCGGCTCCACCACAGACCACGGGGCGCCCGCTCCCTTGCCGTGACCCCTGTCCTCCCCACGGCTCCCAGCCCCAACCTGTTGCCTCGGGTGTGAAACCGGGGAGAAAGTGCAAGGCAATTCCTGCTGATGGGAGTGGTCACCCCTCTTTCCAGTTCCTTTCCCGGCTCACTCCTCACCTTGAAACGCGCCAGGTAGTCTCCGATAACACTCTGTTGCCAGATCTCCTCGGCCGTCTTGGGAGACTCGGGCAGCTTCCCGCGCTCCTCTTTATCGGAGCCGTGCTTCTTCTCCGACTGTGCCTTCATCGCCGCCTCCCGCGCTTTGTACTTGGCCTGCGCAGGGGTGCACGGCAGGGCTGAAGAGGCAGCTCAGCTGCCTGGGCACAAGCCCCCAGCCGCTAAGCACCGGGAGGGCAGGCAGCAGGACGCTGCAGCTTCCCCCAGCGCAATCCCCGCAGCAGCGCCGGCAGCCCCCCCGCCACGCACACCCACATCTCAGGACTTTCCCCCGCCAGGAAAACCATCAAGCCTTTAAACTGAGGCTCAAGGACCCTCCAAGGTTTCTTAAACTGCTGGTTTTTGACCCACCCGGTCACAAGAGGGAGAGGGCAGAGCTGGGGGCACCCATCAGTGCCGACGCTGGCGCCTGGGCGATGGCTCGCTGGAGCCGTGATGCTCCCGGGGACAATTGTCCCCCGCTGCGGTGCCTGGGGCTGAGCTGCCCCTTGCAGCAGGACAAGGACAAGCAGCGTCCCCAGGGCTGCCGGAGATGCCCAACGGGGTGCGTGAGGGCGGTGGATATGGGGACGGAGGAGAAGGGTCGGGGACGGCACCAACCTTCTTCTTCTCAGAGAGGTCATTCCACATGCGGGCCAGGAGCCGGGTCAGCTCGCTCTCTGACAGCTCCGGCCGCTCCTCCTGCAGCTGCTTCCGCTTCTCCTCCGAGAAGATGAACATGGCGGAGATGGGCCGTTTGGGCTTCTCTGAGCTCGCCTGTGGGAGAGACATGGGGCTGTGGGTGGGGGTGAGCACACAGAGGGACCTGCCTTGCACTGGCAGCCTCCAACCCCAGGAAAAACACGGTGAAAGAACCAGGGAATGAAGCCCTCAAAGCACCCTGAGGTGCCAGCAACCCCATCCCATGTCTCTGGCTCGTGCATTTCCAGTTGCTGCTCTCACCTTGCCCGTCTCTGGTGAGGACTTTTTGGATGCAGGACTCGTCGCCCCTTTCCGGTTGCTGCCCAGCATCTTCTCCTCACCTAGCACCCGCTGCTGCTCCTCCTCGGGCAGGCTCTGGGTGGCACGGAAGAGAGACAGGGTTAAGACGGCCCAACACTAACGAGGCTTTGATGCAATTAGGGAATAGGGACACTGGGGAGGGGGGAACTAATGCACTCGGTTGTCCTGATCCAAAAGCCGCCCCAGCCAGGGCCAGTATCAGGCACTGCAAGCCTGGGTGCACAGCCTGGGGGTCCCCATGCCTGTGTCACCCCCCTCGCTGGGCAACACCCCTCTTCCCCAGCTCTGTCCCCTCCCTGGCTCAGTCTCATCTGCTTCCTCTCCGCAAAGGAAGGGCGGGCAGGTGCCCGGATCCAGGTGCACCCCTGGGTTTTCCACTCCCTGCCCTTGCAGCCGCAGCCACAGCCGCAGCCACGTCACGTCCGCCCGGAGACTGAGCACGATGCTGGGACGGCCTCGCTGCAGCTCCCCCCGCCTACGCCCCGGCCGAGGGAAGGAAGCGAGAAACTCGCTGCCTCCTGCACAGCCGCAGCCACTTGACAGCAACCCCTCCTCCGGCACCAGCCCTCCGCTCACCCCCGGCTTCCTCTCCCGGCTGGGGGGGCCGATCCCCACCTCCCAGTGCCCAACTGGAAGACACTGGGTCAGGCATTAGGGCAGCTGGGGAAGGGTCAAGACTATGTGCAAACAGCTCCGCACAAGCACCCAGGGCTGGGTCCAGCCACGTTTTGGGGAGAGCAGAGAGGGCAGCATCAGTGCAGTCCCTGTTTAACCCATGTCGGTCCTGGCCAGGGCTCCCTCCCTGCGTTCGGGGTCTCCAGCACCTGATGGCCAAGGCACCCCCACATCACTCACCTCCAGGAAGCGGAGGAGCTCAATCTCGTAGTCTTTCTTTTTCTGGAGGGAGAGGGAGACGTGCAGTTACAGAGAGATCTCCTGCCCCATCCCTGCCTTGTGCAGTCCCCGACCCAGCCTCAGCCCCCTCGGCGACAGCATCCTCCACCCGGACCATCTGCTGGTCCCACACGCATGGACGGGGAGACAGAGGACCAAGGGAGGTGACTGAGGACCTCAGGGGGAACTGGTGATCACGACGACAAGAACAGGCACTGAGGAAGGGTGAGGGGCTCGTTTCCAGCAAGATTTGTACCCCAAGCTCTCCCACCCTACTCCTCCCTCCCCACAACACCGGTGCCCATCTGCCTGTCCACCCGTCTGCCCATCCTCAGTCGCTCACCTGATCACACTTTTTGTGGTACGCATCCTTTTCCTTCTGGGAGAGCAGTTTCCACTGCTGGCTGCACAGCACCATCCGCTCGGTGCTGGGCACGTCTTTCATGTTGGCCATCAGCTCTGCACAGTACAGGGAGTAGCTATTCCTGCAACCGACGGAGGGACCCAGCATTAGGGACAACCTGCCCCGCTCACGTCCCCTCTGCGGAGCTGGCTGCATGCTAAGAGCCCCCCGAGACCCCCCAGCTGCCCTCTGGGTTGCACCAGGCAGTGAAGTGCTGTGCCAGAGGTGTCTGCATTTCAGGGAAGCTAGGGGCTGGATTACCCCCTAACCCGGAGCACCCAGCATCACCATAAACCTCACTCAGATTCTCTGCAAATGTGTATTTCATGTATATTTAAGGAGCAGTTTAATGGGCTCATCGACAGCCCATGCCCACGGTCCCAGAAATGATTGGGGCTCTCAAAGCCCGGCAGAGCCCCGGTTCCCTCATTAGCAAGAACCAGCGCCCGCCCAAGCTGCCCAAGAGCCTGAAGCGATAGCTCAGAGAGGGGCACATCCTTCGCACGCAGACGGGGAGGGACAGGACTCACGGAGGTGGCTTTGTGGGTCGCCCATCGAACTTGTCCTTCAGCTGGCGCTCAGCCTTGGTGAGGGTGGAGCGGGTGATGCCCTCCTCGCTGATGTTCAGCTCGGGGTGCTTCTGGATGTAGTCACGCATGATCTCCTGCAAAGGAAGGAGAGCGGTCAGGAGAGGGGCTCCGATCCCCGCCTGGCTGGGGGCCAGAGGAGGAGGAAAGAGAAGCCAACCATTTCCCTAATCATCTCCCCAGGGGTACTTCTCCCTTCCCCGAATGCTGCTGGAGGAGGCAGGGCTCAGACTTGCTAGGGACCTGCAGGGATCTGGCTGAACCCCCACGCTGGCTATCGGGTGAGGCTGGCTAGCCGCCGGCGGCTAGCAGCCGGGAGGCAGAGTGGCTCGGAGTGAACACAGGGACGAGTGTGGAGGGGAACGGGTGAGGCTGCTCCCTACCTCGTACTCCTTCCGCTGTTCCAGGGCCTTATGAATCCATTTCAGCCTCTTTTTATCCGAGAGTTGAGACCACTGCTTGCCCAGCGACTCTTTCACCTCCTTCGTGGTGGCCTGAAAACCCAAAGCCAGAGGTGAGGGCAGAGGGGTAAAATCCAAAAAAAGAAGAGGGGGGAAAAAAAAAAAAAAAAAAAAAAAAAAAAGAGGCAAAAATAGTGTTGCCCGCCATCTCGTCCCGGCGGCACCCAGCTTGGGGCCGCGGGGTGGCTGCAAGCCGAGCTTGCGGCCGGGGAAGGGTGTGCGTGCAAGTGAGGGGCATGGCCAGAGGTGGATGTCTGTGCTGGAAATCCTTCCTGCCCTGACTCAAGGCTGCGGTCACCCCTTCAACTGCAGGCAAAAAGTGGGGTTCTGTATCCCCGAGCCTCTTCCAGATGTGCAGAGCCCTTTCTTACCTCCGTCCAGACTGCTGGGAGCTTCTAGCGGTGTCTTCCTTCCCGTCCCCCCCCTAAAATGCTTCTCTCATTTCCCCCTCCTCTCCCCAGCAGCAGCGGGGTACAGGACCCCTCGACACTCACTCTCACACGCACTCCCACCCACCGTACTCACATCTGGACGCACTTTCAAGTAGATCTTCTTCTCGTGGTTGTACCACAACTGCTGGGGGGTCTTGGGTTTTTCAGGGACGTCAGATTTCTTGGCGTTCTGGATGAGATCCGGGTGATCTTCCCTTTACCCGGCAGGGAGGCGGCGAAGGGAGAACGTTACAGAGGTTGCAGGTGGAAGGAGAGCACCCCCTAAACCTCCCCGCTACAGGGTAACCTGCAGGGTTGAGCCTCTACGGGCTCAGGGGGACCCCAAAAAGAGCAGGAGGGTTTTAGGAGAGATTCGAGCCTGCCCCTCCTGGGGCAGCATCGGCTACAAGCACCCCCTTTAATGCGCCAGGCTGGGCTGCATCCCTGGAGCAGCGGCAGGTCATCGGGAACGCCAGGATCCACCTGGGCCACAGAGACCACGTTCAAAGGGAAGGTCTGGGGGGAACGGGGCGGTTGCTTCAGCTTTTAATGGTGCCGGTGGCCCGGCTCCTGTCCTCCCCTCGCAGACCCTAACCCCCAGAGTGCCGCTGGTCCTCCGCTCTCTCCTCCTCACCAAGTCTCCCAGCTGGAAGGTTGCTCTCAGACACCTTTTCTTTGCTCTTTTTTTTTTTCAGCATCCCCCCTTCCCTCCTGCTTTCAAGCCGCAGCGCCCATCAGGGCTTCCTCCATGAGCTACGCGCAGGAGGGGACACTGGGTCTGCCTGGAGGGGCCTGGGGAAATGCCGGGGGGGCTGCCCGCTCACCTGAACCTCGCCAGGTTCCTCTCAAACTCCTGCTTCTCTCGCTGGAAGTCCTGGATGTATTTCATCTGGGGACACAAAGCCACCGGGGGAGTGGAGAGGGACGTCAGCACTGGGGAATGGGCAGGCAGATACCTCCCTGTCGACCCTGCCAGCTGGGCACCCCCCCCAAAGGGACTCAAGGGCTCTCCAGCCCATCAGACTGGGCCTGCAGCTCCCAGATGAGGGCTTCCAGCCCACCCAGGGATTCAGAGGCAGCATCTCCCCTGTCTCCCTGCCCTTGAGCAGCCCTGGGCAGCAGGGCACAGCAGGACTTTGTGCCCTGGACCTTTCCTGCTGGTGGCAAACCCACCCAGACCGAGCGCCGGGGCACCCAAAACGCCTGCCCGGCCTCTGGCCAAGCCCAGGGCCACCTCCAGAGCTGGAGGCGAGGTGGGCAGCTCTCCTCCCAGCGTCTCCCACAGCTTGGGGCAGAGCCTGCCCCCCCATCCCTCGCTCGGACAGGGCGACCACGGCGAGGTGTGTGATTTAACCCCAGCGTTAAATACAGATCCACCCGACAGCAAAGTCACCATCCAGGCCCATCTGGAAGAGACAGACCAACGGACAGACCCAGCTAGCCTCCACCCCACGGATCCTGGGAACCAGGACAGAAAAAGGAAAGGAAGTCTTACTGGTCCGACAGGACTGAACAAGCACCCGGCTTTCTCCCATCAAGAGCCGGATTAAACCCTTGCCAGGCAGAGGCTGGGCTCTGCTGGTTTTTCTGGGAGAGCTGGGCAGGCAGAGCCCAGCACAGAGGCACACAAGTGGGAAGGGGCTTGTTGACTCCCCCCGTACCTTTTTCTTCTCGGGAAGCTCCTTGTATTTCTTGGACAGGATCTTGGTGAGATCCAGGTTGCTCATTTCGGGGTGAAGCTTGGCATATTTGGCCCGCTTCTCCATGAAGAAGCGGAAATAGGGAGTCAGGGGCTTCTTGGGGAAGTCGGGGTGTTTCTGGGGAGACAGCAGAGCGGCAGACACTGAGCGCGGAGCTGGCGGCACCGCGGAGGGCACAGCCAAACCCCGCTGGCTCCCAGCTCTCCCCGGTACTGCGGGAGACCTGCCTCCATCCAGCCCTGCCGTGGATCCAGCTCCCTGACATGGGAACACCCTGGCTTTGCAGGCAAGGGAGGGGGGAAACACTGGGAACAAGGGCTCCCTTCCCCAGGAACTACAATATCCCAGGGCTGGGTATCTCGGGAGCAGCCTCCGGCCATCCAGAGCTGTTAGCACAGAGCAGTTGTGCTGCAATAGGGGAAACTGAGGCAGGAGGAGGGGACGGGACTCACCTCCCAGGGAGGGCCAGTGGCAGGGCATCGGCTGCCCTGGAGCTGCCTGGCCAAAAGCAGCACCCCACCCGACCGGGCAGGCCAGGAATAGGACGGCAGCTTCCCGGCCTCCCCGGTGCTAAACTTGGATGCAGGCTGCCAGCAATACAGCCGGCCATATTAAATGTACCCTGGACTTGGCCCGGGCCCAGAGCCCGCGGCCTCCGGAGCCTTGGGCAGCCGGCCGCGGGGATTACGGGCGGTGAGGTGCCTGCAGGGGCTCTGGCAGCAGAGCCACGTGGGTCTGGGGTGCCACACGGGTGACAGCCCCCCGTCCCAGGGAAGGGGGAGGCCCCCCTTTAGGGACTGACCCCAATTCCTGCCCGATACCTTGAGCTTTTTGCCCTTGTAAGGATTCTTCACATGCTCTTCAGCATCCATAATGAGCTCTGTGAGGGTCCGAAACTTCCTCACCTGCGGGGTAACAAAGGAACACAAACGTGAACAGGCTGCACGCAGGGGACAGGGCAGATCCCCCCTTGGCACCGAACCACGCTCGGCACGGCATAAACCCACAGGGTTTCGTAATGCCGCCGTGCAAATGACCCATCCCAGCACCTCCGAAGGGTTTGCAACACCAATGGCAGCAGGATGGTGTCAGCACTAAGGGCCGAGGACTCAGGGTGTGGAACTCGAACGATTCAAACAGCCCTGGGAGGTCACCGGGACGCTTGGTCCCTCTCGCAGACCCCTCTGAACCCCATGCGGCAGTCGGTTACCTCGTTAGAAATCTCCATCCACTTCATCTTGCACATCTCCCCAGAGAAGTCCTTGAAAGCCACTTTCTCCCAATCCAGGTGGGACTCGGTGGTTTTGAACTTGCTCCCGTCGTTGGAGGGCAGGTTATTCTTCATGCACTCCAGCAGAGTCAGCATGTCCTCCTGAGACCAGCGGTCTGAGCAGCAAAGAAACAGACTTAGCAGCAGCGACGGGCAGGCAGCCTTCCTGGCAGGACACGGGGACTACAGTTCCCAGCGTGCAGCTCCGGACCACACGCCGGGACACGTAATCTCCACATGCTGCCTCTCGAGATTAAAGATCAAAGGGACATGGCTGTTTCCATCACCCTCGAGCAACTTTCTACGGGCCAAAACAATCCAGGCAAAGCTAGAAAATCCACTCGGTGCAAACCAGAGAGACTCGCTCATCCCAGTACACCATCAGATAAGGCGATGGCTCTGCCACACGGGAGCAGAGGGCCACTCCGATGCACAGGAGCAAAGCCCTGCGGAGCGAGATGGGAGCGACATGCTCTGCAGCCAAGGAGGAAACAGGGAAACCCACTTTCTAAGTGGAAAAGATGTGTCCGGAGCAATGGGGAACCCCCCAGCGCTGCTTTTCCTTCAACTCGGAGAGCCTTGCCATCACCTGGGACCTAGCTCCGTGTTGACCTCTGCCAAGGTCAAAGCTCAGAGACCACAAAGCGGGGAGGGGGCAGAGCCCAGCACAGCCCCGCTGCCTCGCAGCAGGGTCCCTGACGGGGCAGGGTGATGGCTATGCCACCCCAACATCCCCCGAGCTGCCGGGAGGAGCGTCCCCAGCTCCCACGGGGACAAGCTGCCAGGATGGCGGGGACGGGCACATGGCAAAGCCAGGGAGCCTGGAGCAACCGGGAGGCCAGGACGGGCAGCAGCCCCACGCCAGGGCAGGCAGCGGGCAGGATATCCCAGCACCGAACGCCCCATCCAGCACCGACTTTGGGGCTGCTTCCTCGCCAGGGGAATTCCTCTGCCGGGCTCTCTGCTCCGAGCTTCCACGCCAGCTGGGGAGAGGAGCCCGAGGTGCTCCGCAGAGATGGGTGGCCCTGGGGAAAAGCAGCGGGCCCTGGGAGCAGAAAGAGAGGTCCCCGGGGACGGGCTGCAGGAGGAGCAGAGCTCCGAGCTGCCTGCCCACGCGGCCCTGTCTGCTTCAGCCCGGGACGGGCACCCGAGCCCAAGGGCTCCCCGGGCGCAGGACTGGCTCTCCACAGCGCTCCCTGCCCCACATCACTGCCAGGAGGAGACTGGGGCGTTCGGAGCTGCCTAAGGGGCACAGAGCATCTCGGCGAGACGGGGACAGCGCAGCCGGTCATGGATTCGAGGGGAACATCTCTCTCTGCCTCTGCCCCCAGGAATGCAAACAAGCCCCCTGAAAAACCCATCTGGCTCCCCTGCTGAAACTCCACGAGCAGGAAAACACCCCCTCTGCCTCCATGTCCTGCCCCTGCATCAGTCCAGTGAAGGGCATCCCCCCCCGAGCCCCAAATCCGAGCGAGGGATGTTAAAGGACATGCGGGACATGCAGCCGGCGGGGAGCACAGCCAGGACCTCCCCCCGCCCCGTTTCGCCTCCTGGACCTGCCAGCTGAGGGGTTGAGGCACAACAGTTTGGGATCTGGCTGGTCTCCATAGTTACCTCGTCAATCCGTTAGGGATTAATTAGAGGGGGGGAAGATGGAAAGAGCCCCCCCAAAAAGCAGGGAGCCCAGTGGCTTGGGTCGTGTCTCCGCACTCCTGGAGGGCTTCAGAGCCCTGAAACGTCACGAAGTGGGGAAAGAGACGGGAAACCCCCGGCCCCTGCAGTGCCTCGGAGTGGGGATCAGAGCTGGGGGGGGGCACCGAGCCCAAAATTTTGTCTTCCTATTTTTCCCATCCACTTTCCAGACCGCCCCAGGCAAGGAGCAACGAGGCAGAATCGGGCTGTGAAGCTGGTGCCAACTTTACTTTCAGAAATCAGGAGAAATAACTGAAAGCAGCACAGCCATGAAAATCAAGTGGGGAGGGAGAAAGGGACGAGACCCCCCAGACCTGCCCCCATCAGCAAGCCCCGTGCCTCAGCTTCCCCCCCCCAACGCGGGAACGCCTCGAGAGCTTTGGCCCTGCGTGACCCCCCCCGCCGGCGGACGGCCGAAATAACCACAGCCCACAGGAATATGTAAGAAACTGTGGAAACCTCCCAAAATCCTCACTGGCAGCGGGGTGGGGGCAACGGGGACCCCACACTCAGCCCTGCATCCCCCCGTCCCCCCTCCCTCCGGCCGAGGTTTGCCAAAAAATGCCGGAGTTGCGGAGTTCACCCGCCAAGATGAATGGGGTTGTCTGTGCCCTGGGACCGATTTATCCCCGGCTCTCCTGGCATCGGCCGGGCCGGGTCTATATTAGGAAAGCTGCCCCGGTGTAATTAAATCCATCTAAAGACCCAGCGAAGGACACGTGCTCAGCCGGGTTCGCTCGGGGCAACAAACCGACTGCGGCAAGGGAGGAAAGACGGGGGGACCAGGCAGCGAGAGGGGCTGGGCTGCGCTCCCCAGCATTTCGGGGGGACCCAGGGAGGTTTTGGGTGGTGGGGTAGCGGAGCTCCGCTGCCCAGGCGGGTTGCCCCAAATAAAAACATCCCTTTTTTCTTGTTTTCCTCCCCTTTTTCCAATAAAAGCTGAACCTCTGATGTCATCCCAGGGTCTGGAAGCCGGAGGCCCAAGGTAACGGCTCGGCTTTTAATGCAGCCCAGATGTGAACGGTGAAGGCAGCACCTCTTCGTGCCAGCCCCCCCCCGGCCAGAACGCCAGCCACCCAAAAAGCGCATCCCTGGCACCGCGGGCCGGCAGCTGCCCTTCGCCGGGGCCGGCGGGGCTGACGGCGCACCGGCGCGTGCATCCGCGCGCTCGCACACGTGTGCGTGCTCCCCGTGGCGGAGCCGGGATCGGGAGAGGCAAATCCCCCCCCCCGCCCCCGCCCGGCACGGTCGGGATTTGCTGGTGCCCGCAGGGCTCCTCCATCCCTCAGACAAAAGGGCCGCCCAGAGGTTTTTTTATTTTTTCTTTTTTTAAAACGTGGCAGCGGTGATATTGCGCTGGGACCCCCAGTGTGGTGGCAGGGCAGCGGGGGGGGGGGGCTCACCTTGGTTTTTGGGAGCTGTCATTTCCAAGTCTGCAGGGCACTCGGCTTCGCCGTTCATCCTCCACCTGCCTGCGCCCAGGACGGTCCCCGCCGGCTCCCTCGCGCGCTACCCGAGATCACTCCCGCTCGGCTCTGCAAGCAAAGGGAGACCCCCGCTAGGCACCCCCACGCTGGGGCGGGCCCCCAACCCCTGATGGGGAGCGGGGCGCCTGGCCCAGGCGCCCATGTGTGCCCCCCAGGTGGATGAGGAGCTGGGATCCCCCTCACACCCAGCCCTGCGAGGTCTGGGGGGCCTTGGAGGGGGGTGCGGGGCAGGGGCAACAAGGCGGGAGCAGGTGGGCGCGTGGGGGGGTCCCAGGGATCCTGGGGGGTGGAGATGGGGGGATCTGGAATGGTGGCATGGCCCCCACCCCGGCGGGAGAAGGAGAAAAGGGGGTGCGCGGGCAGGATCCAGGGGGGATCCCCACAGATGGGAGGGGAGAAGGGTTCAGGGGATCTCTCTGAGGTGGGGTGGGAGGGATCCACAGAGCCGGGGTCAGGGGATCTGAGCCAACAGGACTCCAAGGGATCTCCCAAGGGGGATCGCCCCCCAAAAGCGGGGTCCCAAAGGAAGGGACACCACAGATCCAGCGAGATCCTCCCCGGGGGGGCAGGATCCAAGATCCAAGGGGCTCGGGGGGTGCCCATTTGGGGAGCTCTGGGGAAAGACCTCCCCCCCCCAGGGGGCCGGGGCTCTCCCCAGGGGGGCTCTAGGGGAAGGATCCCCCCGGATCCTGAGGGGGTGAGCCAGTGAGAGGCCTCGGTGGGGGGACCCCAGAGCTCAGAGGGGCAGAACTGTGGGGGGATCCCTGCGGGGGATCCGGTGGCGGGGGGAGCAGGGCCGCAGGCCTGAGGGGGCATCGCCCCGAGGGGACAGGCTGCGGGCCCGGGGGAGGAGGGACGGCCCTGGGGAGGCAGGCCCCGGGCCCAGGGCTCCCAGGGGAATCGGGGCCGGGGGCATCCGCGGCGCAGCCAGGCACCGGCGGGGGGGTGCTGGAGGGGTACGGGCCCTGGGGGGGTCTGGGAGAGACCTGGGCCTCGGGAGGGGTACCGGCGGGGGGATCCGGGCCCTGGGGGGGCATCGGGGAGTGCCCTGGGGGTGCAGGACCCACCAGGCCCCAGGGGGGATCAGGGATTGCCCTGGGGGGAAGATCAGCTCCTGGGGGGGGAGAACTGGGGATCGCCTGGGGGGGGCCCACCAAGCCCCGGGAGGGGATCGGGAATCGCTCCAGGGTGGGGGAGCAGCCCCCGGGGGGGAATGGGGGATCGCCCCGGGGTGGGATGAGCCCCCGGGGGGGGGGGTGGGGGATTGCTCCAGGGTGGGATGAGCCCTCGGGGGGGGGGGGGGGGGGGGAATGGGGGCTCGCCCCGGGGTGGGACGAGCCCCCGGGGGGGGTGGGGGATCGCCCCAGGGTGGGACGAGCCCTGGGGGGGGTGGGGGATCGCCCGGGGTGGGACGAGCCCTCGGGGGGGGAATGGGGGATCGCCCCGGGGTGGGACGAGCCCTGGGGGGGGTGGGGGATCGCCCCAGGGTGGGACGAGCCCCCGGGGGGGGTGGGGGATCGCCCCGGGGTGGGACGAGCCCTCGGGGGGGGAATGGGGGATCGCCCCGGGGTGGGACGAGCCCTGGGGGGGGTGGGATCGCCCCGGGGTTGGATCAGCCCCTGCGGGGGGTGGATCTGGGACCACCTCGGGGGCTGGATGTGGGATCGCCCCGGGGTGGGATCAGCCCAGCCCCCGGGGGTGGGGGACCGGGGATCGCCCCGGGGGGGGGGGGGGGGTTGGGGGGCAGCCGGGGGTGGGGGGAAGGCGGGATCGTGGCAAGGGGGAGGGATCCGTCGGATCATCGCGGGGCGTGGCGGGGGCGATCGCGGTGCGCGCGCACAGGGATCCCCGAGGGGGGGGGGGGTGCGGGATCCCCGGGGGGGGGGGGGGCCGGATCCCGCGCCTGGGGGGGGGGGGGAGAGGAGGAGGAGGAGGAGGAGGAGGAGGCGGGGGAGGAAGGGGCCGGGCCGTCGGGCGGAGGCGGGGAGCCCGCACATGCCCTGCGCCGCCGGCCAGCTCCAGTCTCCTCCTCCGCCAGGCAGCAGGAACCGGGTGGGACCGAGCGCGGGCGGCCCCGGCGGCGCCTCCCCGGCCCCCTCCCGCCCCCGGTTCCCACCCGGGCGCCAGCGAGCCGCGCTCCGCCGCCTTCCCCCCCCCCCACCCCCCCGCCAACCCCCGGGCAGACAATGGAGGCGAGTCCGGGGGGCCGGGGGAGCGGAGAGGGGCTCCGCGCTCCCCCGGCCCCTCTCCGCTCCCCCGGCCCCCCGGAGCGATGCGCTGCGCCGCGGCTTCTCCCCCCCCCGGCTTCCCCATCCGCCATCCCCCCGTCGTTACCGGCCGGCGCGGCCGCTCTCCGCCGCGGCACACAATGGCCGGGCTGCGCCCGCCTCCGCCCGCCGCTCCTTCCCCTCCACCCGTGCAGCCGGCGCGGTTATAAAGCCGAGACAAACCCACCTCTCCGGGCTGCAAGGGGGAGGAGGAGGAGAGGAGAGAAGGAGGAGGAGGAGGAGGTGGTGGTGGTGGAAGGAGGAGGAGGAGGGGGGGGGGGAGCTCTAGCCGAGCCGCCGCAGCCCCAGCCCCGCGCCGGAGCCGCTGGGGGAAGAAGAAGAAGAAGGAGGAGGAGGAGGAGGGGGAAGGGGGGGCGGGGATGCCCGGCTGGGGGCGGCCGGGCAGCTGCAGCGAGCCGGGCGAGGGCAGCGCGACCTCCCCGCACCGACCCCCGGGGAGCGGCTCCTACCCAATCCACCCCCCCCCCCCCCCCACTCCTCGCTTCCCACCACCACCGCCGCCCCCCTCCTCCCCCCCCCCCCGCCAGCCACCCCCCCCCCGCGACCCCTCCTCGAGCCCAGAAACACCCACCCACCCAGCGGGGGGCTGGAGCCCCGCTCCCGGTCCGGAGGGAAGAAAGGAAGAAAGAAGGGGGGGAAGAAAGGCGGAAAAAAAAAAAAAAAAAAAGAAAGGAAAAGGAGGGGGGGGAAAAAAAATATAAGAAGAGAATATGGGGGAGAAAAAAATGCAGCGCGGAGGTGGGGGGGAGCGGACGAGCCCGGGCACGCAGCCGGCGGAGCGCGGCGCCCAGCTCCCCGCCGCGGCGCGGGACTCACCCGGGCTGGGGAAAAACAAGCGGGCAGCGCTGGAAGCCTGCCCCCGAAATCCAGCTGCGGCAGCCGGGGAGGGAGGGAGGGCGAGCGGGAAGGAGGGAGGGAGCGAGGAGGAGGAGAGGCAAGGGAAGGGAGAAGAGGGAGGGGGGGGCACACCGAGGCCGCCGAGCCCCGCGCTCCCCCCCGCCCCGAGCCCCAGCGCGGTGCCCCCCGCCGGCGCGGAGCGGGCCGGAGCGGGCGGGCGAGCCCCGGCGGCGGCTTCCTGCCCGCGGGGCCTGCGCCGCAGCCAGCCTTTTTGTCCGCCTTACGAAGGGAGAAAGGAGACCAGAAAGGCGGCCCTTCCCCCCAAAAGCGCCCCGGGAGCCCCCTCCGGCGGCGGCGGAGCCCCCTTCCCGGCGGAGCGGCGGCGCCTTACCGAGCGCGGTGCGCGGCGGCGGGGCCCGGGCGGAACAAAGCGCCTCCTCCAGCCCCGCCGGCGGAGCGGCGCGGCGGCGAATGGCGAGCCCGGGCGGCGCGGCGCGGCGCGGCGCGGCTCCCCCGGCGCAGGCACGTACCTGCGGGCCCGCGGCTTTGGGGGGCCGCGGCTCGGCGGGGCCGGGGCTCGGCGGGGCCGGGGCGGGGAAGCGGCGGTTGAACGGCGGCCAGCTCTGCAGCGCTGGCCCCGGGCGTGGACGCGCTCCAGTCCCCGCAGAGACGATCGCGCTTTCCCCCGCCTCCATGGCGCTGCGTTTTCTCTTCCAATCAGCCGGGCTCTGAGCGCCGGGGTCCGCCGCCAGCCTCCGCCGCTCCCCAAGCGGCACCGCCGGCCGCCGCCGCCGCCCCGCGCTCCCGCCGCTTTCGCCGTGTTTTTTATTGCTCTTTGCTTTTGCAACACTGTGGCGAGAAGAAAAAGAGGAGGAGGAGGAGGAGGAAGGAGAGAGGAGGGAAGGGGGGGGGAAAGGGAAAAAAAAAAAAAATCTCCTTACATGTGCAACAATCCTCGCCCGGCGTTTGCATAAAAAAAAAAAAAAAAAAAAAAAAAGAGAGAGAGAGAGAGAGAGAGAAAAAAGGGGGGGGGGGGAAGCGGAGGGGGGGGGAAGCCGAGCCGAGCCGCCTCCCGCCCCGGCGGGTCCCCTCCGACACGGCGGGGAGCGGCGGGGCCGCGCTCCCTGCCCGCCCCGCGGCCCCGGGCAGCCCCGGAGCGCCGGGACACGGCCGCGGTGGGGGATTTCCCCGGCGGGGCGGGCGAGGGGCAGTTTCCTCCCCTCCCTCCGCTCCCCTCTCCCTTTCTCCTCTCTCTCTCTCTTAATTTTTTTTAATGCAATTTCTCCAACTCCACCTTTGTTGTGCTGGGCGTCATTCCCCGCAGCCAATCCCGGCCGGGCAGCTGCCTGCAAATTACCGGCCATCCCAAGCTGCCTGCAAATTACGGGCCATCCCAGAGCTGCCTGCACACTACCGGCCACCCCGAGCCGCCTGCACGGTACCGGCCGCCCCGCTGCCGCTCGCACGCTCCCGGCCGGCCGGGGCTGGCTGCGCGCTACGGCCGCAGGCCGCCCGCACGCCACGGCTGCTCCAGGCCGCCGGCGCGTTCCCGGCCGCCCGCGCGCTACCAGCGAGCTCCGGCCATCTGCGTGCCTCCGGCCTCCTGCACGCTACCGGCGAGCTCCGGCCATCTGCGTGCCTCCGGCCTCCCGCACGCTACCGGCGAGCGCCGGCCATCTGCGTGCCTCCGGCCTCCCACACGCTACCGGCGAGCTCCCGCATGCTACTGGCAGGCTCCGGCCATCTGCGTGCTACTGGCCTCCCGCGCGCTACCGGCGAGCTCCAGCCTCCCGCACGCTACCGGCGAGCTCCGGCTATCTGCGTGCTACCGGCCTCCCGCACGCTACCAGTGAGCTCCAGCCATCTGCATGCTACCGGCCTCCCGCACGCTACCAGCGAGCTCCGGCCATCTGCGTGCTACCGGCCAGGCCGGTGCAGGCAGCTCCAGCAGGCACCTGCCGCAAGGCAGCGGGGAGCAGGAGGCGGTGGGGAACCCCCCCAGGGATGCAGGACGGAGCCTGGGAGCGCAGGGTCAGGCCCTGGGGCTGCCTGGCTGCAGGCGCCTCCCTGGCCAGCTGCACAGGAGCAGCCAAAATCTGGGGAATTTTCACCCCTGTTTATATGGGGGAAAAAAAAAAAGCCCCAAATCTAGGTGCAATTGCCCCCCCCAGGCTGATTTGGGGGCACTGGGGCAGCGATGGGGGAAAGCCGGGTTATGCAAGCGGCTTATTTGGGCCTTATTCCCAAGCAAAGGATCAGACAAACGGACGGCCCCTCCGCCACGTCCCGCGGTCCTGCCTCCAGCTGGCACGGCCGCCAAGGTGTGCCAAGCCGTGCCAGCCAGCTTCAGCACAGAGCAGTTAATTCCTCCAGTGAAAGCTTAAAAAAAAAACCCAGCCCACATGTATGTATATATTTATTCTGCATGGAAAAGGCCCTCAGCTGAGCTGTTTATTCTGGTCTAAATTAGGTGAAATGTCACTGTTTTGCAAGAGGGAAAAATTGCAAAAGAAAAAAAACAAAACAAAACAAACCACAACAACATATTTGGAGACATTCAGGCCAAACACGTGACAACCAACATTTTTAATTTTTAACTTTTTTTTTTTTTTAAACGAAAAAACCATTTTTGGATGGGGAGTGCAAACACGCTGTGGCCCGGGTGGCAGCACAGGTCCGCCCTGCAATGCGGTTGTGTGGCTTTTGCCACTGAGAAGGAAGACCAGCGCCCTGGAAATCAGCCACAAACCCCTGCAGCAGGTGGGCCAGAAAGAGTGACCCCTCAAACATGCACCCCAAACGCTCACCTCCTTGCTCTGTGCCCTCCCTGGGACTTGCTTCTTATCAAAGGAGTTTTTAGATTACTGTTATTTGTGTAGATGAGGTTTGGGGGTCTTTTTTTTTTGCAAATAAAGGTACAGTAAGACTGTACAACTGCAGCCTTTTTGGGGGGTTTTGCTTGCATTTTCACTTGTACAAACAGTAACAGAAAGCTTTCTGCTGCGTGCCCCGAGGAGAGGCAGGGCTGTTGCAGACATGCTGTGGCCCTGCCTGCATCGGCAGAGGTGCCGGCAGCACAGCCAAGGGCAGCTCAACCACCTGATGGCACAAAGCACCCGGTGATGCTGCAGGCACCCTGCACCCCACCAGCACTGGGGCTCTCCCCTTCCAGGGGCGATGCTACCATGTGACCCACATCTCCAGCTCTGTGCTCCCCCCTCCTCGTTAGCAGACCTGTTAACTAGGGTTTTTTCTCTTTTTTCCCTTGCAATTCACACCCTGCCACGAGCCACCGCTGTGGGTCCCCACCGCAAATCACCCCCAAGCACATTTCGCTGGGCTAAGTCAAGCTCAAATGAGAGCTTGACGTAAATCCCCCCGCCAAACTGGGCTGGATCTCACGGCAGTGACCTCACTGACATCTCCCAGAGAATAAAATAACTCTTCCCAGGGTGGAAAATGAGAAGGATGGGGTGCGGGCAGGCCACCCCGGCTGCGAGCAGATGCCTTCCTCCATCACCAGCGCGGCAGCACCTGATTTTGGAGGCAGGGATCACAGCAGCAGGTCCAGCTGCTGGCAGCGGCACACAGAGCCCTCCCGATGGCACCTGGCGTGGCTTGCCCACGAGAGGCTGGCAGAAGGACAGGCAGCTGCCAGATCAGCACGCCTGGGGCTGAAAAAATGCTGGCCACGTACCTCTATCTCCAGAAAACAAGGGCTAGCAGTTATGCCAGGCTCAGAAAAAGCTGGAGCCCATGATGGGATTTATCCTAGCCCCACAGAGAGCCTTTGGGGTCACAGCCAGGAGCAGCTGCGGATGCTGACCCCGACACCTGTCCCACGGAAAGGCTCAGGGCAAATAGGCCCATCCCTTCCCACAGCCCTATTTACAGAGCTGGGGCACGGGCAGGTGGCTTCCATGGGGGCAGCAGCCCTGCTGATTGCTCTCGTTAGTGAGATTATGGGTAATCAGGGTCAATTTGGTGGCAGTGTGGTCTGGGGGGGAGACTGGGATCTGCTCTGCGCTGTGGATCAGCGTGTACCCCCCCCGGAGCAGGGACAGCCGTGGCTGCGTGGCCAGCAGCAACAGGGCAGCACCCTGGGTGCAAGGGGGTTAAGGAGGGGCTGAGCATCCCGGACGGCTGCAGCAAGCATCCTGGGATGCCAGGATGCAGCAAGCATGCTGGGACAGCCATGGGGAGCATCCCAGGATGGCTGCAGGGAGCATCCTGGCACGCCTGCAGTGAGCACATCAGGATGCTGGGATGCAGTGAGCGTCCCGGGATGCCGTGGCAAGCACCTTGGTACAGCCACCCTGAGCATCCCAGGGCGGCGGGGGCGGACACCTCCAAAGGATGCTGCTGCTCTTTTTGGGGGGAAGCAATTAAATAAGGCGACCCCCCCAGCAAATGCCCAACCAGAAAGAAAACCCCATTTCCTTTCTGATTTTATTAATTTCTTTATTAAAGCCTGATACAGAGGTGGGTGGGGAAGGAAAGGAAAAAAAAAACCCAAAGCTTGCAACTTGTTTATTTCGGACACATAATTAGTAAAACTAAACCAACCCAAACACGAGGCAGCGTAGCCCCAGGCACGGCTGCTCCCCCCCACCCCCCCGCACCCTCCCTGATTTCGGGGTCCCCCCCGCTCCGATTTATGCAAAAAGGAACAAATTTGCAGCCTGATTGGGTGGCTGCACCCTGGCTGAATCTGGCCCTTGGGTCTGACCAGGGCAGGATCAGCCCCGGCAGGAGCAGGGGGATGCTCGGCCAGTCTGGGAGCAATCCCGGTGGAAACAGGGCAAGACGTGGTCAGCAAGCAAGGGGAAAATCAAGGAAAAACTACATGGATTTAACTGAAATGCTAAAAAAATAAAGAATGATACTAACACTAATTCATCAGTTAAGTGATGCTGCTGGCCTGGTCTGTAGAGTTTAGGCCCTGACCAGGATCCTTTAAAATAAGGCTTTGTAGAAAACTGTAAATTTTTATATAGTTCTCTCTAATATATACACACACACACGCATACGGCGGGAGCACAATCAGCCTTCAACAATAAATTACAAACTCCCCCAATCGCTAGCATCAAATATACAGATCACTTCTTGCAGCTGCTTTTTCTTTTTTTTTTTTTTTTCTCTTTTTTTTTTCTTTTTTAAGGTGCTTTTTGGGTCTTTTTTTTTTATTTTTGTTTGGTTCTGAGTGAATCCTACCTGTGGAAGCATCAGCGTAACTTTTTTTTTTGGTGTTTTTTAGCATGATTATCTTAAATGCAAATATATAAACCCCCTCGCTGGACTATTTACCTCCCGACCCCTGGAGAGGCTGCGAGCCGCTGCAAGCGCTCGTTCGCACTGAGGATTCCACTGGGGAACTCCACACAGGCAGGTCGGGGTGGGGGGCCGGGGGGTGCGGGGCCATCTGAGGGGGCGGGCGGCAGCGAGCCCTTAGCTGGGCATCTGCACCTCGTTGTACACATCTATGCCCTCCATCTCTTCGAAGGTCACCACCACGTCGTCCGCGTCCAGCTGGAGGGGCGGGAGAGGGCATTAGGTGGGATGGGATGGGGACATGGGTAGGGATGGGGACAGGAATGAGGCTGGGGACAGGGATGGGGATGGGGACAGGGATGAGGATGGGGACAGGGATAGGGCTGGGGACAGGGATGAGGATGGGGACAGGGATGGGAACAAGGGTGGGCACAGGGATGGGGGACACAGATGGGGACGAGGATGAGGATAGGGACAGGGATGGGGATGGACATGGGGACAGGCACAGGGACAGGGACAGCACTGCAGTGGCTCCCAGCCCATGCCAGGGTACGTACGCATTTGAGCTCGATGTCCTGGAAGATCCTGGGCAGCACCCAGCGCCGCAGGGGCACGGTGAGGATGAGGATGAAGGGCAGCGCCAGCGAGGCCGCGGTGGACTTCACCACCAACAGCAACACGAGGACGATGATCTGTGTGAAGGTGAAGAGGTGCATCCGCCAAGTCTTCACCTGTGGGATGAGGAGCCCAGCGGGGTCAGGGTGGTGGGTCCAGCACCCCGCAACCCTTCCTGGGGTGCCTGGGGGGGCAGGGCCAGTGGCCCAAAGAGCCCAGTGAAGGTCAGCACCAAAGGAGGAGGCTCTTTGGGGAGCCCCAAGCAATTGCGGGCAGCACCATGGGGTGCCACAGCCCAGGACACCCCAACGCCCAGTGGCATAAGGCTCACTCACCCGGGTGACATAGGGCTCTCTGGGATGGTACTTGGGTGGCATCAGCAAGAGCAGGATGCGGTCGAAGAGCTGGATGCCAAAGAGGGAGGTGACACCCATGTAGAGGAAGATGCCAAAGAGCACAGACAGCGGGATGTACTTCAGGATGGGCTCCATGAAGATGGAGACGCCTGCAGTGGAGAAGGAGAGGTCAGGGAGAGCCTCCAGGAACGCCCAGCGCTCGCCACCTGGGGTGCAGGGTCCCTCCCCAGCTCACCGATGAGCACGGCCACCACCAAGCCACTGATGCGTTGTTCCTTGACCTCCAAGATCTGGGACTTCTCACCAGAAGCGGAGGTCTTGCTCATGATGGTGAGGGCGTTGGCGTGGGTGATGCTGCGGACGGTGGTGGCGCTGAGCCAGGGTACGCCCAAGAGGGCGGCCAGCCCCCCCATGGTCACGATCAGCAGCAGGTCCAGGTGGAAGCCAGAGCCCTTCACCAGCTTCCTCTCGGGCTTGCTGATGATGAGGCTGCCAGGGACAGAGGGGACAACTTGGTGACACAGCACCCTGGGGATGTCCCCTCTGTCCCCGTCCCACCAGGTACCCCACAGACCTCCCCTTCCCACACCCTCCCGGCCCTCACGTGGTGATCTGTGTCTCAAGGAAGATGAGGATGAAGACCAAGATGGCGGGCAACACGGAGGCGAACATCATCCAGATGGGGAAGGGTTGGTTTAGTCCCGTGGGTTTGATAAACCAGCCCCGGGCAACCGAGTTGGTGACCTGCAGCCCTTTGGGGACTTTCAGTTTCTGGGTGGAAGCAAGAGACAGGGGAGTGAGGGGACAGGGCACAGGGCTGAGCACGCAGCTCCACGTCCCCTTGTTGGGGACACCTGTGCCCCCCAGGCCCTGCCCTCCTGCTGCTCCCGGACCTGCGTGTATGTGTCCTTAATGAAGAAGTCAATCAGTGCCATGATGAAGATGGAAATGGGCACCCCGAAGTCCCCGATCAAGCGCCGGGCCTGTGGGGACACCATGACCACGTTAAACCCGCCTGTGTCCCCACCCGGCCGAGGGGGTCCCCCCGCCGTGTCCCCACCTGCAATGAGCTCTAGCAAAGACCTCCAGAGGAGCATGCAATGAGTTTGCATGGT
This sequence comes from Pelecanus crispus, assembly GCF_030463565.1. NCBI lineage: Eukaryota > Metazoa > Chordata > Aves > Pelecaniformes > Pelecanidae > Pelecanus > Pelecanus crispus. Next base: position 378,015 of record NC_134660.1, on the reverse strand, counting down.
CTCAGCCAGCCCCTTTCAAGAAACCACTCCCACCGAGCCCCCGTTTTGCCCCCGGCGCTGCCCCTGCCGAGGGGCCAGTGGCGTGAGGGGGATGCCACCGTGCCCCTGCTGTCCTCACCCTGCCAGGCAGGAAAGCACTATTCTTGAACTGGCGGAGGAAGAAGGCCAGGAAGAAGGTTCCAGCCATGAGGACAAGGGAGAGCAGCGCCGTGTTGGGCTGTGGCAGTATGGGCTCAATTGCGGCCGTCACGTTGTAATGCTGCTTTAGCGGGTGATCCTTGAAGATCTGGGGAGGGAAGGAGAGAGGGTCAGGGAGGAGGGGAGACCTGCTGGCGGGTGGGGATGGGGGATCCCCCTGCACCCCTCCTGCCATGCTGGGAGCCCCGCAGCACCATCCTGGCAGGTGCGTGGGTGCAGGGTGTGTGCCAGGGTGACCAGTGAGACTGGGAGTTTGGCACATGGTGAGCAGGGGTTATTTTTAGGCTCGGTTTTCTCCACACTCCTTCAGAGATGGGGCCAGAGCAGGGGCTAGGTGGCACAGCGGGGACAGATGAGCGTGGCCTTGCTGCAGACCAAGTGTCCCCAGGGTGTTTGGGGCTGTGCTGAGGGGTGCATGGGGGATGCCTTGGTGTGATGGGGGTCCAGGGTGTGATGGGGCATGAGTCCTGCCTGTCACCTCTCCAGCACCAGCGATGTCCCTGTAGGCACCCAGTGCCCGGGATGACACCATCCCATTGCTACCGGCCATCCGGGAAGGGTCTGACCCAGGGGGTGGGGGAAGAAATTGGGGCTCTCTGGGCAGTTCCTGGGCAAGGGCCATGTTTGCTGCAGCCCAGGTGGGACATCTGCTTGGGCTTCACCTCCCTGCCCCTAAATCCCCCTGCAGAGAGAAGTACGAGCCGGGAAACACCTGGGAAGGGGGACAAAATGATGGGAGATGGGCTCCATCCCTGGCCTGCATCTCTCGACCGGCTCCTGCTGTTTCTATGGAAACCCGGGTGCTGACCACAATCTGCAGCCACCCCCCCACCTTCCCCACCGCAGGACCCCCACACCCCTCACCGTGACAAGCTTGGAGAAGGTCTCGTAGATGAAGATGAAGGAGATGAGGAAGGAGAAGATCTCCTGGGTGTAGCGGGACAGGTAGCGCACCAGGAAGCTGCCCTCGCAGGCCACCACCACCAGCACTATCAGGACCAGCCAGAAGCCAATCCAGACCCGACCCACGATGTACTCGATACCATGGGAACTGCAGAACTGGGGAGCCAGAGGGTACAGCCCCCATCAGCCCACCGGAGCCCCCGGCACGGGCACCCAGGTGGGCTGGATGCCGGGGTCCCACCGTGGCCCTGCGCCTCCTGCCCGGGGGCTGGGGAGGGCGGGGATGGGGATAGTGGTACCCCGGTGTGGCAGGACCTCTGCGGGATCGCCCGCCTGGCAGCACCCCAATGGCAGCACCTGCCTGGCATCGCCCACCTGGTGTCAGCTATTTGGCATCACCCACATGGCGTCATGCACCTCGCATCACCCCATGCCACCACCCAGATGGCTCTGCCTGCATGATATCACCCATGTGCCATCACCCACGTGGCATCACCCATGTACCATCCTGCATGTGGCATCACCCCTGTGCCATCCCCTACATGCCATCCCCCACATGGCAGCACCCCTCTCCCATCACCTGTTGCGGCAGCACCCCATGCCTCTGCCGAGGCTGGTGGGGGACACCACGAGCCCCCTGCGGGGACGGCCAGCAGCAGGTGGGGGGCACCCAGGGGTGTGGGGTGACACCCACCGTGAAGAAGGCTTCCTCAAAGACAAGGAGGGGCCCTGAGAAGCCGATGACGAGCAGGGGCTGGGCGCTGAGGATGCTGAAGAGGAAGCACTGCACGCAGGTGGAGATGAGCAGCTCTGACACCCCCATCATGCCCTCGGTCTTGTCACCTGGGGGGGCAGAGCCGGTGGGTGCTGGGGGGCACAGCACTGCATCCCCCCATCCCAAACTCCTCGGCACCAGGGTTAGGGGGTGTAATAGCCCCCCCAGGAGCATCCCCAGGGGATGGTGCTGCAGGCAGTGGCACCCCTCTCCCCCAGCCCCGTGCCCAGCTGGGGGACGTCCCCATCCCCCAGCGTGTCCCCAGCCTGTCTCCCCCATTACTCAGCAAGCCTCCAAAGGTGACAGCAGGTGACAGCGCCGCAAAGTAGATGAAGATGATGGCGGCCAGGCACTGGGGGTTGCAAGCGTCCTTGATGTCGCTGAGATATTTGGGGTACCGGCGGCGGATGTCCCGCACCAGCCCCCCAAAAGGTTGTCCTGTCCTGCGCAGGGGGTCGTCATCGTCTGGCGCCGGTGCCTTCGGCCCTGGGAACACAAGCAGGTGGCCATGAGGGGACATCGCGTGCAAGGGGGGGGGCGGGGTTCCACCAGCCACGGGGATGGGGAATCCGGGGGGGGGGGTGGTCCCCACTGTACCCGTTTGTTTTGGGAAGTCCTTGCCCGGTGCCTTCTTGGGGGGCTGGTAGCGGCGGCGGAGCAGCTCATGCTGCAGCGGCACCAGGCTGCGGAGGTGCTGCTCGCTCAGGGTCTCAGTGGGCGGCAGGACGATGCTAGCCTCCAGAAAGCCCTCCATGCCCCACAGCAGGTCCTGGCGGCACTCGGCCAGGTAGGCATCCCGGCGAAAGACCTGCGGGGTGGCCCGGGGACAGGCGCTCAGCTGTCTCCAGCACCCTCGAGTGCTGCTGGGCACCCACCCGGCCCCTGAGCATCCCCGTGGGGATAGGGCATTGTGGGGACATGAGGACATGGAGGCATGAGGGCATGAGGATGAGGGGGGGCATGGGGATAAGGGGGCACATGGGGGACATAGGACCACAGGAGCATGGGGACACGGTTGCTTGGACATATGGGCACAAGGGGACATTTGACCTCAGGCACATGGAAGCATGGGGCCACGGGGCCACAGAAATGTGGGGACAGGGATGCATATGGACATAGGGATGGGGTGCATGTGGAGATGGGGACATGGGGACAGGGGTGCATGGGGACATGGAGACCCAGAAGGATGAGGACACAGTGGCATGGGGACGAGGGGACACAGTGGCATGGAGACACAGGGACATGAGCACAGAGAGGGATGTGGCACAGGTGGATGAGCCCTGTTAGAGGGTGCAGACCCAGGGCTGGGGACTTCGGGGTGCTCAGGGGGGCTGGCACTCTGGACGGCAGTGCTGGTGGCGGTGGCAGTGGAGGTGGCGGTCGTGGGCGAGCCATACCCTCTCGGACATCATGGTGGCAATGGCGCGGCCGATCTCGTGGTAGGTGACATGGGGGTTGTCAGGGCCCAGGACCACGAAGAGGAAGCGGACAGGCAGGGACACGTTGAGGACGGCGTCCAGTTTCACCGCGGCTTTCAGGCGCACAAAGGCCAGTGTCTGCTGCTTCAGGAAGGCTGCACAGCCTGGGGGGAGGACGGGACGGGACGGGGGTCACGGGAGGCCAGGCACAGGGACACGGGGCACAAGGACATGGGGACACAGGAGCATGGGGACAGCAAAACATGGGGGCATTGGGATATGGAGACAAGGGGACACAGGGGTGCCGGGACAGAGTCATCTGGAGACAAGATGACACAAAGGCATGGGGATGTGCGGGGACAAAGGGAATGGGACAGGGGCACACAATGACAAGAGGACGCAGAGGCACAGGGACATTGAGACATGGAGACACTGGGGTAAGTGGGCACAGGACACAGTGGGCACAGGGACATCAGGGCATGGGGACACGGGGGCACAGGGGACAGAGAGACATGAGGACAGGGTGCACAGGGGAGTGGAGAAATGGGACATGAGGACAAGGGACATGGGGACACGGGGCCCAGAGAGCAGCGCTCAGCAGCAGCAGGCGGCAGCGAGGGCTGAGGACGGGGAGAGTCAAAAAAGGTGTGAGAAAAGCAGCGAGTGAGCAAGCAGGCAGGCACCAAAGCTCCCAATGCGCACCCTGGCCCCGCACCCACTGCCCTGACCCTGCACCCACCTCCCCAACCCTGCGCCTGCAGCCCCCCTGACCACTCACCCACGAGGACCAGCGTGGCCTCAGCATCCTCGGGGACCTTCTCGAGGAGCTGGGGTCTAGTGGCCGTGCTCGGGCTCTGTGGCGGGCAGATGAATGGCAGGAGTCAGCTGGCTGTCCTTGGTGGCCCTCTCTGTCCCCTGCATGGCCCTCTCCATCCCTGGTGTGTCCCCCTTCATCCTCTGCAAGCCCAGCTCCCTTGCTAGCACCTCTGCGCCTTCCCATGGCAATGCCTGCCCTGCTTGCATGTGTGTGCATGCATGTGCACCCATGTGTGTACATGTGCCTGCAAGTCCCTGCATAAGTGTGCACGTGCATGCATGTGTGTGCAAGTGCATGTGTGCACATGTGTGTGAGGGTGAGAGAAAGCAGTGTGCGTGGAGGTTTGGGAGGCTGTTTGTGCCTGTGCACGTGTGTGTGGATAGGTGTGCGAATGTGCACGAGCGTGTGTCAGCAGGTGTGTGCGCTCCCTGGGGATGCACAGCACGGGGGGCTGTGCGAGAGCCGGAACACCTCTTGGTGTGCAACTGCCTTGTCTGTGCACCTGCATGTGCACATCTGCGTGCGCGCGTGCACCAGGGTGCATGTGTGCATCTCCCCGCAGCCTGGCTGGACCCAGCACCCCCGACCCCTGCCCCGTGCTGCCCCCTTGTCCCCGTTGCCTCCCGCCACAGCCCCGTCCCCGCTCACCTGCTCAGCCCTGGCCAGACTGTGCATCTCCAGGGACTGCTGCTTCCGCAGCAGCGGCTGCTCCGTCTCTGCCTGGCCTGCGCCCGAGCGCTGCAGCTGTGCCGGTGGCAGGGTCGCGACTGACTCAGCCTTGCTGGGGTGTCTAGAGCAGCGGGGAGGGTGGCGTCAGACAGGCCAGCGCCACTGACCCTCCCAAAACCCCATAAGACAGCCCCAGCCCTGGGGGTGCGTGGGGACCCCCGAACCGGGCTGGAAGGCAAAGACAAATGGCAGAGGGGTTTTTCCACCCTGTGCCAGGCCCCAGCGGGACTCGCTGGAGGCAGGTCCAGCTTAGATATCTGCATCCCCCCCATGGGGCCATCAGGCCCAGCCATACTTGTGCTGCAGCAGCAGCGTCCTCAGGATTTCCTCCTGGTCCTGTGGCGTGATCTGCTCCTCGTAGATCATCTGGTCGATGAGGAGGTGGGCGATGGCTGCCAGCGAGGTGGCCTCCAGGTCGAGGAGCAAGGTGCCTGCAGGGACAGCACCGTCACTGACTGGCCGGCGTGGGGTCCCCACCGCCATCCCAGCCCCAGCCTGTGTCCCCACCTTTGGCCAAAGCCTGGTGGATGTCCAGGAGGCTGCGGTAGGTCAGGAAGGAGAGATGGGGCTCGTCCCAGTGCCCGGCAGCCTTGAAGTCCTCCTCCAGCTTGAGCCAGTGGCCAGCCTCCATCCAGCACAGCTCCTGGTTGCTGTCCATGACCAGCTCGTGCAGCTCCACGTAGCCCTGCAGCCAGAGCCAGGGTGGGGGGGAGTCAGGGTCCCCCTGGCCACAGCAGGGACCCACAGGAGCCCCAGCGCTGCGGCTGCCGTGCCAGCACCCCCCATGCCCCGGTGTCCCCAGGGGCTGACGTGGGGGTGGTCTGTGGGTGGCCACAGCCTGCCCAGCCCCAGGAATGGGGAGAGAATGGGGGTCCCCAGGGCAGCACCCACCTCACGGGCGTCCCGCTGGGACACGGGCCTCCTGCTCCCTGCCGCCTCCAGGTCCACATCGGTCTCTGATGGAGCTGCGAGCGGAGCCACCACTGTGTTAGCTGGTCCCTGACCTAGACCCCCCCCAGGGTCTGTTGAAGGCGCCTCCCCGCATCACCCCCCTCCCAGACCCATTTGGGGTTGCCTGGATGTGTCCCCTGCTCCATCACCCTCACCCCAGATCCAGCTGGGACTCGCTGGACGTGTCCCCCACCCATTGCCCCATCGCAGACCCAGCTGGGGTTTGCTGGATGTGTCCCTCCATCATCCCCCGCCCTGCCGGTGCGCAGCTCCGGCCCCTCACATCCCCGCAGCCCAGCTCCCAGGGCAGGGTGACAGTCTGGGGACATCTCCGGGGCTGGGGTGACAGCAGGGCTCGTGGCCACACTCCGCCCCACCACTGCCACCAGCACAACCCTGACCCCAGCATCAAGCACTGCCGCTTGGATTCCAACAGGGACAGGGACAGCACGTCCCCGGCAAGGCAGACCCAAGCTAGACATGTCCCTGTCCCCATCCCCTGCCTACCTGCAGCCCCCCCGTGCTACCCACGGCCCCACAGCCTCTGGCCCTATAAAGCGGGGGCCGAGCCCCACGCCCCGTGGCCGCCCTGTGTGCACCGTAAATCCTGGAGCACTTTGCCTTTGCTGACAGTAAACACCAGCACAGCTCCTGCCTGCCTGTGGCCACCCCGGTGCCGGGGACAGGCTCACCCCATCCTCCTCCGCCCCACTGGGGACCACCGTGGTCCCCCACTGCCCCCGGCCAGGTCACCCAGCAGGGTGGTGCCACAAGAGCCGCATCCCGCTCTGCCGGCTGAAGGATGCTGTGTCCACAGGAGCAGGGACCGGGCGCCTTCCCGCCCCCGGTGTCCCCGACGGCGTTGGCCGTGGCACGTGGGCACGAGCCTGTCCTCGTCCCGGCCCGCTGCTGCTGCTGCAGAGCCGCCCGGCGCCAGCCGGCGTTCAGCCCCAAGTGGTTCTTGTCCTCACCCCAAACAAAGACTTTATTTATCCTCAATCAGCGGGCGATTACGGCCAAGTGGCAGTGGTCACCCCCGCGGCGTGCCCTGACACCAGGGTGACGGTCACCCTGCGGAGCACGGGGCCGGGGACAGCAAAGCCGGGGCGGGTGGCGTGACAGAGGGCTTGGGGGGGGACACGCCGGGGCTGGGCTTCGTCCCCCGGGGCCCCTGCGGTCACTCACGCTGCCCTCCGCCGTGGCGGCTCGCCTGTCCCGGGGGGGCCCCGGCCTCACGCCTCTTCCCGTCCAGGTCATAGTATCCCCGCCGGCTGGGCAAATACCGACTGCAAAACACACACCGCCAGGACGGGGGCATCAGCACCGGGCACCCATGGGTGCCAGCAGCCTCCCCTTGCCAATGCCAGCTGGGCAGGTGGGGCAGCATCTGCCCCCTCCCCGATTTGGGGGACTCACCGCAGGGGCGTCAGCTCCTCGGCTCTGGCCCTCCACACGTGCAAGGGGGACCTGGTGCCAGTGCCGGCCCCTGCGCAGAACAGGCGGCAGCGTTACCCCCCGACCTGTGTCACCCCAAACAGGGACCCGAGGGTCTGGATGCCAGGAGCCAGTGAGGCCCAAGCACCCCCCTCAGGGCGGCAGCTCTGCATCAACCAAGCTCCAGGCAAGGGGATGCTCTGGGGCACACAGACCCCCCCCAAGCTCCCCTCGCCTCCCTCCCATGGGGCTCTCAGTCATGGCCTCAGGGACGCCGGGTGTCTCTGAGCTCAGCCCCCCTCTCAGGCACCTGCAGCCCTTGCGCTGGAGGTGGCACCTCACTGGCTCCGGGGCTTCAGCAAAGGGTGTCGCTGCCTTTGGGCGATGCGATCCCGAGGGCTCGTGTCCCTGCCTGGCCACGCCGGGGTCCGGGCAAGCCCTGCTGCCCATGCAATGCTGGCACATCTGTGCAACGCTGGCACCCATGCAACGCTGGTGCCCATGCAACTCTGATGCCTATGCAACGCTCGTGCCCGTGCAACACATCCGTGACATGCTGGTAATCCATGCAACATAGTGCCGATGCAACATGGGTACCCATGCAATGCTGGCACCCATGCAACACTGGTGCCCATGCAATGCTGGCACCTATACAATGCTGGCACCCATGCAACACGCCTGTGCCATGCTTGTACCCACGCATAGCTGGCACCCACAAAACTCTGGCGCCCATGCAACACACGCCCCTGAGCCGCTGGTGCCCCTGCAATGCAGCACCCACCAGTGCCAGTTCCTGTGCGCTGCCGGTGCCCATGTGGCACCGTTGCTCATGCAATGCCATCACCCATGCAATGCCGTCACCCACGCAACACCGTCATGCTGCAACACTGGCGCCCATATGACACCGGTGCCCATGCAATGCCATCCCCCATGCAATCCCGGTGCCCACATGTGCCCAGCGTCCCCCGGCACCTGGGGGACCCACTCACTGCTCGTCTGCCCCAGGGACAGGTGGGAGCCCTTTATACCAGGGTCTTCGTAGCCCTCTGGGTCCAGGGTCCTCCTCATCCTCTCCTCGTAGGCCTCCTGCAGGACAGAAAGAAGGGGGTTCAGTGGGGACCGGCACCCCCAGCGCCTTGCCGGGGCCGTGCCGGGGGTGGGAGCCGGCCAGGGCGCAGCAGCAGAGCTGGGGCTCGGGGCCGAGTCTCCCTACCTGGCCAGGCCCCTCCATGGCTCCGGGCTCAGCCCCCACCGCTGCCTCACTGTGTCCCAGCAATCAGCCCGGCGGCACCATAACCCTGCGCTCTGTAGCGTCAGGGCAGGCGCGGGGGGAAAGGGAGAAAAAACGTGTTAGGAGGGGTCGTGGCAGCGCTCTGTGCCCCCTGGGACGTGGGGTTTGTCCCCTGGGCTGGGGCTGGGGCCGGGCACTGGGGCTGTTCCCGCAGAGCCTGCCGTGTAACCTGCTCCCTGCAGGCCGGGAGGTCCCAGGGTCAGGGGTCCCCAGGGAAGCGGTGCCCTGCCCTGCCGCCATCCGGGATGGGAACCGACGTCAGGCGACGGCAGAGCCCTGGCAGCTTCCCGCCAGGGACGTGGCATCCCGCCCCAGCCCACCCGTGCCCACGCACGCGGGCCAGTCCTGCTGCGTCCTGCGCCCAGGGGTCAGGTCCCCTATGGACCCACGCCCAGGGGTCAGGTCCCCTATGGACCCACACACATGGGCTGGGTCCCACATGACCCTCCGCACACTGGTGGGGTCCCATATAGACCCACGCACATAGGTGGGGGTCCCATATAGACCCACGCACATAGGTGGGGTCCCATATGGACCCATGCATAGGGGCTGGGGTCCCACACTGCAGCGCCTGGGGCCCCCGACAAGCCCCCACAGCCCCCTGGCAGAGCGCTGCGGTGAGAAAGGGGAAACTGAGGCACAGCTGGGCTCACGGGAACCTCTGGAAGTGGGACGGCACAAGCGCCCCACAGCAACCCAGGGTGTGCAGCCAGCGGGGGCACCCTGCCGCCCCCCGCCCCTGCTCAGCACCCACAGCCTCTGCAGCCCCCCTGGGCGGTGGGTGGGCGCCTGGAGGGGGAAAGGCGCAGCCCGTGCCTGCGCACACCCCCCCTCCCCTGCACCCCGTGTGCCCGCCCCCGGCTGCCCCCCCCCGCGCCCCCCCCGCAGCTGCCCCGGGGCCGTGCCGGGGGACAACCGCCAGGGGGCGCCCTGCCCCCGCACGCCGCCCCCGCCCCGGGCAGCCCCGCAGGGCGCCCGCGCGCCCCGCGCCCCTCTGCCCCCCCCGTGACCCCGCCTGCCCCCAGCCCAGAGCCTCCGGGGGGTTCTGCCCGGCACCCGCAGCCCCCCCGCCCCGGCACCCCCGGGGACGCCGCAGGATGGGGAGGACGGGGATCCCGGCTGCCCCCCGCCACCCCGGCCCAGCGGCCCCGCACGGCGGGTGCACGGGGAGGGGGCGGCCGCAAGGTCAGGGCGTGGGGGGGGGCTTTGGGGGGGACCACCCCTCCCAGATCTCACCAGGGTGATGCAGGAGCTCGCTCCGGGCCGGGGGCCGCGGGAGCCGGGGTGGGGTCACAGAGACCCCGCGGGGGCCACGGGATCCCCGGTGGGCGCGGGAGCCGCGGCGGGGCCACGGGAACCACGGCCGGCTCTGGACCCGGCCTCCTCCTTCCTGCCCCGCCTGGCCCTGCAGCGCCAGCGGCCCCCGGACCCCAGGTTGACCTGTCCCGGGGCCCCCCGGCCCCCCCGACCCTCCCCAGCCCCACCGGCGGCTCTTGCATCAGCCCGGTGCGCCGGGCTGTGCCCGGCTGATAACGCCCGGCTGGTGTCGGCCCCCGCCCTGCTCCTCCCCACGCTGCCCGGGGGCCCAGGCGGTGCCCCGAGGCCGGGGTGAGGGGCTGGGGGGCTGCGGGACACGGGGCACCCTGTGCCCAGGCCACCCAGACCTGCCGAATCCACCCCTGCGCCGTCCTGTGCCGTATAGATCCCATAAAATCTACACTATGTGTGCTGTATAGAGCCCACAGCTCCTGCACCAGCTATCTCATGTTCACCATATAGAGCCCATTCCTCCCATACAGCCCATGCGCACAGTATAGAGCCCATTCCTCCTATACAATACAGCCCATGCGCACAGTATAGAGCCCATTCCTCCCATACACCCCATGCGCACAGTATAGAGCCCATTCCTCCCACATCCTGAGCATGGTATGGAGTCCATACCTCCTACACCATACACCCCACATGCTCAGTATAGAGCCCATACCATGCAGCTAGCATGACTCAAGACTGGACTCATGCCTCCTATGCTGTATATCCAGCACAGCTCAGTATAGAGCCTGTACCTCCCAAAGCACACATCACATGCACTCAGCATGGAGCCCATACCTCCCACACCATCCACACAGCGTGGCTCCGCGCAGGACCTCCCTCCCACGGCAGGTACTCAGTATGGAGCCCATACATCCCACGCCATCCATGCAGTGTGGCTGGGATCCCTCATGCAGCAGGTACCCAACGTGGCTCAGTATGGAGCCCATACATCCCACGCCACGCACATGGTGCAGCTGGGCTCCCTCCTGCAGCGGTACCAGCCTGGCTCAGGATGGAGCCCGTACCCCCCACCCCACAGCATCTCCCACCCCAGCACACCCCGCCGACAACCCTGCAGACCCCACCCCACGCTGGGGGCACCCCGGGGTGCTGCCACACCCTGTCTGGCCCTGCCGTCCCCCCACCCACCCCGTCCCCCGCTGCCAGCACCCGGGGACACCCCGAGGTGCTGCAGCTGCCCGTGACCCCGCACCTACCCCTGGGGTGGCTCCGCGATGCCCCGGCTCTTGCCCCCAACCCCTGCCTGGGCTCTGCCTGCTGCCGCCGGTGTGGAAAGAGCCGTGCCGTGTAGGGGAGCGCACCCAAATGCCCTGAGTCACGCTCACCTCCCTAATCTCCCCCCTCTCGGGCTCACCCGGCCCCCCTGGGGCCCCCCCGTAAACAAGGTTATCGGGGTGCAACATCTTGTGGCGTCGAGGCTGAGCCCTGCCTGCCCCTCGGCCCTCCCCAGCCGCTCGCCCTGCCCCAGCTCCGCCGTGCCACGCTCCCGGTGCCCCCCACTATCTTGTTTCTGAGGCTCCGGGTTTCCCTGCGGGGAATCCCCAGGAACCCTCTGGCTGTCCCCCTCCTTCACAGGGACTTGGGGTTTTCTCTTTTTTTTTTTTTTTTTTAAAAAAAAGGGGGAGTTCCTGGGGAGGTTCCCCCAGGGGAGGAGGTGCAAGGTGCCAGCGAGGCCCCACGGGGACAGGGGACATGGCCTGGCTTCTGTCTGTCCCCTGGGATCGCTGTCCCCGGGGTACTCTGTAGAGAGGTGGTGGGACGGGAATGGGCTTTGGTGTAGGGCGAGGGGTGCGTGTGTGCATGTGCATGCATGAGTGCACATCTGTGTGTGCATGCACCTATGTCCATATGTGCATCACGCATGTGTGTGCATGCACGTGCATGTATCTCTACATTTAAAACCTCCCTAAAGGGCCCCCAGCCCCAAATCCCAGGGTTCAGGGAAGGGGAGAGGGGTGAGCTGGGCAAGCTTTGCACACACACGCACACATGCAGACACACGCGCACATGCAGACACACATGCACGTGTACACATCAGCCACCCCAGTGTGCGGGGACACCCGCGGGGACGTCCCAGCTGCAGGGACATCGCTGGTGCCCCAGCCTGTGGGGCAGGGACGGCATTGCCCCCCGCACCAGCCTCGTCTGGGGGGACCGTCCCGGCTGGGGCCGCGGGCCGCTGGCCTGTCCCACACGTTGGGAACGCGGTGGCACCCGCAGTGGGCTGGGAGGTGCGATAGCTGCTGGCTGGTGCTCCGATAATGGCCCCTGGCATTATCTGGGTGCTGCCAAGGGCTCCCCTCCCTGCAGCAGCCCTGGGGATTTTGGGGGTCCCTCCTCCCCAAGGGCACCCTGCTGCCCCCTGACTGGGTGCTATGGGAGCCCTCTGCAGAGGCAGAGGAGGGCGTGAGGCACCCCGGGGGGCACGGAGAGGGGGGACGTGTCCCCACGGGTCGGCATTGCCTCTCTGCTCAGGGTGACTCGGATTTATCTGGGTGCTGCTGTGGGTGCCCATGGTATTCACCCCCCCGATTTCCCTATCATCAGTAGGGAAACTGAGGCACGGCACAAAAGCGGGGCACCGGGAGCATTGTGGGGCTCCCCCCCCGGCACAGCCAGCCCCCCAGGGGCTCGCACCTCCCCCCCCGGCTCGGGGGGGGTGTCTCACGCACCCCACAGACCCCGCGGGAGGTGACGCTCCGCATCCCCCCGGAGCGGGCACCCGAGGCAGGGCGGGGGCAGCCGCGCTCAGCCCTGGGGGGGCGAAGGGCCCTCCCAAACTGCCCCCGGGGCTGCCCGGGGGCCAGCCCGAGCCCGGCCCCCCCATGGCTCTGCCCGCAGGGTCCCCACCGGTGGCACGTCATGGCGAGGGGCTGGGCCCGGCAGGGAGGAGGGCCCCCCCGGACCGCTGCCCCCCACCTTCATCCCGCCCTTTCTCCCCCCCATCCCCTCCCTTCCCAGGGGAGAGATTTGGGGGACCGGAGGCGGGGAGAGGACCAGGCCCCGCATCCCTTTGGGGGGGCGGCGCACGGCCCGTTGGCGTGGGCACCGGGGGGGCGGCGGAGCAAAGCCTGCGCGGTGCGGGGGGCCGTGGCGGTGGCGCGGGGGGGGGGCCCACGGGAGAAGGGGCATCGCCCGTGGCCGTGGCCCTGCCGGCTCGCCCCGCTCTGGATGGAAGCGAGCTGCGTGCAGGCTGCCATGGCTCTGGGGCTCTCCTCCAAGAAAGCCTCCTCCAGAAACATCGCCGTGGAGAGGAAAAATCTCATCACCGTCTGCAGGTGGGGGCTGGCCTGGCAGGGGGGGCACCCAAAAATAGAGGGGGAGCGTGGGGTGGGGAGAGGGGGGGGAGAGAGAGGACCACCGCTGCCGGGGATGGAGGAGATGGGGTGGAGGGGGATGGGGTTGGGGGTGGGGAGGAGGGTTGGGGGGGTTCGTACCACCACCCCCCCGCGGCCCCTTCGCCCTGGGGGGGGATTTTTTGTTGTTGCTGCAGTCGCTTTTTGGGGGGGAAATTCGGTTTTGGAGGGAGGGAGAAGGAGGAGGATGGGGATGCGGGGAAGGGGGGGCTGGGGGGCTGCAGGGCTGCAGGCGGTGGGGCCGGGGCGGTGGGGCTGGGGGGCTCCGGGGGGGCGATGGGGGAGCCGGGGATACAACGACAACATGGAGGCTCCCGTGCCGGTGATGCCAGGGGCCGCCGGGTAGGGCGGGGGGTGCCGAAGGGGGGGCGGAGGGTGCGGGGGGGGGGGCGATGGGGGTCGGGGGCAGCGGGGCCCGGGGGGGGCTGGGGCCGGGGACCCCCCTGCGGGCGGGGGGCCGAGGAAGTGACGTCGGGGACCGGCTCTGGGCGGCAGGAATGGAGGGATGAAGGCAGTGGGGATGGAGGATGAGGGTTGTCATGGCGACGCCCGGCTGGACCGGGGCGGCGGGGGGGGGGGGGAGGATGAGGGACAAGGATGGGGTGGTGGGGACAGGGTGGAGGAACGGGGCTGGTGGGGCTGGTGGTCCCTGCCTGTCCCCAGCCCCCAAGTGAGGGGATGGGGTGACGCCCCCCTGGTTAGGGGCTGCTTGTGCTGGGCTGTGACGGGACCCTGGCCCCGGGGCTGCTGGGGGGATGTGGGGGGCACTGAGGCTTGGGGTTCCCATGCCAGGGACCCACGGGTCCTGCTGTTGGGGCCTGGGGGACCCCAGGGCTTCTCGCCATGGCACAGGGCACCTCCAGACCCCACTGTCATGACATGGGGACCCCCAGAGCTCCTCGCCATAGCACGGGGCACCTCCAGACCCCGCTGTCATGACATGAAGACCCTCCAGGGCTCCTTCTCATGTCATGGGGCACCTCCAGACCCACTGTCATGACATGGGGACCCCAGAGCTCCTCGCCATGGCATAGGGCACCTCCAGACCCCTCATCCTGACACCAGGACATCTCCAGAACTCACTGCTGTGCCACGAGGCATCTCCAGACCCCACTGCCACGATAAGGCACCCTCCGCCTGCTGTCTTGAGGATCCCCCGTCCCACCCTGCCCCTGTATAGCCGTGACCCACAGACGGGGCGATCCCCCCCCCCCGCAAACACCTGCCCCGTCCCCTGCTGTCCTGCCAGGCTCAGCAGGTTTTGTGTCTTCGGCATGTCTCTCCCTTGAGCACGAGCAGCCGGGCGGAAGGGGAAGCCATCACCACCCGCGCATGGCCGGGGAGGAAGGGGGCCTTTGTTCGCCCTTCCTGGCCACTCACACGGCGGGGGAGCGGCAGCCGCCCTGGCAGGCTCCCGGGGGACACAGGGGTCAGCGAGCCACAGCTCGCAGCTTAGCCCACCGCCCTCTTCCTGCTGCTGGGCTCAAAAGCCAACATCTGCAAAAGCATTTTACTCCATTGCTAAAACCCAACATGTGCTGGGTGCTGGGTGCTGGGTGTCTCTCCCCTCCCACCCATGACACCCATCCCCCTGCCAGGTTCTCGGTGAAGACCCTGCTGGAGAAATACACGGCGGAGCCCATCGACGACTCCTCTGAGGAGTTCGTTAACTTTGCTGCCATCCTGGAGCAGATCCTCAGCCACCGCTTTAAAGGTAATGGTGGCCTGTGGGGACAGGCGCCCGTGCAGCCCCTGGCGTGTCCTTGTCCCCATCCCTGTGCTGCATGGTGCATGGGGATGTGCATGCACATGCCGGCACCAGGGAGCATGTCCAGGCTCTGGCTTGGGGCTTTCTGGGCTGACAGGTTTTGCTGGCACGGCAGCCCCCAACTGCAGCCTCTTGGTCCCCACAGGCCCCGTCAGCTGGTTCAGCTCAGATGGGCAGCGCGGGTTTTGGGACTACATCCGCCTGGCCTGCAGCAAGGTCCCCAACAACTGCGTCAGCAGCATTGAGAACATGGAGAACATCAGCACCTCCAGGGCCAAGGTCAGGAAGGTGCCAGCCCCAGCCCTGTCCCTGTCTCTATGCCTGTACCCATCCCCATTCCTATTCCTGCCCCTATGTCCATTCACACCCTGTCCCTGGCACATGGACCCATTCGTATCCCTATTCCCATCCCATCCCCATCCCCTCCACCCTGCCCTCCTGCAGCTCCATCTCTCCCCACGGGGTCACTGGGGCAAAACAGGAGCTGTGGGTCCCCGCGGGGGGAAAATGGGGCTGAAAGCAGCTCCCCAGTGGGGACCACCTGCCTGCCTGTGCCGAGTCCGGAGGGCAGGCGGGAGTGTGGCGGGGGGCAGCTGAGGGTGGCACCTGATGAGCGGCCGATGGCGGCACCCGTCCTCAGGGCTGCCCCGCGGGGCAGTGCCTTGCAGGGCCGGGCCTGGATCCGTGTGGCGCTGATGGAGAAGCGTATGTCCGAGTACATCTCCACGGCCCTGAGGGACACACGGACCACCAGGTGAGCAGCCTGCGGCACAGCCGGCCGTGGGCATGCGCACGCCTGCACTGCCCTGGGAGTGCTAAGGGTTTGTGGGTGCACCAGGGTGGGCACCATGGTGCATTTTGGGGTGCCAGCGGGTGCACATGCAGCCATGTTTTTCCCTGCAGGCGGTTTTATGACGACGGGGCCATCATGCTGCGTGAGGAGTCCACGGTGCTCACGGGGATGCTCATCGGGCTCAGTGCCATTGACTTCAGGTAGGGGTGGGCGGCGCGGTGGGACACGGGCACCCTGCCCTGACTGGCCCCGCTGCTGCCCCCCCAGGCCTGCCCTGATCCTCTGCTCCTTCTCCTGCCACTACTCAGCTTCTGCCTGAAGGGCGAGGTGATGGACGGTAAAACGCCCGTGGTCATCGACTACACGCCCTACCTGAAGTTCACACAGAGGTAAGAGCCAGGGTGCCCTGCCTGGGGCAGGGACCCCACTGTCTCTCTCGCGGCACCCCATCGGGGCTCAGCTGGGCTCCCTCCACGTGTGCCAGCCCCCCGCCGCAGTGCCATCCCTGCTGAGCCCCCATACCCCCCAGCTATGACTACCTGAGTGAGGAGGAGGAGCGGGGCAGCGTGGAGAGCAGCACGAGTGAGGATAGCTCCCCCGAGCACCCCTACCTGCCCCTGGTCACTGACGAGGACAGCTGGTACAACAAGTGGCGCAAGATGGAGCAGAAATTTCGCATTGTTTATGCCCAAAAGGTACCAGGAGCTGGGATGGGGCCGGCCGGGTATCAACCCCTGGGATGTTCCAGCCCAGACCCCAGTGGAGCTCCCACAGCCCAGCGGTACCTGCAGCCCTTCGTCCCGCTGCTGCAGTGACCCAGCCCACTCCTTGTCACCCTGGGTGGCCCTGGGGACGTGGGGGGGTCTGGTGGGGACAGTGGGGCACTGCTGACAGTGGCCTCGTGCAGGGGTACCTGGAGGAGCTGGTGCGGCTGCGAGAGTCACAGCTGAAGGACCTGGAGGCGGAGAACAAGCGGCTGAAGCTGCGCCTGGAGGAGGTGATGGTGCAGAACCAGCTGGAGAAGAGGGAGCTGGAGGGCGTCATCCTGGAGCTGCAGGAGCAGCTGTGAGTGGGGACCCGCCGCTGCTGCCAGGCCTGGCCGGGCGTGGTGGGTGGGAGGTCCCTGGCGCCTGGGTGCCCCATGGGCTCTGGGTGGGTCCCCAGTGCCCCACTGACTCTGAGGGGCAGGATGAGTGCTGGGTCCCTGGCAGCCCATATGCCCTGTGGTGTGTAACAGGAGGTGGGTTCCCAGTGCCTGGCTGCCCCATACGCCCTGTGGGACACGGTGGGTCTCCAGTGTCCCATATGCCCCACGGGATGAGACGGGTGGCAGGTCCCCAGTACCAGGGGCCCCATATGTGCTGTAAGACATGGAGGGTCCCCATATGCTCCATGGGCCGTGGTAGGTCCCCTGTGCCCTGTACGCCCCATGGGCCGTGTCGCCCGGCAGGTCCCTGGCACTCACGGCCGTGCCGGGTGCTGAGCACCTGCCTTTGCTGCAGGACGGGGCTGATCCCCTGCGAGAACCCGCAGCTGGCCCAGCTCTCCAAGGAGATGGTGACGCCTCTGGTGAACCAGTGGCCCTCGCTGGGGACCCTCAACGGCAACGAGAGCGGCTCAGACAGCAAGCTCTACAGGAGGTAATGCCCCCGGCGGGGGCAGAGCTGCCCCGACCCGCACCCAGCGCCCCATCCCGCCCCGGGGGGGGTCTGCCCCGGGCAGAGGACGGGGAGAAGGGCTGGCCCTGGCCGACGGGGCTGTCCTGGCCCCGGGGGCGGCAGCGCAGGGGGGCTCAGTGCCGTCCCTCTGCAGGCACAGCTTCGTGAGCACCGACCAGCTCTCGGCCGAGAACAGCCTCAGCTCCGACTCCCAGCGCCTGGGCGAGGGCAAGCGTGAAGGCGAGCCCTGGGGGCCCTTGGGTAAGACCCCCCCCCCCCCACCGCAGGGTGCCCCGCAGAGCTCAGCATGTCCCCCAACACATACCCAGGTGTCTGGACTGCCCCTGCACCCCCAGCAGCCCCCTCCTCATACTAGGGATGCTGTCCCAACAGTGCAAGGACTCCCAGGTCCCTCCCAGAGAGGTGGTCCCTGTCCCCATCCCCGTCCCCCCACGGCAGGGTTGGGGTGCGAGGCCGCAGCCCCCCACGACGCCGGTGCCCCGCTCTGTGCCCACAGGGAAGGACCCCACGCCCTCCATGCTGGGGCTCTGCGGCTCCCTGGCCTCCCTGCCCAGCTGCAAGTCCCTGGCCAGCCTCAAGTCCAACGAGTGCCTGGTGAGCGACAGCACCGAAGCCAGCCCGACCCGCAGCCCCAGCTGAGACCCACGGCCCCCTTGCCACCCCACGGCCCAGCCGCCTGGCCCAGCATCACGGCAGAGGACTGACCTCGTCCCCCTCCTCGCCGCTCTGGGACTGACGAAGGACTCGCCGAACCCACTGGGGAGGCTGGGGACAGGCATCCACCTCCCGTCTTGATACCCCAACCTGGCTGCTCCTCGGACCCCCAGCCCCGTCCCTGGCTGGAGACACGGACCCATTGGGATGGGGGATGCCGGACCAGGACCCATGCGAGCTGGGAATGGGGGGGGGGGTGCATGGGGGGAAACGAACTGTGCCACGGGGGGGGGCACCGGGAGCAACTGCTGCTGGGGAGCAAGGGAGGGATTTGGGGCCAAAGCCCCTCCAGGGGCAAGGGTCTGGGCACAGCCCCAGCGTGTCCATCCCGCTCAGCCCACGGGCACCGCTCTTCCCTCGGGCACCCACCCAGGCTTGGCCTGCCCTCTAGTGCCCAGGCTCCCCCCCAGCCCCCCCCTCGCAGCCAGGCACTGCAGGGGGGCTGGCCTGTCCCTCCCTTTGGGGACCAGCTGTCCCTCCTTGCAGCAGCACCCCCACGACAGGGATAGCCCCCCCCACCCCTTCCCATCCTCCCCCAGGTTTTGGGTTGCTTTGGGTGATTTTGGTTTTTAATTCAGCCCCACCTGCCTTGTTGGAGCAAAAGGAATCAATAAACACAGCAAGCCAAGCTGGCCTCCATGAGCTCCCCCCAGTCGGGAGGTGGGCGGGAGCCAGTGAGCATCCTCCAGCCCCACACCCTCCCCAGACCACCAGGGCAGGGATAGCAGCTTTGGGACACAGCAGGTCTCCCAAGCATGGGGTACCCCCTGCCCCATCCACAGTGGGTTGCTGCTGGGGGTAGCAGGGAGGTCCTGGGGGTCTCCTTATGCCCAGTAAAAGCCCAGCAAGGACCTGATGGATGACAGCACTGTGCCCACACAGCAAGGACACAGCTGTCACCTATGGGGATGCCTTCTGCAGCCCAGCATGCGGAGAGCATGGAAATAAATCCTTGCCCTAAGAGACAAATATTTTATTTTATTTAAGAAAATAAGAGAAATTCCTCCCCGGAGTCTTGGGGCAAGCTGGGGCAGCACCCACACTGGGCACAATGCTGGGGCAGGCCCTCACGGTGAAGGGATAGGGCACAGGCAGCGGTTTGGTGCCAGAATGCCTGCTGCCCCACCCAGAGCAGCAGCGAGGTCTGTCCCCACACAGGGTCCAAGCCCAGGGTCTGCCAGGAGAGGTCTGGAGGAGAGGTCTGGAGGCAGGCAGAGGGTCCTGACCTGTCCCCATGCCGCACAAAGCCAGCAAGAGGACGCTGTGCGTGACCAATGGCGAGGAGGGGCTGAATCCCAGCTGGAGCAGGGCTGGGGGCCCAGGCAGGCACGCAGAGAAACCCCCCCAAGGTTTTGGTCCTCACCAGAGCCCCAGCTCCCATCTCTTGCCCTGCCGAGTCTCCTGGGGCACCCCATCTTTGCTAGGGTGCCCGTAAATCCAGCAGCAGCATCTGTCCAGCCTCAAGGGATGAGCATGGAGGACTCCACACCCCGCCAGTGTCACAGCAGCAGGCACAGATGTCCCCAATGCAGCTGGGGAGGGAGAGCAGGGCCAGGCTGGCCCTGCCTCTGTGCGCAGGCAGTGGGGAGGCAGAGTGCAGCACGAAGGTACTTGGGCTTTGCACAGCCAAGTGCTGTTTGCTGCTCCTGGGCCGCCTCGCCAGGAGCAGGGCTGGCAGTGGCCCCCAGGGCACCGGCTGCATCCCGCCCTGCCTCAACCCCAGCTCACAACCCGCGCAGCTGCCGCTCCTGGTTCAGCTTCTGGAAGAAGGTCTTGCCAAATTCGTAGGTGCTGATCATGATGGCGCAGGCAGGTGCCACCTTAATGACGCGGGGCAGGAAGCCTGCAAGGACAAGCCCGTTAGCCCCTCAGTGGCACCAGTAAACCCCAGCGCAGGGCAGGGGGCACAGCCTTACCTGCAAACAGCCCCTGGGTGCCAGACTCGGCGCGGATGCGCCGCATGAGTAGCCAGGTGGAGGAAGGCTTGGAGGCTGCGACTACGGGGAGAGGGGAGTGGGTGAGGGTTTGGGGATGCCCGTGTACCATCAGGGAGTCCTGGCTGCCCCCCAGGCATCCGCCTGTAGCCCGGCCCCTCACCTGGGTGCACCTCGCCATCTCCCAGCTCGATCTGCCGCTGGGTCTTCACCACATCGAAGGGCAGCGTCAGCACCGCAGCCACCTGCGGGGCCAGCAGCCAGGCAGTGAGCTGGGACCGCGCCGTCCCTGCCCAGTGCTGGCTCTGCCGTCACCGCCCAGCCCTGTCCCAGCCCCATCCCTTGTTCCCCATAGGGGCCATTCCCCCTGCTCATGGCTGAGTGAGCCCCTGCACAGTGCAGACCACAGGGCCCCAAACTCACCGTCCCGGAGATGGCCCCGGATGTGAAGCTGATCATGAACGTGGCCTCATCGAGCCGGGCCTGCCTGCAGAGCCATTCCCTCACCAGCTCATAGTTAAACCAGTAGAGAGCTGGGAGGAGATGAGAAACACCAGCGCTGCAACAAGGCACCCCGGACACGCCAACCTCCCCCCTCCCCACATGCAGGGCTGCCCTGCCCCATGTTCCCCCATCTCCCAGTGCCACCGCTCGCCCTGTCCCCCCGCAGCCATACCCGAGAAGGGGACGTCTCGCAGCACGGTGGGTCCCCAGCCCCTCCAGAGGGACAGCCAGCCGTCCTGAGCCACCGCCGACTGGATGCAGGCACCCAGCTCCCGGTAGCTGAGCTGCTGGGACTGCATCTTGGTGCGGATGAGCTCCAAGGGGCTGATGACCGTCACAACGCCCACTGCAACGGAGGGGACATCAGGCATCAGCCCCATCCACTCCATCCCGGAGCCATCAGAGCGCCATGCCAGGAGTGCCAGGTGCCAAACGTGGGCACCAACAGCCAAGAGACCCGCTGCGCCCTCCTGTGAGGATGAAGGGTGGGCACGGGGGAACACCCAGAGAGCAGGGATACTCACGCCTGGCAAGGGCCCCAGCCAGCAAGGGGATGTGGTGCCCCCGGCTTCCCATCCGAGCGTGCAGGTAGTCCCGGAGCTGGTCATAGGTGGTGAAATAAATGACGGTGGCTGGCACAGCCATGACCCTGCCAAGAAGGAGGGGTGTGAGGGGCACGCGGGGCATGCGTGCCCTCCCTGGGGGCTGGCAGGAGGCTCAGAGCAGATACCCATGCGCCTGGGCAGACGTTTGCACCCAGACTCCCCCCCAGGCAGGATCCAAACTCACAGGGTCGGGGACAAGCCGCTCCACAGAGACCTGACACCCTCGTAGCGTGTGATCTTCATGAAGGCATCCTGAGGAGAGAGCGGAGCACAGGGAGAGGGGTTTGAGGGGCAAGCACACACACCACCCCCGTCCCCCTCCACAGCAAACACCCTGACCCCCTCCCTGGGACAGGGAGACCCCTGCCCACCCTGCCTGCACCTGCAGCCCCTACCAGCGTGCCGGTGAAGCGGGTGGGGGCCTTGTACCAGGCAGTGCAGCTGTTGCCGTTCTGGCAGACGTACAGATGGTCCATGAGCCCGTTGCAGTAGAGGAAACACTTCCCTGGGGCAGGAGGCAACAGCATCACCATTAGACAGGGCAAGCTTCCCCTCTGCCCTGTGACCAGCCCATTTGATCCCCAAAACTATCACCTCTCCCAGGAGAGAGCAAACCCTCAATATCTGAGCGCAGTGGGGACCACCCCAGACCAAGGCCAGGAGAGGGGTAACGCTCCAGCAAGGGTCCAACCATGGCCAGACCCACGGGGTGGGGGGCATCTGGCCCCACCTCAGGGAGCCAGCACGTTCCCCCCCCCGCCACGCTCTCCATGGGGCCAGCACACCAGGCGCAGGGACACTGGACTGCAGGGAGTAAGTGGGAGGGGTGGAGATCCAAGGGGACTTTGCCGTAGCGACAGGACAGGGTGACAAGACAGGGCAAGGACAGGGGACCACAGACAGCCAGGCCTGTTGCACAACAGACCCCCAGCAGGGACATTGCACGGCCAGCCCCAAAGCGGGGCTGCAGGAGCAGCTGCAGGGCTGGGGATGATCGCAGCCCCCCACACCAGAGCAGGATCCTGGGCCGCCACCAGTGGGGAAGAAAACCAGGGTCAAGGCTTGGGAAAGCAAAGCCGCTGGTGGCAGGAGCTGCCCGGGGTCCCCAGGCGTACTCACATGTGGCCTGCTGAGTGCCCCAGGGCACAGACTGTGCTGGTAACGCTGAAACGCACAATGGGGACGTGCTGAGCGATGACACAGGGGATGTGCCACCTCGCTGGCCTGGGGCACACGCATGTCCCACAGCTCTGAGCTGGGCGGTGGGAGAGCTCTGTGCGTGAAGGGGCTGGATGCCCCCACAGCCACTTCCCAAGCAGTCCCTATTGCCACCAAACCAGTCCCTTGGGACCAGCCCCAGCCCGCTGCCCCTGCAGGGAGGGAAGCAGATGGGGCGGGCAGAACCCACGGGGTCCCTCCTGCCCCGTGGGAAACACGGGGAGCAGCGTGGAGATGGACACAAAGACAGCAAGGACAAAAGCAAGTGGCTGCAGCAGGCTGAGCCCTTCTACCCCGCTCCTTGGCGGGCAGGGGGCTGCCGGGCACAGCGCTGACCCCGCTCGGCATCAGCGCGGGGCCACGAAGGGGGCAGGACAGAGCCGAGCATCAGCCCAGCTCCCCTGGCAGGGCCCCCTGAGCCCGTCAGGACGAGGGGCCCATGGTAACCTGCCACCTCGCGACGGCCCCACGCTCAGGACCGAGAAATCCCCGCCACCGGCTCTGCCAACCGAGACACCCACGTGGGCTGCTCGCTGGCTGAGCGGGGTGGGGGGTCTGGCCAGAGAGGCCTGCCCTGCCCTGAGCAGGGTTACCTTTGGAGAACGGGGTCCTCTGGGCCTGCAGCCGGATCTTCACCACGTCCAGCGGTGTCACTGAAATGACACCATCCTTTAGCCACGCTCCACCACGCTAGCCCCCAGCGCCCACCCACTCCCCATGGTCCTCACTGAAGAGGGAGGTGAGGATGGCCCCCGTCCCCGAGGCCAGCATCTGCTGCAGCGGCGTGATGCCCCCACCCGGGCTCAGCGACATCTTCTCGGCCATGGTGCGGGCCCCCTGCAACACACGGCAGGGGGATGCTTGAGGCTGGGGGTGCCCCTGCGGGGGACCCTGCCCGGGAACGAGCGACGGCTCCCCGGGGAGCCCCCCCAGCATCCCGGCTCCACTGGTGCGAGGACAGGCATCCCACCTCCAGCTGCGCTATCAGCGTGGCGCAGGGCAGGCGCGCTCCCCTGCCCCCCATAATCTTGCTGCCCCCGGGGGGGGCCAGGGACCGCTCCTGGGGCTGGCCCAGCCCTGATAACACCCCCCGGCCCCACTGCTGGCAGCGGGCCCAGCCTGGCTGGAGAGGTGGAGATGGTCCAGGCCACCCTTCTGCATCCTCAGGGAGGGAGGATTGTCCCCTCCCTGCACTTGGAAAATTAAGGGACAGGAAGGAGCAAAGTCCAAAGACCAGACGTGCCACAACAGCCCCCCCCAGTCCTGGCTGAGAAGGCAGCAGAGCCCAACGCAGCCATGGAGGGACACCCGGGGGGGATCCCCCCCTGCACAGGGGGTGCAAGCTTGCAACAAGTGCCCCAAAAAGCGTTTGCATGTCCAAAACCTTCTGCATGCCTCCCCCATCCCTGAGGCTTGGCAAGGCTGTAGCCCCCAGGGCCAGCGTCTCTGCCCTTGGGAAATGCAGGATATTGCACCCTTCCTGCGGGAGGAGGATGCGGAGAAGCGAGCTCAAGCGTGCGGTGCAAACTCAGGACCAGCTGCTCCCCCTCGCCACAGCCTGGGGACAGTCCTCATGCCGGACCGTGGCAGGACGGCTTCCAGGCTTTGGGAATCCATGGGTTTTTTTAAAGCCAGGGAATGCAGGGGAAAAAAAAAAAACAAACCACAAAACCAGCCTTCGCCATCTGACTCAGCAATTTTGCAAGGTCAGGGCAGCCATAAATCTCTCAGTTCCAAGCTTCAGACTTGTTAGGTGCTCAAGGCTGTGAGCAGGGATGAGTCTATCCTGGAGCTGTCCACGCCAGCCCCACCACAAGAGCTGGGTGCTGTTTGCGGGAGGCAGGGGGGGGGGGGGCATGGGTCCCACTGTGCCCATCACGGGACAGTGGCGAGGCGGCGCAGCGCCCTGGCATGCTCCCCGCAGACCACGCGGCAAAACCACGGCTGCAAAACTGCGCTGCGGGCAGGGGGCTCGCTCCAGTGCCAGATCCTTCCCTCCAATCCGGCCCTTCACGTAAACCCTTACGCAAGCAGGAAGAAAATCTCTCGCTCACAGAGCTGCAACACCTGAATGCCTTAAAACGTGCTATTTATACGTGCCACAACGCGGCCCTCTCCCTTTCTGTATGGGGGGGCCGAGCACCTCCAGGGCACTGGCAAGGGCTTCCCGGCCACATCCAAGCTCCCTTCTCAGCTGGGAGCTGCTCCCTTTTCCACCCAGGAAAAAATAAGCTCATAAAACCATGACCCATACCCTACAGCTCAGTCTGCAGCACTGGTGGGTCTGGGTACATTGCTGTGACGCTCAGCGCAAAGAGGGGGAAAAACGCAAACACATGTTAAGACAACAAAGGCAAGAAATTCCCAGGGATGCAAGGAGCTCAGCAGCCTCTTCCCACACAGGAAGGGCCCAGCTGGGTGCTCGAGCCCTGAGCGAGAGGGAATGGAGAGGGAACGCAGAGGGGAATCCTGCGGGCAGACCCCTCCGGCGCTTCCCAGCACCTGGACTGCTCCGGCCCGGGGCTGCAAAGCTGTCACCCCCGCCCGCCCCTGGAAGTGCCTGAACAGCGCCAGGGGCCTCATCCTGCCCGGGCGCACCCCCGCCTGCACTGCCCTGGCTCGGGCAGGACCCGGACGCTGCCCGAATGGGCAGGGGCAGCCACCAGCGCCCCTGGGGAGAGCTCGACCGCGGGACCCCCCGAGTGGGCCAGGGAACAAACCTCCCCCCGGGACACGCAGGCGCCCAGCCCAGCCTGCTGACCCGGGGATCTCCCCGCGGACGGGGACAGCCCCCCCCGTCCTGGAGCCTGCACTCCTACCTGGGGTCTGCAGCCCCACTCCAGCCCCCCCCAAGGTCTGCACCCCCTCCCTCGAGGCTCGCAGCCCCCAGCCCAGGGCTGCCCCACCTCCGCCGGGGCTTGCAGCCCCCTCAAGCACTTGACCCGTCCCCAGGCGCTGCACCCCCTCTCTCGGGGCCTGCAGCCCCCCCCAGGCACCTGACGCCCCCCTCAGGCTTTGCACCCCCTATCCTGGGGTTTGCAGACCCCCTCGCTCTTTGTCCCCCACCCCCCCCACCCCCCCCCGACTCTGCAGCCCCCCCGGGGCCCCGCTCCCCCCGCACCCCCCCAGCAAGGCCGGGAGCCCGGGGGGGGCCGCGGCCGCCTCTGCCCCCAGCGCAGCCGCGCGACCCCCAGTACCGGGGGACACCGAGGCAGCGGCCGCAAGTGCCGGGTCACGAGGGGGGTCACGAGGGGGGTCACGGGGCCCCGCCCCACCTACTCATTCCAACCGCGTGCGGCGTTTCCCTCCGCTGGCACCGGGAGGGGGGCGGACGGCGGCGCCTTTAAGGAGCCCCATGGGCGCCCCGCGCCCCACCGCCGCGCGCCGACCCGCACGCCACTTCCGCCCCGCGCCGGCGGCTCGCGCACGCGCCCTGCGGCCCGCGCGCCCCTGCGCCCCCTGCCGGGCCGGGGGGCGGCTGCACCCGCACGGGCACACCCGTGCGGGGGCGCGCCTCGCACGCTCACCGGGCCGGCTGGGGCGCGCCTCGCACGCTCACCGTGCTGGAAGCCGTGGGGCTGGCACGCTCACCATCCTAGGGCCACCGGGTTTGGCACGCTCGTCGTGCCAGAGGCGGCGGGGTTTGCACGCT
The DNA here is from genome assembly GCF_030463565.1 of Pelecanus crispus. NCBI lineage: Eukaryota > Metazoa > Chordata > Aves > Pelecaniformes > Pelecanidae > Pelecanus > Pelecanus crispus. The sequence continues at coordinate 351,944 of NC_134660.1, read as the reverse complement.
CGCTGCGCTGGAGGGCAGCAGCGCTCGGCGCTCCCTCCCGCACCCCTGCCCGCAGCGCCGCAGCGCGTGCCAGGGCAGGTTGGGACACGGGACTCGTCCGGGGCCCATCGCGCAGGAGCTGCCCTGTTACGTGCATGGTGCCGTGCTGCTTCCCATGGCACCAAGCCGGGGTCCGCGCTGCTCCACTAACGAAGAACAAAGCCTATTAGTTCCCTCCCAGCCAAAGCTGACCCAAACACAGCAAGCACACAACATCTACCCCTTCCTTTTCCAGTCTCTCACTGAATTCAGCTGCGCTGTGACCCCAGAAAGGGGGTGGGTGTTCAGCACTGGATGCCGAGCCCGGAGGTTAGAGAAGCCAGGCCCTTGCGCACGCAGCCCCGGTGCCAGAGCCAGCTGTGGAGGCTTTGGGGTTTGCCTGAGCAAGGGCAGCAGCGTGGCTGGTGCAGCGCAAACCTCGCCCCGTGGGCTGGTGGGCAGAGAGGCAGCTTCTGCCTTGTGTAGCTGGGACTGCAGCGAGGATGCTGCAGGCTGGGCGCTTCCACAGCCTGGTCTCACTGGCACCAGCAAGGAGGAACCAGCTCCTCTAAGGTGCTACTGCAGGGAGAGTAAGGCACCAGGAGCCTGCTCCCACCCCACTCTCCCATCTAAGGTCTAGGGGGAAGAGGTGGGGGCCACCTGAGGCCTTTTAATCCAAAACAGGCTGGGGAGGCGGAGGCATGGGGCCTATACAATACTGGCTGCAAGAGCCCCCAGGGAGATGGTGTTTTGGTGTGTGCTTTGAGGGGAATGGGAATTAGGGCCTAAGAAAGGGAAATGTGATACATTAGGAGTGCTTTTTTTTTAGGTATCTTGCTATGCGTTAGCCAGTCAGAAAACCTTTTGTATTTAGAGGACTACAAGTTGCTTTTTGAATTTCTATCTCTTCCACTTGAGAGTGGCTTTATTCATGAATAAGTGTGAAGGAAGGGTTTTCAAGTATCTTCTCTGGCATTAAAAGAAAGATGCAGTTAAAAATGTGCTGTTGCACTTAGAGGTATAGCCCTCAAAATGGGCTGCTAGAGTGCCTGGTGGTGGCTGGTGCCTCTATGAATAGAGCATTGGAGCCTTCTCTGTTACTTCTGCCTGCTCCTGTAAGAGTTGTAGCTTTACTTGGGGACTTGTCTGGGAGGCTAAAATCCTCTCTCTGCTTAATGTGGTTGTTCAAGTTTGCTCTTTGTACTGTATTGGAAGTGCCTGTGTTTCTTGTGGAGAGTCCCAAGTCCTTTTGGGCAAAGAAGTGAGCTCTCTGAGTTGGTCTTATTTCTGTTGGCATTTTGATCTAGAGAAGATGCCTTAAGTTTTCTTGTTTATGGGCTGATGGGAGAATAGCAAGGCAGTGCTGAAGGGTGTCCTGTACAGCCTGCTGATGAAGGTGGTGCCTGATGCTGTAATGTGACCTGATAACAGCAGATGGCTCTCAAAGCCCCTCTGAAACCTGGATGGACTCTGCCAGGGAGCACAAGCTCTGGCCTGTCCCTGTACAGCCCCAGCAGGTAATAAGTAGTGGCTGACTGGGTGCCTGGGTCAGAAGAACTGGGACAAGACCAAAGTGGTGCTCCAGCTGGTGTGTCCTCCTGGTAACCTGCAGGCTAGAGGTTCCTGGTGCCTCTGTATTTGTGTGCATGTGATAATTTCACTGCAAAACCTGTTAGTTGTACTGCATAATCCTCTACCTTACTTTAGGGTAAGGTTGAACTCTTGCCCTGCCTTAAGCTCAAGGAATAAAGGCTGCACTGGTGCTTACACCCGTCACTGCTCCCCTGTGAGTGCCATCCTGTGGCAAGAACAGGAAGGACTTCAAGGACAAGCAATCCACAGATGACCACCAGCAGACTGCCCAGGGCAAGCAGGAGCAGTTTAGGGCTTCAGAGTCTGCAGTGGTATTTGGTAAATAGCCTGTTTCACCCCGGAGTGATGTTCCCTGTCTCTCTGCAGAACTAGCAGAGCCATGGTGGCTGCTTTCCTCCAGGAGTAAAGGTCCTTCTGGCTGTTGGCATCTCTGAAGTTTGTCAACAAAGGGGGCAGCTGATGCCAGGAGCAGTGATCAGGCTTCAGCCCTGTGAGCTGCTGCTGGCATCTGGGTAGAGGCTGTAAACACTCTGGGTTTGCACTTGAGGGAGAGGAATTGCTTGGGGCTGTTAGCCTGGTATGCAGACATAAAGGGATCTTGAATTCTCTGCAAGCACTTGCCCTTCCGTGATACCAAGTGAGTCTTGACTTTGTGATGTGAGGCCAGGAACCTAATAATTCCCACAAGGCCACATAAGTGAATGCATCCTGTAACTCCCTAATGAGTCAACTCTGCCTCTTACAGATACACAGGGTTTAAATGATCTGGAAAACATCTTGTAGCAGGTAATTTAGAAATTTAATTAATTTAGGTAATTTCTAAATTTAAGTTTAATTAAAAAATATGTATCCTTAGGGGTCTTGGGTCTTATATCTTCTATTTGTAGGTGTTGGGCTCTACATGCCTTCTAGATTGTTCAGCTGAAAAGGAATAATCTTTTTCCAGCTGGGGTGGGCCCAAGAAGGAAGGTGTAAGATGCTGTAAGTGCCTCAGTCTCAATTTTTCAGGTCTCTCAATTTGCTAAAGTGATCAGAGGGAAAGTGGTGAATTTGTTTTTCCTGTGCTCAGTGCTGCTGAGAAGCAAGGACCTTGCTGGCTGGCTCTTTCTGCTGAGTCACAGCCTGCTCGCTGCCTACGCTGTCCTAGCACCGAGGGTGTTTCTGTCTCTGATTTGCATCTTTACAGTGCTGCTGACCTCAGGGGGGGTTATAGGGCTGTATCATGCTCTGATTGCCTGTGAAAAGGAAATGTAAGTTGACTTCAGTTGGAGAGAACTGTGTCTGAGTTGCGAATATGTGCATTTGGTTTCAACTTGTGAGAAACGGAGCCAGCTGAGCTCCAGTCCCCTCTCAAGCTGCAAAGTTGTGTGCAGTCAGAGCTGCTGGAGAAGGCTTGCATGAGCCTTGTTCTGGTCTGCTTAGCGTGGGCCTCGGTAATGCCCGCTGTCCTGCTCTTACTAACAGTGTACAAGCATGGCTGGGAGAACTGCTTGGGTAATGCCCACCTACCTGCCGTGATCTCCATGGAGAGGCTTCAAAGCATGGCAACCTTATGAAACCCAGCTGGCTCCATGGTCTGATGCCATGTCCACATTAGCAGCTGTGCCCTGGGAAGCAAGTCTGGGGGCTGTGTCTGCCTGGGGCTTCCTTATTTAGGAAGGGGTCATGCTGTGGTCTATCAGCATGCAATAGCATCTGGAATTGTTTCAGAAAGATCAATCCTGTCTCCTTGCTGGAAACCATTTTGAAAGTGATTAGTCCATTTCCTTTTTTTTTTTAAGTGAACTTTAATGGCCAGGTTGCAAAAGGGATCTGAGTAGTACTGTAATGGAATTAAACTAGTGCAGAATTTGAGTATTTATTTCGGCTAGGACCATTATGTTTTTGCAAAAGCCATCCTTAATCTGAATTAAGTGACTGAAATGAAGCAGCTTGTGGACAGATGAGGCCCTGGGGACATCAGACTTAAAACCACTGTAACCCAGAATTCATCACACAATTGCAGTTCTGCAGGTCAGACCTGAGAAATCACATCCTACCTTCCATAGCATCTGCCATGGAAAACTTTGATACAGTTGTGACACAAGTTGCAAAACTCACCTGTGAGGAAAATGAGCCCTGTCTTATAGATGAGGAAACGGATATGGAAGCTAAAGGCTTAATGCTTTCCTTCCTAAAGGTTTCCTTTATAATTTGGTGTTAAAAATAGTGTCTTGTTTCCACCTAGCAGCAGTATGGACCAAAAGGAATGGAGAGGAAGCAAGAGCCTGGACTGAGTTAGAATTGTAGGATAAATTCACAGATCCTTTTTCCTATAAACAAAATGACCCTATGAACAAGAAGTGGCCAGAAGAGCTCTGTGCAGTAATTAAAGTCTACTACAGCTGTCAGCCTGCTGTGTGTACACGTAACAAATCTGCCTAGAGAGTGTTGTGCTGCAGTGCCTCTTAGCTGGCGCAAGATCCGTTGATTACTGTGAGCTCATTCCACTTGGGGCTCGGAGCACTCAGCTGCACTTTGGGACTTGGACTGCTCCAGCAGTTCCCGTAACATCTCGGTATTGCTGCAGCAGCATCCTGCATCCATCCAGCACAAAACAGTGTGCGCATAGCAGTGCGGGGAGCAGAGATGGAGGGCTGTTGTACCTGAGATGTAGTACAAAATGAGTGTCTTGCAGCACAGTGGGGCTTTACATCAAGGGGATGGACCTGCAGCAAGCTAGAGATGCATGTGTTAAGACGTGGGGAGTGAGACACCTGAACAAGGGAGTCTTCTCCCAGTTGCTACCCCTCTGACATGGACATTCAGCCCATGTTTTTGGCCCTGCAGGGTGTTGGTGAGGAGGAAAAGCTGGATGTAATTTGATTATTTCTTTGCAGTAATCTTGTTTACCAAGAAGATCCATGTGCTTCTATTTCTCTGAACACAGATGGAATTAAACGCAAGATGCTGGGTCATTGCTCATTGTGCCTTAGATAGGACTGCTTATGATACTCTGAGTGTTTTATTTTCATGTACTGTGCCACCAGGCTTCTGCGGCTGTGCCATGGGCCAGGACAGGAACGAACTTGCTTGTGTGATTGCAGTCTTAAGGACTGACTATGGGGATCTTCTGAATGGCCAGAATGTGCCAAGAGTGGCTGTGCCTGAACATCAGCTGGGACTGGCTAATGATGCTTCCCAGCCCCTGATGTCTTGGATCCAAAATGGACTCGGTGCTTGGTAAGCTGAGAACTAGGCAGGCAAACCTGAGCTTGGAGATGACTTCAGAAAGCTAGGTGTTGTCATCCTGAGTACTTTGTGTTAAGAAATGAGGGCACAGAGTCCCTTTTGGTTTTGTCATCTTAGGTGAAGAAAAAGTCCTGTTAGAGGATGCTCAGCTGATTCACCGTCAGTCTTGTGTTCCTGGTACATCTATACTGCCTGTAGGAAGAGCTGCTGTTCCAGAATTGGACTCTAGCTGCTTGCACTGTAAGTTCAAATTCGGCTTGTTCCTTGTTGTCTCACAAGCATGGATTCCCTTGCAGCACTGGAGTATTTATTTTACAATTCCCAAAGCAGTGGTATTTTTTTTTTCCCTGAGAAGATGTGTTTACCCTGGGAAAATTCTCTGACCAATTTACAGTGGGTACTTTTTAGCCGGTTGAAAAATGGGCAGGAAAGAGCTGTTCCCCTGGTTTTAGATACCTCACCTGTTTCTGTTGACCTGGAAAAAAAACTATCTCATGTTGCATGTTCATAAATCCAGATTTTTTCCCCCTCGTATATACTTTGTACTTCTGCAGTTATTTATATTGTAGTAATAGAAGGGCTTTGACTCTCCATAGCACTACAAGACACCTCAAGACCTTTATTCCAAACTGAGATGGACCATTCCCAATCCATTCTGCTTTTAAAAGCCTCTGGTGCTGCAGGTTCCACATCTGTTTCTCTTTTCTTCCCTATTGAGCTTTCCCCTTCACACCCGCTGCCAGAAGCCTGTTCTTGGACTGGACATTTGCCCTTGGTTTGCACCTGAATGTTTCTCAGGAAAAACTGAAACCTCGAGCCTGACTGACAGAAGAGCCCTCCTGCAGTTTCTCCACTAAATCCAATTACCAGGGATAGTAACCCTGTAATACAAGGCAGTAATTCCATTGAGGGATCTCCACTGTGTCCATAATGCTCCTGAGCAGAGCCAGAGCATCTCACTGCTTTTCCAGATGAAGCAGGCAAGGTGGAGAGGGATCTTTTGGGAGTATGACTTGTTTCTTCAGCCTCTCCCTCCACTTTCCAATGCATCAGGCTGGGTTGTGGGTTCTGTTTTGGGTGGTGGGGGAACCCCAGTGCTCCTTTATACCACTGCCTGCCTCAGGGTGATTAACATGTCACCTGTTGAATCCTTCCCACAGTTGTCTGCTGAACTAGATGTTAATTAAAGCTGTCCACCACTGTTCCTCCATGCATGCTGTGGAATCCCTGTGCCTATCCATTGTACATGTAGTTAGATGTGTGTGGATAACGGCTGCAGAGCTGCCTGCCGTGGGTAGGAGAAGGCTGCTTTCCCTTTCTTAGTGTGGAGCTTAGAAGTGGATGAAAGCAAAGCTGGATGGCTGCGTGCTGTAGCTCCTGTCGGGCTGGTGAGGAAGGTAAGGGGATGCTGTCAGCAGCTAGTGAGCTGTTAGGTGTTTTCATCTCCTTGGATATTGAGGACAGCGGCTGACAGCACAGCTGGACCTCAGGTGGTGAATCCAGCCTGTGGAGCAGGTGTCTGTGTGGGATGCCTGGCTAAACGCAGGCTGTGCAGAAAACGGGAGCCAGGGCTGGGAAAGGCAGTGTCTCCCATCACGGCCGGGCGGAGGCCGGTGTGGGGGCGCAGCACACGCCGAGCCGGCCGCGGCCGCTCAGAGCCGAGCACAAAATGGCGCCGGGGGGCGGTTGGGCGGGGGGCAGCGCGCGAGCGCCCCCTGCTGGGCAGGGCCGCGCGCGCGCCCGCTTCTCGCAGACAAAAGGCGGCGGCGGCGCCTCCCTCCCGCCGCTCTGCGCACCGCGCATGCGCCGGCCCGCGCCGCGGGGAGCGCTCGTAGGGGGGGGTTACGAGCCGCGCGGCGCATGCGCCCTGCCGCTGCCCCCCCCCCCCCCCCCCCGCCGGCTCGGCGAAGGTTCCGGAGCTCGCGCGCGCCCCCCGCCCCGCCCGCGCCGCCGCTGTCACTCGCCGCCCGGCTCCGGTGCGGACTCCCCTGCAGCGGCAGGTAGGGGCACGGCCGCTGGCCGGCGGGAGGGGGGCGAGCGGGAGGGGGTGCTGCACGGCCGGACGCACTCTCCCCCGGTCTACCGGCGCTGCGTTTCGCTGTCCCCACGCTGAAGGCGTGAAACGGGTGGAGAAAAAAAAAAAAACAAACCAAACCCAGCCATTTCAACGCAAAAAATCGCCGCGGAGGGGCGTGTCACCCCCGGCGCCGGTTTGCCCGGTGGCCGCCTCGGCAGCCCGGTCGCTGCAGCAGTGCGAGGGGCGTCCCCTGCGGCAGCGCTGCCGCCCGGCTGCAGGTGCGCGGCGGGGCGGGGTGGCCGCTGGGGAGGGAGGGGGTGGTTTTTTTTTTTTTTTTTCCTCCCCCCTTTTCGCCGTTTTTCTGCCCCGTTGCCTGCGGCAGGTGGGGCCGGGGGCTGTGCCGGCGAGGCTGCGGCAGGAGGGGTGGGCAGCGCCTTCCCGCCCCGGCGCGGTGCCATCTTCTGCAGCCGCCCTCGGGGAGGGGGGAGGCGGGGGCAGCTGTAATTAAAAAAGATAAATTAATCAATAATAGGAAACTATGAGGAAAAGGCGTTTCAGAAAACGGAGCTGTCCACGCCCGGACTGGAATTCGGGGGTGGGAAGCGTTATTGAGGTCACAGCAGCCGGAGTTGCCTTGCTTTGTTGCATCCCCCGGGTGCCCGGCCGAGGGATTCCGGTACTTAACAGCGCGGTGGCCCAGGGTGCGTTCCTGCGCTGTTAAACCCCAGGTGTTTTCCAGCTGGGCTGGGGATGCTGCTGCGGAGCCCCGTGGGTTTGGGGCTGGGTGGTGCTGCTTGGCGTAACTGGTGGTGTCGGCAGTCCCTGGACGTGCCTCGCACCTCGCAGGCATCCCTGTTGTGCTGAGATTGCCCCCTTGTCCCTTTCATTAGCGTCTTCCGTGCTGCCTGTTCTTTCTTGTCCTAAAATCAGACCAGGCAGGGCATGGGGCTGGACCCCCTTCTGGGGTTTGCTTTTTTTCCCTTTAGTTGCTGGGTATTTCTTTGTTTTAAGTCTAACTTCACGGGTGTGAAAAGGGAAGTTTTCTTGCCAGGTGTTTCTGGGTGTGCTGTGTGGCACACCTGCCCTCCTGGCTTGGAGCAATTAAACCCATAAGAAGTAGAAACAGCTTACTTCAGGGGAGGGATGGAGATTTCTGCCTGCATCCCTGTCTGCTGTGTGAGCACACAGGAGGATTTGGTTAGGGAAGATGATTTTTTTTTTTTAAATACCTAGAAATGCAATCCTCTTGTTTGTTCACAGAAGGCAGCTGCCATCACTTTAAAGGGAGTTTCTCCTTCCATTTGCTGGTGGTACCACCATGCGAGGTGCAGCTCCATTTGCAGCAAGAGGCTGGTCTTGCTTAGAAACGGGCTTGCTGGAACGAGCAGCTGAGATGAGCTAAGCTGTCACTTCAGCAATTTGTATGCAGCATATTCCTGAGCTGCCCTGCGTTTGTCTGCATGGATCTGGACAGATGTCTAACGTGTGTCTGAATGAGTGGAACAAAATTCACTACTGAGAATCGCTAACTTGTTCTGTCGAGCAATGGCTGCCCTTTTATAGCCAATGAAGCGTTTTTACCTTTGCTGCTAATACCTCAGATTTGGAGTGTTTAATGGTTTTCCTCATGCAGTTCAATTTTTTTTTCCATTTTTTTCCTAAAGGTGGTTAATCAAAACAGCTCTCAGTTGGGCATTTACAGGCTGCTCTTGGGAGAAGGAATGTTAAAATCTTATTCTCTCTAGAAATGAGAAATAGTCTAGCCCAGTTATGCTTTGTTCCATCTTGATATGCAAAATGCTTGTTTTTTTCCCCTAAGATGGGCAGCTGAGGAGAAAAGCTAGGTACTGGCTGACTTAACCATAGTGCATGGAGGTTTTCCAGGCAGATAATTCACACCTGATAGTACTGCATGTTCTTATTCTTGCTCTAGACAGAATAATGATGTTTGGAAGGAGGTGTAGGGCTGTGGCATACTTCCCTGTGCCATCCCCCAGTGTTAGCAGAGGTACCTCATGCTGCTGAATGCCCTTGGAAATGAAGGCTTGTGGAATTAAGATGCAGGTGGGGTTTGTTTTTCGAGACCCAGCTCTCGTGCTCTGGGGAAATGTGATGCCTGTCCCACAGGTTGGTTGCTTGGGTCTCCATCCTCCATAAAGCTTGACTGCAGCACGAGAGGATCTTGGGACAGTTTAGTCTTGAACACATATTGCTGAAAATGAAACACCTGGGTGAGCTCTGTTTGGTTTAGAAGGTTATTAGGTCTTTAGCGTGTGCCTGGAGGTGTGCAATGCTGTGGGTCTGTCTTCATCTTGCACAGCAAGATGGCCAGAAGTTGGCCCTTGAGAAACTTGGAACTAAATCAGCTCTGCCTGGTTTAATGAGTGAAAGTGTAAAGTATGGTTGTCATTGTTTGAAGCCTTTAAACGAAGGCTCTGTTTCTCTCTAAAAGAGGACCATTTGCTTTGGAACAGCTTACTGCTAATCTGCAGCTTTCAGGTGAACTTGTTGCAAAGGTCCTATCTGACATGAACATGAGACACATCAAGGTGTTGTGGTCTCTGCCTGGGAGAGCAAGGCTCTTAGCTACTCTGGAAGGGGCAGGTGGCATCACAGATAAGATATGGACGTTTATCCTTCATCAGCTGAGATTAGCTGAGATGAGGACAGAAGTGACAGGACCTCTGTGTGCCCTGTGGGGAGCTCCCATGGAGAGGAGATGGGTCCAGGTGACAAGATGCAGGTGACAAGTGCAATAGTATGGGTTTTGTGTCTCTCCCTCCCTGCCTCATTACTTGTCCTTTTCAAGTACTGTGTTAAGTATTTACGGGTCAGGCTTCTATGTAGTCTTCCTCACCCTGCATCAGTTTCTCTGTATTGTCTTGCTGCCCTCTGCTTCTAGCCTCTTCTCAAGGCATTTTGCTCAACTGTCCTATTCCCTCTGTGCTTAATAAACTGCAGTTTCAGCAGGACCCAGCTGGACCAAGTAAACATATTTATCTGTCCTGAAGAAGTAGTGCTGCAGCTTTCTCATTTCCTTCCCAAAAACCATGCGAAGTCTGCTCCCCTGGCCAGGAGAGCAGTCCTCATGGGATAAAAATGAGGGAAATGGGACGCTGCAACTGCTCCTTCCAGGTTGAGGCTGAGCCCGATGTATCTAGTCAGGGACACTTGTAGCATGCCAGTAAGGTGGGTGTCTTAATCTTCTGCCTTTCACGTTCCTCTGCTTCATTTCAAAAAACTGTGTTCTTCATTGCATGCTTGTTGATCTGTGTTGCATGACTGTCTTTTTTCAGGGTTTTGCCAGCCATGGGATTTGGAAGTGTTTGGGTACCACCTTGCTCCTGGCGTATTTGCTGGGGCTTAGCTGAGTGGTTCTTAGTGTGTGGTAGTGGGGATTAGAGCAAATTGCTCCTTGATGATGTTTATATCCTCATTTGGAAGTTGGGCTTTGGAGCATCATGGGGCTGTTAGAAACAGCTGGGGAAAGACATATTGAAAATGCTTTTGAGATGGTGTCTCTGCTGTTTCTTCTGAAAGCCTGTGTTCATCAGCATGGCAATAACAAATTGTCCTGACAAAGCAACACATCTGTAACTGCTTGGCCTGTCGGAGTGTCTGTGTGCGCCTGTATGGGCATTTGGCATTGCTGTTTGAGGTGCGGGTGCTGGGGTGTGTCCACGTTCAGAGTTTCAGACAAATCCCTTTTGGTTTGCGAAGCGTTGAAAATTGGATCACAAAGCAGTGTCTGAGGGGAAGTGCTGAGGGTGGCCGTTCCTTTTTTTTTTCCTAATAGGAACATTATTTAAAAGCTGGAAGAAAGCTGTAGATTTGAGTTTGTCTTTGAGCAGCATAAGCTTATTTTACCAACCCAGAGTGCTGATGAGGCTTGGTTGTTGTCTCTACATCTTTTGAGGGAGTGCTGGGAACTTAGCTGTAGCAATGCTCTGACACTTGATGAATTAGTCAAGAAAGAATCAGGGCGCTGGCTTCCACCCAGCTCCCAGTATTTTCCAGTTTGCTTAGCCTGCTGGTTGATGAGGTCAGTTGGCTAGTAGGTTGGCTTATTGCTTCCTAGGCTGTGTGCTGGCTGTAGGTAGGTGTGGGGCTGGACTGTGAGAGTTGGAAGCTCGTAGTGAAGTGCCCTGGACTTGACAGAGTCGTGGGTCCTTCATCTGTGTGATGCTGAGAGGATGGTGGCATGTCAGGGCTGTTTCTGGAGCTGCTGGAACATGGCACAGGTTTTGGAGCGTCGTGGCTCTGCACGCAGGTAAAGCAACCAGCCCCTGAACAACAGGGTCATGTGTTGTGCTTTCTGTGTGTATGGCTTGCTCTAAGGTCTGCAGACCTGTGTAGTCTGTGAAAAAGCACTGAGAGTCCTTTCTTGCAAAAGCAAAATGGTCCTCTCTAGCTGTGTTAGAACAGCTGAGACTGCTAAACAAAATCAGAGGTAATTGTTTCTGTTGTGTGCCTGCCCCTTAGCTAGGTGGGGGGGGACCTGCAGATTCAGTGTCAGGTTATTCCCAGCCTCTGTTCAGAGAAGTACCAGCTGATGTTTTGGGAGAAGGGCAGCAGCTCTTGGAGGATCTCTCACTAGTATTGCAGTTGCATCAGAGCTGGGCTGACTTTCTAGGTTTTTCTGCCTATCCAGTGTAATTTCTGCTTTCTACCTCAGGATCTTTTGTTGCTTAACTGTGGTGTTTAGACTCCAGAGGTGGGCTGGTGTGGTGTCTGGGGCTCACCCCAAGGGCATGCCCTTGCAGTTGGGGGTGTTTATCCATAAAGTAGGCAGTGCTGTAATGCACGGGTTGCCGGCAGGGCTCTGCCTACCCATGGAGACGGAAAAGAAAGGAGGTAATTGCCAAAACCTTGCAGAGCACCAGGGTGGCTCAGCCTTGCCAGAGGTGCAGCCCTGAATTTGGATCACTTCTGCTTCTTGGAGATGCACAAGTGGTGGAGTGTCTGCTCTGTGCAGCATTGCTCCTGTCTGGCTCTTTAGCATGAACAGCCCTCAATCCCAAGCTGCCTTTGCATAGCACCCCAGGATGTGGTGGATACAGCAGAGAATTGCAGCCCTTGCGTGGTTTTTAAGGTGGGCACAGCCCTGCTGTGAGGGACTGAATGAATCTCTGAATCTCTTCTTGCAGCAGGATGGATCTCCTCCATCTGCGAGTTGGAGCTTTGTTTCGCACTGAAATCTGCCGGTTGTAGGCTGTTTTTTAAAGTGCCTGTGGAAAGCATATGCAGTTTACACTAGAATCTGGAGGAGATGTATCTGTGCCTTTAGACTTGAGTGGATTTTCTTTGCAAGTCTAATGAGCCCTTCGTGCTCCTCAGAAGTCAATCCAGTGATTTTTCTCTTTCCCTTCCAAGCAGTCGAGTTAGGTAAAGGCAGTCATTACATGTGGCATGGCTCCTGTTTTTAGTGGATTTTCTTTAAATATCCAAGGAAAGGGAGCACCAGGGGATACCTTCTGTTAGGCTAAAAGGATTATCGCTGCAGTTGGCTAATTATTTCCATCTTTGTAACCTCTCTGCTGTACCTGCCCTGCCCTCTCTTCCTAGAGCAGATCTGGTATCGCTGTCTGTGCATCTTTGCCTCTATGCCCTCCCTCAGTACTCCTCTTGAATTGCTTCAGAGTGCTTGGTGGGGTTGTGCCATTAGTGCCCTGGGAAGGCAGGTGGATTTGTCCCTGAGCTGTCCTGTTCGGCTGGTCAGTGTGTGTGTTACTCTGAGGTGTGGCTCGGCTGTCTGTGATGATGCTCGAAGGCACATGGGAAGGATGAAGGCTGATGGGGGTTACTGTGGGATGAGGTGCAGTCTTCAAGGACGGATTATACAAGTCCATAGGAATAAGTACTGTATTAAACTCTGCTGTTCATGGAGAAACTTTAGGACTTACAAGAGAGGTGATGAAACCACTTCTATTCATGGTTTTGAATAGCGTGTGTGTGACTTTGAATGCTGTGTGCCACAGAGTTGCAGGACTTTGTGCCACTTGTCAGCATTTCATGTTATGGCTCCTCGTCAGCTCCTGTCCCAGGCTGTCTGCCTGGAAGTGCCTGATGTAATTTCAGATGGATTTCATCAGTGTGTCAAGTCACTTGCTACAGAATGAAATTCCTTGAGGTGTCTGTAAATGGCTCAAAAAAAATCTAAAGAAGCTTCTCCCATGATCCTTGAACACGTCCAGCTCAGCAATGTGAATGTTTGTGCTGGCCTGGAGACCCTTTTTTGAGATAAACAAACTGTCTTCCATACATTGGAAAGAAGTGTTTGCTGGGATGCCCTTTTGAAGTTGAAATTGGAGAAGTAGGGGGATGTTCGGAGTGGTGAAATTCTTCCCTACCTAAGAAACATTTCATCTTTTATTTGATCAAACCTTGACTTAATCCTGGGTGTGTTGACTTGGTCTTACCACGGAGGGGGGTGTGTGTGTCTTGCTCACAAGCAGCTCTGCTCCTTCTTTCTCTCAAATGTCACTTCATGTGAGCTTCCTGGTGCAGGGAACACATCTGGCCAGCTGGGCACGTTCTCAGTTGAGTTGAGGGCAGAGTGGGTCTGTCACAGTCAAGGTGAGAGGCAAAGTGATGGGCAAGCAAGCAATGTTTTTCTTGGCTGGCTGCTGTGGCTTCAGATATCCAGGTAGCAGGGTGAGTCTTTGGCAGAGGGTGAAGGGGATTATTCCCCAGTGGTGGGTGGTGAGTGCAGGGACCACGTGAGCTCTCGTCAGGCTGAGATGCAGCAAGATGCGAGTGGAAGGAGGACAAGAAGTGGGCCAAAGAGATGGAGTAAAGCTAACTGAGGGCTGAGGGGATATGTGCACACTGTCTTCTCCCTGGGTCCCTGCCTGGGGAGGGGCTGTTGTACCTTGATGACCAGAGGTACGGTAGTGGGAGGGCTTTGGAAGTGGCCATCAGCAGCATGTCCGCACAACAGCGTCAGGACTGTGTGTCCAGGTTGAAAACTTGTTTGCACTGGGCTTGCAGGTGACAAAATGTTCCTGTCCTGGTTTGCAGGGCTCAAGGGGAGTGTGTTCATTGTGTGGTTAGTTTGAGGACATAGCGATGACAGAAGGGGTGTGCTTGGAGAGACTTTCCCAAGAGAAGGGATAATCCAGTGGGATGAGCTTCCAGGAGGCTGGTTTGTAGCTCTAGCCTTTTGTGAACTCTCAAGGTTCTGTGTCAGTGCAGGTTGGCAAGAGGAGCCTCTGTATAAAAATGCAACTTTCATCTGAAAGTGAACTTCGCTTTGGTATGGTCAGAAGTAAAGGAAACCTAAGAGATGTAAATGTGTCTCGTGTTCCTTTCCTAATGCTGACCCATCTTGTACAAAGTGCTGACTAGCTCCATGCAGGTGCTGACTATTTTATTACCCTCCCACTGCAGATCCTGGATGTGATAGGCTAAGAGTTGCTGGGACTGAATTACCTTTGTGGTTTAAGGTGAGACCTGTGATGAAGCTGGCTTGTGCGGTTGTGTTGCAGAAGTGGAGCTTCACGTGCTCTCTGCTGGTAGCTGTAGCTTGTGGTGTCAGACATCATGTTAGGGAGCCCAAAGCTGGGATTTTATCTGAAGTCTGAATTGCCTTTTCTGGTTCATTTTCAGCTCCTGCTTACTTTGAATTCAAGGGCAGACTTTACCCTAAGCAAATTCTACCCTCTGAAGTTACTTCTTCATATGTGGTTTTACTTACTACCTCATCAGCATGACAAACGATGCTGCCCTGGAGCTAGCTGGAGAGGTTTGTAGAAGTAGCTTTTAACAATGGACATCTCCAAATTGGACAGAAAACTACATGCTTTTTCCCTTGGCATCTTCTGGTGTAATAATGGAGAGCCTGGTAGGCATATATAAGCAGAAGTAATAGATGTTGCTGTTGGGTACAAAAAGGAAAGCAACTAAAAAGTCCAGCTAAAGATCTACTGCTCGAGCCGCGGCATTGCTTGTAGTCACTGCCCATTGGTAAGCAAGAGAACAAACTCAGAAAGGATGAGACTAAAATGTGGGTATTGGACCTGTCCTGTGACAAAAAGGAGTGACTCTCTGGGGCTCGCAAAGAGAAGACTTGCTGTGGTTGCAGAGATGGATGAATGATCAGAAAAAAGGGCAACTGTGAACTGGAGAAAGGAGTTGACCATGATGTTCCCAGGTTTTGTTCTCATCCTGAGCAGTGTGTGCATCTTAGGCACCTGCCAAATCCAAGCACCATGTGCATACATGGGCATGCTCTCCTTTCTCCTTTCCTTTCCCATCAGTCTTTCCTGTTCCTGTCCTCTTTCCCCTTCCATTTTAAATCTTGCCTGGCAGACCCAGATCCATGTTCTTCTGCAGTGCCCCTAGGAGCCTCTTTGCTGAGGCAGCTGGTGCTTGCCTGGCCCTTGCCTTGGGCTTGTTGAGAGCAAGATGGGGCCCAGCTCCCTGCAGGATGTACTGGGCTTCCAGCATTGGGAATCTCTCATCTGCAGCACTGCTGAGCTGTCATCACTGCATCCTCATTTTATGGTTTTGCAGCCTACTTTGCATGAATTTTGCCTTTCCCCTATTTTAGTGTTAGCTGAATTACCTTGCCAGATCCTCCCTTTCCCCATGTTCCTCCAGGTGAGAGGGGAAGACAGTCATGAATACTTTAATGTGAAGGCACTTATTAATGCTTAATCTCTCAAATATGTCACTGCTTTTATTGTGTCTAATAATAGGGTTTATTGTCACGGCTGTCTGAGGTCTGTGCTCAGCTCCAAAGCATGTTTCATTAGTTATTGTTGCTCATGTACTGCCCTTACGGAGGGGTTTTTGACTCCATGGGTTTGTTTGCTCTATCAACATCCAGGAGCCTCTTGGTGCTTAAGTTTTAAATGGAAGAATCCTGTACTGTGGCTGTAGCAGTGTTTGTGTGCAGATGAAAAGCACCTTACCAATGCTTGTGGCAAAATAGCTTGAAATGGCCTAGGTGATATACTAGAAAGTCCTCGTTAGCAAGAGGGAGCTGGGCATACCTGGGTGATGCTGAAGGGAGATCAGTGTGTGTAAAATGAGTTTTGGAACTGAGTAAGGATCACAAGGCATTAAACTCCTGTAGTCTGTGGCGAGAGAAATGCCCTGAACGCTTCCCATCTGTGAAAATGGGCAGTTCTGTAAGACGGGTAAAGCTGTCGGGCTGCAGTGGGGTTTGCTTTGCTGCTGCCTGATGTTAGTGTGAGAACAGGAGCCAGCATCTCCCACTGGCAGAAGGCTGCTCTCTGCCTCCCTCGATAAGGAATGACAAAGCACTGTGGCTCTAGGTGTGGCCAGAGCCTCTTCATGTAGTCTGTCTCTACTCATGCACTGTAATAAAAAGAAGCACTACTGAAATACTGGCAATCCTGTTTATTCCAGCCTTTGTATTGGTGATTTAGAGAGAGCCTGTGACCTTACCGAATGTGAATGGATCCCTCGTAACCTGAGACCAGGAGCAATATTATTTTAAGCAAGAAGTAAGGCTCTGAAGCAGCCTGTCCTTTTATACATATCATACGTGTGACAGCAGAGCTGCATTTAGAGCTGAAAGGGGGTAAAATCCCTGAGGAGACTGATTGCACCTCATTTATTTTTAATAAATGTAATAAATTTAATAAATTTATAATAAATGTACTGGGGAAGATTGAGCCTGAATTCCTAGACTTGGGGCTGTCTTAAATTTGGACAATTTCTACTCTTCATCCCTGTGGAAAGCAAGATGGGCACCAACTGGGCTTCCAGCTAATTCCTGGGAAGGATGAAATGCACATGGATTCTGATTTTTTTTTTTTTTTTTAAACTTCCTCCTCCTTTAGCCTTTGGGTTGGGAGGGGAAATAATGGTTTTACTACTCTCTGGCTGAATTTATGGTCTGGGTTCCCATATGGATTGTCACTATTCACACTGCCTGCGTCTGCTTTTTGTCGCCAATCTGCTCATTGGCTAGTTAAAACTAGAATCAAGACAAGACAGATTGCTACCTGATTGTCATCCTGAGTGGCCCAAACTGGGCGAAGACCAGCTGGAGAGAGACACTTGAGTGCTCAGAAGGGATGTGTTTCATGTATAAAGGTTTTTATTTGCTGTTCATCCTTACTTGAAAATCCTTGTTTGTCTTGTGCCTCAGCATGGTTCAAACTGTGCTCCCTTGTTATGAAAAATAAATGGACGAATGCAGCTTCTGTTTTTGTTTTAGAAGCAAAAGCTCTGGCTCTCAAATTCTGCTAACTTGTGCTGGGTATCAGGAGGCACTACCATCTCCCACCACACCTCTCACGTGCTGTTTGTGGCATGGTGTATGAAACTCGGAGCTAAACCAGGTACCAGTACCCTTGGCGGAACCGTGGCAGCCCGTGAGCAGTCTGATCAGCCACTCCCTGTGACTGGGGCAGCAACTTCCCGGTGCTCAGTGAGGTGTGAACCTGTTGGGGTGCCCACCCCATTGCTCACTGACTTGGTCGGCATGTCCCAGTCCCTGCCTTCTCTGTCAGGAGTTCAACGATGCGCTCATCCCTAGGCTGTGCTCTCCTGATAGTGCTTTTTTTCTACCATTATGCAATAACATAAGGGAGATGTAAGCATGGCAGAAATGCT
Organism: Pelecanus crispus; assembly: GCF_030463565.1. Taxonomy (NCBI): domain Eukaryota; kingdom Metazoa; phylum Chordata; class Aves; order Pelecaniformes; family Pelecanidae; genus Pelecanus; species Pelecanus crispus. The sequence goes on along the minus strand of NC_134660.1, from coordinate 334,495 downwards.
TGATGAATGTCCTATTGTTTGTGTCTTTTGGCCTTAAAAAAAAAAAAAAAGACATTCAGGAAACACACTGAAGTGTCTCTTACTCATGAAAAGCAAAAATAATGCAGAAAAGCTAAGCAGAAGCTAAAATTGCCTTCTCTGAGCCCTGTCTTGTTGCATAGTGACTGCTGGGATGAGGACAAGTCCTGTTAAAGCCCCGAAAGCTTGTGAGATCTGGCATATTTGTTTGTTTCTAGAGTAAGAAACTAGCGTGTCAAGAATGCATGGCTCTTTCCTTCCCCTGTATTTATAGAGACACCGTCCTGATAAGGCAACCTGCGGTGTTCCAGTGCTGTCAGTCATCTTTGGGATGCTGGAACTAGACACTATGGGGCCAGAAGGTATTTGGTGCCCAGTTTGGGTGTCAAGTGGCTAAAAGTAATGGCTTGGTGAAATAAGCACTGTGGGAAAACTGTGCAGTGATGGTTTGTCACAGGAGTGTGTAGAGACTGTATTCCTACTGCAGTGGTAAGTTGTGTTTTTTCAGGCAAGCTGGTAATGCCTGTTCCTGCACGCCTGTGTCTGAGATGCTTACCCTGGGCTTCTCGCCACTGCTGAGGGCAGTAAGCATTGCTGCTTAACCCAGCTGCCTGGACACACTGTAGGCCGATCTTTGCAGCCAGGAGCTCTGCAGCCTTGGAACCTGTAGAAGTAAAATAGCGCTCCCTAAGAAAACTCCCCTGACTTGGCTTCTTCCCTAGGACAGGCTTTCTGTTGCTGCAAGAGCAGTGCCAGCCATGGTGGTGTGGCAGTAGCTGGAGCAGATGGTGCTGTTGTCATCATTTTAATTTCTATCCGTGTGTTGAAACAGCTCAAAATAACTTAAGAAAGGAAAACCCAATCCGAGAAGGTACCTTGAATGTTTTCCTTGCCCTGAGAAAATCTCCTGCAATGTTAGTGTCCACAGCACTTTCCTGGTTCTGTCTCATCCACTCTGACTAGGATTGCTCGCATTTGTAGGCTAGCGCTGTGGCATGAAGAACCTTTTATGTTTAATGTCTTCATTCCTGTGGCAGCATTGAATATTCACAGAACTTCTGTCAGGGTGCAGCAAATGTTGTCAGCACTGTGAAATCAAAGAAAGAGGAGCAGCTGAGATCAAAGTAAGCAATAAACACATACCTTGTGTCTTGACAGCATCTTTTTCAAGCCAGAGGCAAAACCTGGAGGGGCTCAAGGTGCAGCTGGATGGTGGCTGGTGCTGGCCTCCCATGCTTTTCCCCTCTGCTACTTTGGTGGCCCAAAGGTGGGGTGAGATGACCTGTAGCACTACTGTCCTGCACAACTTCTGCTTGTGAGGGATTCAGTTTCTGCTGGTTTAGTGCCTTGAACCACCTCCAAGTGGGGTGTTGGAGCAGTGCTGGTGGTGTAAGGAGTAAGGGTGGGAACAAGCAGTGTGGTCTGAGCCTGGCTTGTTGAATTGCAGCCTCGCTCTGCTCAGTTTTGAGGTAGGGGCCTCGCTCTTTGCATCTCTCCGCAATCAAAATGTTGGTGCTCTGAGGCCAAGGTATCCACTTTTTTCACCACATATTTTGGACCCTTCCTGCACACGTTACCAGCTTGGTTGAGGTGGAAGATGATAGCAAGTACCCAGATCTTCCAGTCCATTTACAGGTGTAAGTGAAGTTTCCTTCTCATTCAGTTCTCTTAATTTATGAGGCTTCTGGTTGCACATTGATCTCTTCTTGTCAGTGTCAGTATCCTTTGAGCCTAGCACCAGACACAGCATCATCATCTGCCTTTGCACATAGAGGGGTAGGGGAAGGAAGCTGGCGTGCAGCCTGCTCACTGCTTGCACTGAGGCCGGCTGGCTAGAGCAGCTCCTGGAAAGTGCAGGATGTGGCCCTTCCCAGTGCAGGAAAGCTTAATCCTGCTTGTGTGTCCCTGGGGGCCCTGGCTCTCTGCACCACAGCAAAGGTAGATGGTGGCTGTTTTCTCCTGCAGCAAAGAAAGAAAAGATACATGGGACTGGCAGGAAGGTGGCTGAGTACTGCAGGGTTTCTCTCCTTGCAGTGGACTCTGCAATTTTTGCACTTAAATGCAGAACATTTCACTTAAACTCTTCAATGCAGAGTGTGGCGATGGTGTGCGCGCTCTGCAGGTGGCTCAAGGCTTGTATTTGATCCCATGTTCACACCAGGTTTCAGACATTTCGCTAGCCTGTGGCTCTGGTGCATCAAATGGATGCTGTTCTACGTGTGCCTACAAAAGCCTGCGGAGAAAGGAAATTAGCAGAGCTTTGGTTCTTGCACTGGCAGTCGTCTCTGCTGGGTCCTACGGCACACGGCTGTGCTGCAAAGCAGTAGGTTGTAAAATGGAGACAGTGCTGGAGAGCTTGTGTGAAGATGAACCGCAGAGCTGCTTTCAAGGAGTCGCTGTTCACTAACCTGCTAGAAACGCCTTTATCTGGCGCTTCTCTCTATCACGTCCCACACCTGCTAGGTGGAGTGAGCGCCTGTCTGAGAGCTCAGCTCTGCACTGTCTCGTCAGTCAGCATGGGTATTCTCACCCTCCTGCTTGTTTGAGGGTGTTTGGTGTCTGGCTGGCTAATAAAGAGCAAGTTTGGGGGTATTTTTCAGCTCTTTGAATGACTGAATTGCATTTCAGGAGCTCTGTCTGGGAACCCAAGAGGAGTGTGACAGTGCTCAGTGCCCTCCCAAATTGGCTGTGTTCAGGAAAACGGGGGTGATCCTGTATCTGTCAGCCTTTCCCTGCTGTAGGATGTGTTGTGGTACCCGCTGGAGCATGAAATAAGTCCTGTCAGTTTGTTTCTGACCTCGTATTAATGAAGAAAATTGTGATAACCATGAGAAACTGCTGGCCTTGCTAAGAGTCCTGCTTGTGGTAGATTGCAAGCGTCCACAGACCAGATGAGCCCTGCCAGGTTCCTTTTACCACCAACTGCTGTGTGAAGGGGACCTTCCTCGACTGCTTACCCTTTGTAATTGTTCCGTGCGAGTGACAGAGGAGTGCAGCAGCCATCAGTTAGTGGGGATGGGTCTCTTTTTCTTTCTTCAGGCAATGCAATCTTTCAGGAAAACAATTTCTTCCTCCTCACGGTGTAATTTGCCAGCCAAGGTAAAGGAGACTTTTGATGGGGCAGAATGCTGTCGTGCCATTGACTGTCCAAATTCATTAAGACTGCAGTGGCCTTTTCGGGAACTTTTCTTTCCTCTTTTCTCTCTCCCCATTAGCTTTACATTAGCGTTACTTTTCTTCTATTGCTGGAAAGTAACATGCTAAGAACACATTGACTTGTGTGCCGTTTCCTTCCCTGCTGGATTCCTTTCAGTGGCAGCAGGCAGGCTGGGGGAGCAGCTCCACCCAGCAACTGGTGAGACTGTCCGAGGACTTTGCGGTACTGCCGTGTGTAGCAGTTCAGCCACATCTCAGCATGCAACGTGGCCTTTGAAAGGCAGTGCAGGGGAAATATTAGGCTTCCACCATTTTCTGTTAAGTGAGTAATGACTGGTACAAGGCTGAATGCTGGTGAGCCGGGCTTAAAACCTGCAGCAGCAGGGAAGATGTTCTGATTTCCAGCGGGTTGGGCTGAGCCTGGGATGGGAAGAGTCAAAGAGAATTAGCTGGTAAATAAGATCTCCTGCCTTCTCTTTGATCCGCTCTACATGTTCAACTGCTTAAAGGCTTCCCAAGCAAGCAGGATTTTGGGGGAGGAAGAATTTGTCCACCCGTAGACCATCTCATGGCTCTGTGAAATGCACCACTGCAAGATACTCTAGCAGGGGGCTGGGAAGAAATCCGAAGTTAGCCTAGTAAATCCCTGCTAAAGAGGCTTCTCTTCCTTCTATTCACGAAGATCCTGCTGAACAGACAGGGAAAGCTTTAAAACTACTGTTGCTTCCTTTTTTGCTGCCGTGTAAGCCCCGCTGATCAGAGCTTTAATCTAGCTAAAGTTAGTGGATTTAGAGACAGCCTGATCTTTGCATCATAGTATGGGAATGAGAAGGGTGATCCAGAGTGCTGACACCTCCCTGGGCAGCAGTCGCCCTTAAACGCCCTCCTGTAAGTGCACAGAGAAAGCTGGGGTGGGGTGGCCTGCTATAGTGGTGCTGCGAAAGGTTGGTTTTGATGTGCTCAGATAAGCCAGACAAAAAGTGAAAAAGAAAGGTAAGAAGGGGTAAAAGATCAAGGAAGGAAGACACTAATAGCAGCGCTAGATGCTGCAGTCGACATGGAGGTGCTCAGGTTTCAGGTGAGGTTAAGGTGGAGCCTTGCTGCCCTTATGTCCCTGGAGTGTTTCTCAGGAGCTTCCTCTGGTTTCTCTGCTCAAGTGCTGCTTTAGAGAGCCCTGCCTGAAGGAGAGCAGTGCAGCTGGGAGCACGCAGGTTGCCGTGTCTGTGGGAACCTGGATTCTACTCAGGTTTGTCCCCAGCCTGCTCCATGACAAGCCTTTTCACGTCTGTTCCCCTTGCAGGGAAGATGGGAATAACGATGT